>NC_133162.1:124919572-125238010 GCF_040802235.1 Manis javanica
TCAAACTGTTCCTCAGTCTTGGGATTTTTTAATTTATTGCCACCTTCTAGTTAAGAGAAGAGCAATGCTTAATAGATTCTGATTATATTTAGAATAAAATAAAGTCCACAATTGTTTTTATAACCTACTAGACTAGTAGATCTAGGTTCTTTCCACACATGGAACCTCATTTTTTTACAATTCAGCCCTCCAGACACACCGATCTCCCCTTTATAGTTCAAAATGACGAGTTCTTTCCCGCCTCACGGCCTTCCCTATGCCTGTTCCCTTTGTCGGTCACATACTTCCTCTCAGAATTCTTCTGGCTTCATCTCATATGTCAACACCTCAGAGAAATCTCCACAAATTATGAAACTTGGTAAATGTGCAGCTCCCCATCCTAGCTGGTATTTATTGAGATCTGTAATTAGCTTATTGGCTGTATCCGCCCCAATAGAATGGAAACTCCATGAAGGCAGGGGTCTTTTCCTGTCCTACCTACGATGATATCCCCAACAAGTAGAATAAGGTATGGCATGTGATAAATACCTAACAAGTATTAAATGAAAAAGTGCAGAAAATTGCAAAGTACAGAAGAATGAAAAATAGCCAAACACATAAAAAAGACTCACATCCTATAACTATTCTCATTGTAGTATATTTTCAGAGGTTTTCAGAGGTGAATTCTACCTATAAACTCATTTATAAGTGCTGCTTTTTATTCTGTTGGGATTATATCATGAGCTTTATAATCTCTTCTTTGTAGTCATTTAATGGTATTTGTAGACCTATCATTTGAGTAAGTGAACAGTATGCAGCATTTACTTACTTTCAGGCATTTCGGTTGGTTCCAATTTTTGCAGTTACATGACACTGTTGAATATCTTTATGGACTAATCTTTAACCAAATTTAATTTCCTAGGCTGGAATCCCAGAAGTGGTATTACAACATCAGATCTTCTTGTTAGCCATTGTCGAATACCCTTCCAGAAAATCTGTACCTATTAAGATTTCCATTGGCCCTGGGTGAAAGTACCAATTTTGCATACACTTGTCAGCATTAGATATTCTTGCTAAAACCTTAATACTACAATAGATGAAAGTTGCATCTTATTTTAATTTGCATTTCCCTACTAATGGGGTTGAGGTTGTTTTTTTTTTTCAAACATTTTTGTCCTTGTCATTTATCTTTTTTGGTGAATTTCTATTCAATTTGAAAGAGCTCTTTGTAAAGACAGACATCCTTTGTCATATGTATTACAAATAACTTCTCCCACTTCCATATTTATTTGCTTTTTTCCTATGTACCATCTTCATTCTTTTTGAAAAAATATTTACTCCTTGCCAAAAAGAATACACATAATATAAAGAAAGAAAGTAAAATCAGTCACCCTTAATTCCATATCCCCAAAATGGCTATTGTTAGCATCCTCTCTAACTATCTCTCTATGGAGTTTTACATATACCTATGCATCATATATTTTACATCGTACCTATGCATAATGATGTTCCCATTAAAATCCTGTAATAGATGAAAATTGTATCTATCTGTCCTTGACTTAACACTTTCCTCCGTTGCCTCCAAGCTTGGCAAACCCTCATCCATTTTCTGATTTGTTTTTATATGTTTAACCCTTAAATTCACATGGAATTTCATTGTGGCATGTGATAACACATAAATCTCTTTGGCAGGTGATAAGAAATTACCTTTTGGTAAATTCCTCACATGCAAAAATGTTTTAATTCATTATTTAAAGAATATTGTTGTAAGTTAGTATACTCCAGAGAAACAGAACCGATAGGATAGATGTGTGTGCATGTGTGTGTATAATTTCATATAAGTAAACAGAGAGAGAGAATTTATTTTAAGGAATTGGCTCACTGGATTGTGCAGGGTGACAATTACAAAATTTGCAGGGTACACTGGCAGGCTGGAGACCCAGAAAAGAGTTTATTTCAACTCAAGTCTAAAGACAGTTTGGAGGCAGAATTCCCTCTTCTTCCGGAGACCTCAGTTTTGTTCTCCTAAGGCCTTTAACTGCTTTGAGGAGGCAGCCAATTATGGACAGTGATCTGCTTTCCTCAAAGTCTGATTTATAAATCTTATTATCATGTACAAAAATACCTTCACAGTAACGTCCAGATTGATGCTTGACTAAGTATTCTGTGTCATGACCTAGACACATTGACATACAAAATTAGCCTTCCCAAGAATTTACAAACTGTCAAGTACAATGTAAGAGCTCAGAAAGAGAAGGAGGTAAGAAAGAGAAAAGACCTTTCCCTGAAAGAACTGTAGAGTTCAAGGGCATTATGTTAATGTGGTACAATGCATCAGGGATGTGCGCGTTGTGTTCTGGGACATGGGGGCTGCGGCTGGGACAGACACAGGCAGGGAAGGTATCTTTTAGGCGAGTCTTGAGGAACACAATTGTTCTGCACCATCCTCAGCCTCAGCCCCCTTCCCTCCTCCATTCAGAGTACCAATCCCACCTCACCCTCTCAGCAGTCGTCAAAAACCCTCCAGCCAACCCTCACCAGCATGGAGGAGCCATCATAGTCCTCACCCACCAAGCAGTGAGGCAATGTCTCCCATTGAGGCACTGAAATGTATGGGCACTGGCCTGCTCCCACTTTGCCAATGGGTTCCTGCTGCCACCAGAGAAGTTTTGACCACCATGCTGAATTGCAGGTTGGGGTTCAGTGCCTTCCCCCAGGGGCCCTGGGCCTTCTGCCTCCTCTTTGGTCAGTTTTCAGGCCTTTCCTTGGGTCACCATTGGCATGAGTGAAGGCTGGACTCCATTAGCCCCTGGCAGGCTTCACCCCCTGAATACTTTCTCCATGCACCCAGGTACCATCTAACCACACAGGCTGCAGGCTACTTATTACAGGAAGACCTCAACTCTAGGGTAGCATTTTTAAAAGCTGTGTCTCTTTAAAATAAACATGATAATATCATACCCTTAGTTATCTGTTATTTGAGATTGTGAAATAAAATGCATAGCTTGTTTGGAAACAGATCAGTGTGGTGGAGAATGAGCTTTTTTATTGGGAAAGTGGCCCTCTGCTTTCCAGCCCCCTTGAATATCACCACTTTTGCCTGGGAGAATGGCTTTAAAGCCACTGCTTCCTAGGTCTGAATTTATTCCTAGGTCTCTCTTGTTTGCACCAAAAATTCCAGCTTTCCAAACATTGCTAGTGAAGCCTTTCCAGGTTATAAGAAGAAAAACTGATAATTAAGCCCTACGTACTTGTTGCAATTTGCCTGTTATTTTGGTCTTAGTGGCCATGGAGCTGTTATGTTAGTAGTCACATAAAAATCATACTTGGTAACAGTGGTTACTAGATTTGGGGATTACACTGGCCAGTTAAATTTCAAGATTAATTCTGATGCTCAAACAACAGTCAAATTACATTTTTCCTTCCCCAAGGAAGAACGATGAGAGGAAAAAGAAAAAAGCACCTTCTATTGCCATCATTTCAAGAAAGAAATTATTCTTATAATACTGACCAAGGAAGGAAGTACATAAATCTCAGAGCTGAATGTTTACCAAGATCAAAAATATCTTTTAAACATTGCAAATGTTGAACTACATAAGTGTATTTTATAATGTTACATATTTTGTCTTTTCTGATACAAACTTACTCTGGGCACTGACTGCATCAGAAAGTAGAACTTTCTGTCCCACCATTCTTGTATTTTGTTTTATTCACAATCAGTGGCCACAATCCACAGAGGAAGGTTCTAAACTGGAAATAGCCATCTTCCCCAGTGCTATTTTTAACTCAGTGTGGATATTCTGGAAAACTCAAAAAAGCTGAAAAATAATAGCCACAAAGTAAGCTAGTAGTGACAGATTAGTTGTCTTCCTAACAAGGGACTTCCTTGCTTAGGGAACGGTTGGGCCTTCTGAGCTCAACTCAGTGAGCTCATGGTAGGAAAATGATCACCTGCCAGAAATTCATCTTGCAATGCTTGCACCCATACTGGGGCACAGATCTTAACACTGTATTTGATCAACCTGAACATTTAGATCTATTTTACAGGACTTGGGGGATAACAGACACTTTTTGATTTATTAGAGACCTGTGTTCAATATATTGCTTCTCAAACCTATGATTTACTTGATGATATAAACTCTTGATCGGGAACACTCCATATAATTTTAATATGGTTTGCATGGGAAATTGTAACCAGCTTCCGAAGGATACAATTTCCAGCAACATCTTGTAATGATAAGCAGAGATTGCTATTCTGTTGCATAGAGAGATGAACCTGTGTAAAGAAAAGAATAGGGCAGGAGTTCTGATTCAGTCTGGTGCACTTAGGGTCCAAATTAGGAGAGCTGGGATTCTAATCCTAGCTCTATTAATGTAGCCTTTAAGGTATCTGTGCCCTCAAACTGATCTATGCAAGAAAGAATTCAATTAGGTGATCTCTAATTGTTGTGGTAAAGTTCTATGACCCTAAAAAATGAATGCATCAGAGGCCACCATGCAGTAACAGAAGGAGCAACATGAGCAACTACATACCAGAGAACAAAGAAGATGTTGTCCTAGATCATAGTTCACAAAGAAAACTGTTGAAGCAAAGATTCTATCAGTCTCTTCAAGACTGAAGTAAATAATCTGTGTTCATACTTTCAATGTCCATTAAGTCAAATTAGTCAGGTTTTGAGTTTTCAATCCCCAGGCAATAGAGAAGATAGAAACCAAATACGAGAGGATCACAGAAAATCTGGTGACAAAAGGAGAAGAGGATCGCATGATTGAGTCAATCTATTTGGGAAAGATGGGATAAAATACAAAGTCAGTGAAGGACACAAGGTTTTAAAAGCTAAGGAAGCTCTGACTTGTTCAAAGGAGGCCATTAAAACTAACCAGTAAAGAAAAGAGACCATAGTAACAGTCAAACAGGGCTAAAAGAATATGCACATGGAAAAAGAGGCAAAAATGTCGCAAGTATAGAAGGAAAATAGAGAAGAAAATTGAAAAGTTAAAGTCCTCAAGAGTTCTCAGGGGTTCACTTGTCAGAAATTTCTATCATGATCCACAGTTCTGCATTTATATGATCAGATACGGTAAGGAATAGATAATTCTCAATCTAGAAATAAAAGAAAACTACCCAAAGTAAGAAGCTGATCTAACTAAAAATAGAGCGGTAAGTGAAGAGTTGAAAGGGGAAGAGGAGGGCAAGTGGTTTAGAAGGAAAGTTTTTAAGGCTGATTCCAGCTGGGCCTCTTTCCAGCGTGGACCCCAAGGCTCAAAGGTTAGGCCGGATAATATGAAGACTTCATATTGAGCTACAGGCATAAAAAGGACAACATCCCCTGCTTTTCTATGCAAACTAGATGGGTGGGAGTGGCAGCTGTGGAGTGGGGACAAAATTTTTATCTATGATTTTTTTTTTAAATATATAATTCTCAGTCTTGTAAGATTAACATAGCTGCTTTAGAAGGTGGGTTACATGGCTTTCCCTGGAATTACATTTTCCTTGTTTATCAAAGCATTATTAAACAAAATAACTGCTCTTTTAATAGCAGCTATTTTATTTCAAGACATAAAAGTGAGTTTTGCTGCTTGACTTGTGATAAGCCAGCATACAAAATAATACAAAACAAAAAAACTACAGTAAAGAAATAACCAAAAACCTAATGCTCATAGTTCTGTTCATTTGAGTTTAATATTGTTGGAGTTCAGCAGGTGTAGTAGTGCGAGGATGCTGTGCTTCGGAACACACCCCATCTGTAGTTGAAATCCTGAGCCGTGTTAGACCGACATGTGAAGTTACACCACCGCCCTAGCTGCTAATCACTGGTGAAGCAGAGATAATATTCCTGTCTCACAGAGTTTGTATGTGATTAAGAGATATTTTAGACAAAACATTGGACATACAGCAGATGTTAAAAAAATAACTAAAAATTAAGCTCCTACTATTACAGGTTATGAGCTGTTCAGAACTGAACATTCAAGGCCCAAACCACACTCCTTAAAAATATCTTCCAGTGTTTCTGACAACCCTCTCTGGCTCTGTTTAACTTTTTCTTTAGTAGTGACACTGCCACATTAAGGTGGTAAATCAGAACCTCTAAAGCAAAACAGACATTTTTGTTTTTTCTTTAAAAAAACAATAACACTTGGGCATCTGAGCATGATCAAAGAGGAGCAGTATCTAGAACATTAATTCTCATATGAGTTACCACATTAATTTTTTCCCTTCTCGACCAATTATTCCTTGAGTCTGACAAATAAATTTAGGAAATGCAAATATGTCAATAGAAAACTGAACAAAGTAGATGAACAGAGACAGCAAAACTGTGAATAAACATGAAAAGTTTTAACCTCATTAAGATTAAAAACGGAAAATTAATACAAAGACATTATTTCCAGTTACCAAGTTGGAAATAATTTTGTAAATTATAACACCCAGAAATGGCAAGGGGTGATCAATGAAATTTTATCTTTATTCACAGTTCGTGGAGTATCACTTGGTACAAACTTCTGGGATTACAACCTGAAGTATTTGTCTCAAGAGTCCTAAAAAATATGAGTTGTAGTTCCACTTCCTTTATATGAAAAATTCAGGGGAACATTTTATTTAAAATTTCCATTTTGGAGTTTTATTCACAAAAGTAAAAAATGGAAATAAACGAAATCTCCCCAAATCAAAATGTTTAAGTAAATTTTGACAGTATATATGATACTGTTTGTAATAATATTTAATTAAGATGGAAATTGCATACTGTAAATATTAAATGAAAAGAATCATAAAATAACATAGGTTATGATCTCAATTTACATGTAAGTACAGAGAAATAGAGTAGAAGGAAATGCATCAAAATATTAATAATGGTTATCTCTTAGGTATAAAACTGAAGATGATTTTACAACACTTTCCTCTAATTTCCTATAATGAACATATATTAATGCTAAAATCAGAAACTAACAACAAATTATTTTGTTAAAGTCATTTCTTGTGAATGAATAGAAATATTATATTCACAAAGAGTCACTGAGGATAGCATAAAAATATCTTCAGTCATCTCTTTGGCATAGGACTTTAAAATAACGCTGATGGAGGAGTCCGGTGAACAAACACATGTGCACTGCCATCTTACCCCATAGCTTACAGCAACTCCATTTTTAAGACCAAAAATTGGAATTCACTGTCTAAAAATAGGCTAGGATATTTGGAAGCAGGGCTGTCCCTGAAGATTCCAGTATGAGATTATCACAGAATGCCTCCCACTCTATACTGGAAACTAACCTGATCTCTGGGACATAAACCAACAGACGAGCCTAGCCTGATGAACTTTCCATAACGTTCCCCTCATCTTTCAATTCTTCTTGGAACAGGGTCAAAATAGGTCAGGCATAGTAGCCTTCCCCGACTGCGTAGAAGACGATGAGAAAAACACTGACCGCCCACTGTGTGCAGGACACCGTACAGAACAAGGGGTACCTCTAACCTGACTCAGCAAAATAAGGCTTGTTAATGCCTTAATGAGCCTGTGTATGGACTGCATAGGCAAGCAAAATTCTCCATAAGTAAACTTAATGCTATAGTAAACCAACAAAAAGAGTCTAAGCAGCCCATAATTGCTCCCTTGTAGGTGATAAATGACCTTTCAAATTGAACCAAATGCTTTCTCCGAAAGGAGCAGGTGAGTAATGTGCTGCATTTACAATGAGCTTTAGTTATACTTTAGTTATACATAGATAATGTCCCTCAGTTGCAATTTCCTTTGTTAAGAGAAGAAATCACTACTCCATTAGGAATCAAATATAGCCTAAGTTACCCTAATTTAATTTCATTTCTATCTACTTTATGCCATTTTATAAACTAGATGATAACACAAAACAATTTTAACAGAAATCCCTTATTTACATAAGTTACACAACAAAAGCAAATCAATTATTTGTGATTTTTAAATATTTTTGTTTTTTCATCAATGCTGTAAATGCACATGGTTTAAAAAACAAAGTATAGGAAGAACTAAAATGAGAAGCATCTGCCTAGTGACCCACATATCACCAGTCTCACCTCCCAGAGGTGCTTTTAACTATTTTTGGTACTGTTCGTTAGGACATTAACTAAAAATATCAGTCGTTCTTGACTAGCCAACTTAAAACATCTGCTGACTTGTTGATTTATAGAAGACTTAGTTCACATACATGCCCTCCAATTTGGGGAGGTGGGTCAGTTTACTGAGATATTTATATGCAGCAACATCCGTCCTTCCTATTGTACAGTTTTATGAGTTTTGACAAGTTCAATCACCCTGCCCACCCCCCACTCTCTTAGAACCCTTCCCACCATCCCAGTCCCTAGCCAGCAATGATGTTTTCTGTCCCTACTCCAGAATGTCAAATGAATGTAGCTTTTACCATGGCTTCTTCATTTCCGTAAGATATTTGAGATTCATTCATGTTGTTGCATACATCAGTAGTTCACTGAATGAATGTACAGCAGTTTGTTTATCCATTCACTAAAGGACATTCATTTTTTCTGTTCCCAGTTTTTGATTAGGAATAAACCTGTAATGAAAACTAATATGTAGATGCTTAGGTGAAATAAGTGTCATTTCTTTTTGTGAAAGATCTAGGAGTGAGATTATTATGTTTTACATAAAGTATATGTTTAACTTTATATAAAAAGTGCCAAAGTGTTTTCTAAAGTGGTTACCCATTTTACCTCCCCACCAGTAAAGCATGAGAGTTCAGTTGGCATTCCTGCCAGCACGTGGCATGTCATCTTCGTTTTTTGTTTGTTCCTTTCAGCCATTCAAATAGATAAGCAGGGGCATATCTATTCAGTAAGCATTTCCTCGATGACTAATGAAACAACATTTTTGGTGTGATTACTTCCATTTGTGTACCTTCTTTATATCCTTTTGAATCTTTCACCCACTTCTTATTGAGTTGGTTATTTCCTTATTATTGAGTCTTGAGAATTCTTGGTATATGCTGATTCAAGTGCTCTATCAAACATGTATCTTGCAAATATTATCTCCCAGCCTGTGGCTTGTCTTTTCATTCTCTTAACAGAATCTTGCAAGAAATGGACATTTTTAATTTTGAAGTCCAATTGGTCAATATCATCTTTTATGGATTATGCTTTTGGTGCTCTCATTTAGAAATGTCGTTTAACCCAACATAAAAAGGTTTTATTCTATGTTTCCATTTAGAAGTTTTTAAAGCTTCAAATTTTCTAAAAGGTTTATGGTCCATTCTAACACTTGTAGACATGCAAGGCATGTTTTGAGGTTCTTTCTTGTTATTTTCTTTCTCTTCTCTTTTTTCTTTCTTCCTTTCCTCCCTCCCTCCCTCCCTTCCTGTCTTTCATTGGCCTCTGGATGTCCACTCCAGCATCATTTGTTGAAAAATAACTACCATTTCTCCACTGAATTGCCTTCATACCTTTGTAAAAAAAAAAATCAATTAACCATATATGTATGGATTGATTTCTGGTTTCTATATTCTATTCCCTTAATCAATGTGCCTCTCCTTTTGCCAACGACACACTGTCTTAATTATTATAGATTTATAAGGCTTCAAATCAGTTACTGTGAGTATAACTGTTATTTTTCAAGATTGATTTGGTTATTCTAGTTCCTTTGCCTTCCCATATAAATTTTAAAACCACCTTGGTGAATTCTGCAAAAATCCCAGCTGGAATTTGAATAGTGATTGGGATTACACTGAATCTATAGACCGACTGGGAGACAAATGACATATTAACAGTATTGAGCCTTTGAGTCTGTGACCACAGCATACCATTCCACTTACTTAAGTCTTCTAGAAAAATCCTTTCAACTGTGCTTTATAGTTTACAGCATACATATTTTCTACATATATTGTTAGATTTTTACATAAGTCTTTTTGTGGATTTTTAGGTACTATTGTAAATGGCTCATTTATTTTCCAATTCCTAATTTTTCATTGTTACTATATAAAAATACAATTGATTCTTTTGAATTAATTGTATTCTGCAACTTTGAACCTGAACTAGAACTTGCTAGTTCTATTACCTTTTTAGAGAGGAGAGCTGAAGACTCACAATATAATTATAGACTTACCTGTTTCTCTTTTCAGTTCTGTATCAATTGTTTCATGCATTTCAAACCTCTGTATACTTAAGATTATTATATCTTTTTGGTGAAGTGATTCCTTTATCATTATGCTATATTACTTACAACATTTTATTTTCCAAAGTCTACTTTTTCTGTTATTAGGATTGCTACTCCAGCTTGCTTATGATTAGTGTTTTCACGGTAAAACTTTTCTTATACTTTTACTTTTAATCTATTTGTGTCTTTATAGTTAAAGTACATTTCTTATATTGATAAGTGAGTTTCCTATAGCCAGCATATAGTTAGGTACTGCTTTTTTTTACCTGATCTGATAATCTCAGTTTTGTAAGTGCTATATTTAAATCACCTATATTTAATGTAATTTTAATATGGTTGAAGTAAAATCTACCATTTTGTTAGTTGCAGTCTATTTGTTCCATCTGTGCTTGATGTCTTTACCATTTTAGCATATTTTTAGGTTAATTGAATATTTTTATTTCATTTTATATACATTGTTGGGTCTTTATTTATACCTTAGTATTTTAATTTATACTTTTAATATTTTAGGGGTTGCCCTTAATTGTAAAATATGATTCTTTAGTTAATCACAGTATACTGTCAAATAATACTATAATACTTCATATGTAATATAAGAAACTTAACAATTGCATGCTCCCAATTCCTCCTTCCCATCCTTTGTGCTAAGTCTGTCATACATTCTATCTATGCATATGCTATAATCTCAAAGAGCATTGCTACTATTTTTGCTTTAGATAGTCAATGGTCTTTTAGAATTATTACAGTTGAGGAAAAATATAATGTATATTTATCTTCATTTCAGCCACTTCCAGAGATCTTTATTTCTCTGTGCACATCACTCTGATATCACATGCATTCTATCTGAAAAATTCCCTTTAACATTTCTACAGGGAAAATCTAGGAGCAATGAATTCTCACAGTTTTTATTTGTACAAAAATATAGATAACTTTATGTGGAATGTAAGACTGAGTTTTACAGTTTCAAGCTTTCTGCACTTAAAGTTGTCAATTCATTATTTTTTGTTTTGCATAGTTTCTGATGAGAAGTCTGCTGTAAGTCTTAATTTTGTTCCTCTGTATGTAATAGGTCTGTTTGGGCTGCCTTCAAGATTTACTCTTTATCTTTGAATCTCATCAATTTATACATGTGTTTATGGTGTGCAGTTTGGAAGGAGAGGTGTTATCATGCATGGGCTTCCTGAGCCCTGTGATTGGTGATTTGATGTCTTTCATTTTATTTGGGAAATTATTCACCAGTATCTCTTCAGATATTTATTCTATCCCCATCTCTTTTCCATCTAGGATTCAATTATACATATGTCATTTGATTATCTCACACCACTTAAATGCTCTGTTTTGGTTCTTTTTGCTATTCCCTTTTTGCCTTCTGACAGCTCCCACTTTAATGTATTGACTTTATAACAGTATAATTGCAGAATTACAATATAATTTCTACTGATCCATCTTCAAGTTCATGTTTCTTTCTTTGGTTGTATTGAATCAGATGAGAACATCAAGAACATTCCTTTTCACATGTTTTCATAGCTGGCATTTCCATTTGACATTTTCTTATGCTCTTTTTGCTAAAATGCCACATCTCTTCATGCATTTTTTCCACATTGTCCACTACAGCTTTTAATCAGTAATTTTAAATTCCCTGTATACTTCCCACATCTGCAGCATATCTAAATCAGTTTGTATTGAATGCCCTATCCCATAGTAAGATTTTTTCTCAATTAGTTGTGTATCTCACAATTCTTCATTAATGTCAATATAATTATATTATTGGTAAATGTAATCATAATATGGTAAGGTCTTTACACTAAAGTGGAAGGTGTCGCAGGATAAAGAAGGATGTAAATAGGAAGGATGAAGTGTCAGGTGTAAAGAGTGAAGGAAGAAATAGTACACTATTGATTCAAAATGAACATTAACTTAAGAAAGAATACATTTTGCTCTACAGCAACCACTAAAAAAATAATAACAATTAAAAGAGAGTTAAGAAATCAGTAATAGAAATAAATTGGAATACTAAAAAAAGTGACTAGCTGAAAAGAAAACAAAAAGGGAGAAACAAAGGAACAATAAGAAAAGAGACAAATAGCAAGACAAAGGCTTAAATCCATACCAACAACTACACTAAATGTTAATGGTGTAACCACTCGAATTAAAGGGAGATATTGTCATATAGATTAAGGATAAAAACAAGAACCAACTATATGCTATGTATAAAGGATGCACTTCCAATATAAAGACACGGAGGTTATAAGTAAAAGGATGGGGAAAATATACATGCAAATATAAAGTATAAGAAAGTTGACAGAACTATACTGATATTAGAGCAGACTTCAAGACTAAGAGTATTTATGAAATCAAGAGGAACATTTCATAATAAATAGTCATTGCATCAGGAAGACATGGCAACTGTAAATGGGTGTGTACCTAATATGAGAGTTTCAAAACACATGAAAAAAATTACAGAACTGAAGGAGAAGAAGAGAAATCCACAAGTACAGTTAGATATTTTTAACACACCCCTGTCAGTAAATATACAGATGATGTGAACAACAATATCAACAAATATACCTAAATCGCATTTACAAAAAAATGCACTCAACAGCCAAAACTATGTATGGTGGAAAAATAACAGCAGATGACTTCGGGGGTACAGCATTGAAGAATGACTGGAAAGCACATAAGGATACTCATTGTGGTGATATTGATCATTAATATGTTCACAAAGACTAAGTGAATGCATTTTTCAAAACTCGTGAGTGCAAAAATAAAATGTAAATGTCATATGCGTAAATGTTTCATCAAAAAAGAAAAATGTTAGCAGATAATTGAATTCATGTAATAATATGCTTGATGAAGTATTTAGAAGGTAGCATACTGGTATTTGTAATTTATTTAGAAGTGCATCAATAATAATATGTATTAATGAACAGGGATAGATAAATGGATACACACACACACACACACATATATATATATATATGATAAAGCAAGTATAATGTATAATCTAGTTAGTGGACATATAGGTGATAACTTTAAAATTCTTCCTGTTATATGAAGTTTAATAATAAAATTTTACAGAAAAATGAAAATGAAATAAAAACTTTTCCAGTAAACAAAAATGGATTAGAATTCATTGCCATAAGAACTACAAGAAATGTTGAAAGAAGTTCTTCGGGCTGCAGGAAAATGACACCAGAAGTAAATTCAGATCTACACAAAGTAATGAAGAGCAATGAATGGACATGATAAATATGTGGGTAAGTGAAAAATACTACATTAATTTTTTAATTCACTTAAAGGTAGTTAAGCATCTAAAGTCAAAATAATAACTATTTGTTTCAAGGTTTATAAAATGTTTAGAAGTGAAGTAAAACATATGAGATTAACAGCATAAAGGACAACTACGCAAATGGAAGAATATAATAGAAAGGTTCTTAACGAAACTATGATAATTTAAAGATAGATATTATAAATCTTGCAGCAATCACTAAAAATAGAACAGAGGTAGCTTATAAACTAATAGTAGAATATAGAATACTAACATTCAGTCAGTTAAACTGAACAAAGGCAAAAAATAAATAAAAGGAGAAACATAAAAACAAGATGACAAATTTAAACTCAACCATATTGATAAATACCTTAAATGCATATAGTCTAAATGCTCCAGTTAAAAGACAAGTATGTAAGACTGGATAAAAAAGCAGGAGCCAACCACATGCTCTCTCCAAAAAAAAATAATTTAAATAAATATATATGTGTACATGTAAGTTTATATGTACATATAAATGTATTCATATATAAGTACACAAGTATACATATATACCCATATAAGTATAATAAGAGGACGGGATCATAATAAGGATTATAACAGTTCACGATAAAAGGATCTATGATATACAAGCACGCAGCACCAGAAAGCTAGAGCAACTATTTTAATAGTAAAAAAGGAGATATGCACATATTAAGTAAAAGAAAGCAGGGTTGACCATATTAATATTGGTAGACTTTAAAGCAAAGAATATTACTAGGGATAAAGAGGTACATGTCATAATCATAAATAATACCAGGGATAAAACAGGAGGTTTCCTAATGATAAATATGCAACACAGTAATGATAATGTATATGTACCCATTAACAAAGTTTTCAAATACATGAAGCAAAAATTGGAAAAACTAAAAATGAAGTAGACAAATTCACATTTAAATTGAAGATGTCAACAATCCTGAGTAACTAGTAAAATAAAAAGACAGAAAATCAGTAAAGATATGAAAGACTTTAATAACATTGTCAAGGAACTTGACATAAATAACATTTATGGAACACTCTACCCAATTACAGCAGAATACCTATTATTTTCAAGTACACCTGGTACTTGACATTCCATAGGTCAAACACATGGTAAACTCTAAAACAAGTAAAAATTAATTCAAAACACTAAAATCAAAGATTATGTTCTTTCACCACCAACAATACCCCTACCCACAGTGGATTGAAATTAGAAATCTAACAAAAGCAATCTGGAAATTACCCAAGTATTTGGAAGATAAACAAAAGACATCTAAATAACCCACAAGTCCCAGAAAAATTCTGAAGAAAACTAGAAAATATTTTTAACTCAATGAAAATAGAAACACAACATAGCACAACTTAATGCATGGACTAAAACAGTTGCCTAGGAGGAAGCTTAGAGCTCTAAATGCTTGTATTAGAAAAGAAAGGTCTTAAGTGAATGATTCATGAAAGGGTCACCAAACTACAGTCCATTTGCTAGCCCATTTTTAAATAAAATTGTACTGAAACACATTAACACCTATTTGCTTATGCATTGATCTATATTGCTTTTGTACTACAAGGCAGAATCAAGTAGCTGTAACAGACTGCATGAACCTCAAGTCTAAAATACATACTATCTGAATTTTTAAGAAAAAATTGGCAACTCTTGATCTAATGTACCAGCTAGAATTAAAAGTATCAAATTAAACTCAAAGTAAGTAGAGGAAGGAAATAGTGAAGATAAGAGCAGAAAACAATTGGGGGGATGAGGGAAGAACAGAGAAAATCAATAAAACCCAAAGCTATTTGAAAGAAATAACAAGAGTTGGCAAAGACATGGAGAAAAGGGAACCCTCCTACACTGTTGGTGGGAATGTAAATTGGTGTAGCCACTGTGGAAAGCATATGGAGGTTCCTCAAAACATGACTAAATGACCCAGGAATCCCACTTTCAGGAATTTGCCTGAAGAAAACAAAATCTCTGATTCAAAAAGACATAGGCACCCCTATGTTTATTGCTGCATTATTTACAATAGACAAGATATGGAAGCAACCAAAGTGTCCATCAATAGCTGAGTGGATAAAGAAGTGGTACATATATATATATATATATATATACCATGGAATATTACTCATCCATAAAAAAGAATTGAAATACTGCCATTTGCAACATGATAAACCTGGTAGGTATTATGCTAAGTGAAATAAGCCAGGTAAAGAAAGACAAGTCTCTTATGATTTCACTTATATGTGGAATCTAAAAACAAAGGAAGTGAACAAAACAATAGACTCATAGATACTGAGAAGGGACTGGTGGTTACCATGGGGGAGGGGTCTGGGTGGGTGTTTGAAATAGGTGAAGGGGATAAAGAGACACAAAATCTCAATCATAATATAGATTAGTCACAGCGCTGAAAGTACAGCATAGAGAATATAGTCAGTAGTTCTGTAACATCTTTCTGTGTTGACACATAGTAACTACACTAGCTGAGGTCAGCATTCAATAATATAGATAACTGCTGAATCACTATGTTGTATGCTTGAAACTAACATAATATTGTATATCAACTATACATCAATAAAAATATATAAAAATAGTCACAGTAAGGTGGGTATACAGATTCGATGAGTTATTGTAAGTAAAAATGTTTTAGAGACTATGTATTCTGTATATAGCATAAAATCAATGCTGTCCAAATGTCTATTGTTGATCATTGTTTACCATCATATTACCATAGACTTTATAATAAATAAAAATTATGATAATTTTTAAATAAATAGAATAAAATTGATCAACCTCCAGCTAGACTGATCAAGGTAAAATAAAATAAATCACAATTCCCAGTGTCAGGAATATAAGAGGGGACAGCACTGCCATTCTTATAAATATTGAAAAGATGATAAGGAAATGTTGAAGACCTTTATGATAGGGCCAATATCCACAAATACCCACAGCAGAGTTCAGTAACATCAATTCTAAAGGAGCATCTTCATCTTGATTCGGCACAATAAATTTCAGTACTTTTAAATAGGTCCAATTATTTCAATGAAGTTAAGTTTATTCTCGCACAGAAAAGCAATGCCTTTTAATATAGTATAGTTAATATTATATAGCTAGAGAACAACTGTAGGAAGTAAAGATTAATAAGTGAGAGAGGTTCTTTTAATTAGGCATTTATTATCCTGTAAGGAATATTCTGCTAATCATAGAATTATTCTCTATTCAGTGTTTCACATTTGGTGTACTATTTCTTGGAAATACACACTACAGATTCTTGGTGGAATCTGAGAATGCAGTGGTACTTTGGTTATTAGAGCAGGCATATATTCACTGAACAGATCTTCACTCTTGAAGAGCAATCATGGCATGGAGAAAAAAACACACTTTTAGGGGAAACAGGCCAGGAAAATGTCATCAGATAAAATTGTGAGATGTGATGAGTTAATACTCTTTAATATATTTGGCTCTGTTTTAAAACAATCTGGCTCCTTAAAGTTGTGTTCATCTGCATTACCACCCTCTGAGTTAACATCTCTTAGATAAGCATTCATTTGTGAAACTAAACATTTTACATTAAAATCATTGTCCAGATCCTGACGGACTGGATTTTTTTCTAATCCTGTTTTTAACTACTTATTTCAGTCAATTATGGTGTTAAATGAAAATTTATACGAAACTTAATCAACATAGACAGAGATGTGGTGTCTATGTCATTTTATGTTATCACAAGATGTAGATGATAAAATAGATTAGATGAAAACGTTACGTGTTTCACTTTCAAAATTAGAGCATCCTAATCATTTCTTGATGTGAAAAGTTTAATGAAAAAGTAGATTGATCTAATTTGGGTTGCATAAGTCACTGGCAATTTTAAACTGTTAAAAAATAAATAAATAAGCCAACTCTTGAGTCATTCTGAATGATTCACCCATGAATTCTTGAGGGGATTAATTTAAAACAGTTCCAAAGACCCAGTATATTCACCTACCTACTCTAAAAAGGCAGAAGAGAACAACAGAAAAGGGAAGTTACTCTAGACGTGAAAAAGTGATGCATCAGGACAGAGCAGGGCTTGTTAGCCTCGCTGGACAGAGAAGATGAACTGAAGAGGCACAAGTTAAGGCAATGTTTGGAAATGCAGTCTCCCTTTTCTATTTCACACTCCTACTCACCTCCTCCCTCCCTTTTACTTTTTACTGGATCCCTAAGTGAGAGGAGTAGTGATTTGTATTCCTCCGATGCTGGGGAACTGAGAGGCCCCCATCCTTTAGGGATCCAGCATTCAAAGAACGCAGAAGACACAATGCTCATGATCACCGTCCCAGCTTCTACCTCGTTTCCATAGCAAGTGTGGGAAAGGCAGGACCTGCTTCCTTGTATAAGAGAACGAGCCACCTCCTTCCACAGACTCTCCACCTTTTCCTCACTTAGCAGTGGCCCCTGAGATTATTGCCTGGAACTCATCAAAGCTGCCTGAAGGCTGGACAAATTAAGGTATTGGAAGCAGAGGTCGCTTGCTCTGGCACTCTGGATTCATTCTGCCAAGCATTGCATGGCATGGCCTTTCAGTCATAGTGTCAGGATCCAGAATTCTAATTCATCAGGGCCCCTCTTTCTTTATCCTTAAGCTATTTAATTGTTAGAAGTTTAGAAAATGGTAATATATTAGAGTTCTACCAAGGAATTTGGGGCTAAATTACAAAGTAACAAGAGTCACTTTCTTTATTTTGTCCCCGTTTCCTAAATATCCCCAAGTGCCCCTCTTAAACTAGAAGAGAGGACAGCTGAGACAAGGCAGTGCTCAGAAGTTCCTAGGTCCCTGCAAAGTGGCATTTCTGTATCACTTATGAAGGCATCCATTATTTTCTCAGTTTCTTAAACAATGTAAAGATAAACCTTGAGATTTGGACTATCAGCTGTGAAAAATTTAAAACGCAGCCAGCCAAAGCAATGGAAAATCTAGGGTCTCACAGATACAATGTTCTTGGCTCTTGATTTTTTTATGTTCAGCCCAGACTTATCCCCCGAACTCCACATCCAGAAAAACAGTCGCTGACTTGACGTACCTGCTCAGTGTCTAATAGGCATTTTAAACAGCACATCCAAAACAGAGCCCCGGCCACTTGCTACTGTTCCCCACACCTCCCCATACCTGCTCCTCCTGCAAATGTCCTCCCACCCCGGAAGGGTCTATTCGTCCTTGGCTTAGGTCAAACATTTGGTGTCACCCTTTATTTCTCTCTCTCACATCCCAGATCCTTTTTTTTTTGGTATGGTTGAAGCAAATTAGAGGCACTCTCTATTTTATGCTTCTGTAAGTTTGAAGTCAGATAAGTTGGAAGCTTTACAGTCAGTGAAGAAGTACGCCCCCAAGGACCTCTGCACAGAGTTTGTCCTGGGCCAGAGAAGTCTCTTCCTTGGAACCAGGAGCCTCTTGCCACATTTGTGTAGATCAACCAATAAATGACCGTGCTCAAACAAGGACAAAGGTGGCAACATCTTTTGCATTTATAAACTCAGTTGGCCCAAGGCTTTCACTTTCACTTCCAGCACAGCTTAAAGTACCTGGTGTGCTCACTACCTGAAACCCCCATCCCACCCTGATTATTAAATGAAACAGAGTTTTTCACTTTTAGAGTAACAGCAGCTAGCTTTCCAGGCTCTTCATAATCCTTTCCCAACCAGAAAACCAAGGAGTTTGATGAAATCAGTAAAGAAGGCAATGTGTAAATCCATATAATAGCCAAATCGCAGCTTGAAATTGTAGACCTCCAGGACATTTCCTACAGTTCTGTTCAGCACACATGAATGGTGTGAGGTCATGTCAGTTCTTTCTTATCAAATATCCAGGAGCCCAGAAACTAGGTAATTATAGCAACTCAGAGCAGTCTAATTTTTTAGCCAGTCCAGACCAATAAATATTTTCTCTAAATTTCCATCTGTGGTTACCCCCCTCTGAGATGCTTATCAAGGAGCAATGGTCTCTACTTTGCTGTTAATGCATGACAAGCTGTAGGTGATAGACGTGCTAGGGAGGAGCAGCCAAAGCAAAAAGGGTTTATTAGTTTATCGATGTCTTCAGAGCCAGTGTGGAAGGTGGAGTTTTCCGTCACACAGTGTTTCTATGTCATCATGTCAGTAGCAACTTTTCATATGACATGTCAGCAAAGGCATATATGTTTTCAAAAATGGCCAATCTGATTAACAATGTAATTTGTAAGAGGAGGTCAAAGATAATGCAGCTAATCACATCAAAAAAATTTTTAAGAATAAGTAAATAATAAACTACCTTGAATCCATCAAATTATCAAAAATTTGTATAAAAATTAAGATACAGGAAAAAAAAGTAGTTAGCACTAAACATTGTTCCTGTGGGATACAAAAGAGGGTAAAGGTTTTTAAAAGATATTTGAAAACAATTGTGTGACACAAAAAAGCTCATTGTAAAAGTTTAATTTTGATTGTTTCTCTACTATGTTGACATATTATTTCCCTATCGAGCATTTTTCCTAGTCTTCAAAATTTGAGGAAACAATCAAATATGAATGATGATCTATTTTGTTTTCTTCTTTGCACATTTCAATGTCAGAAGTCTCCATGACTTTTTAAGAACACAGCAGGGCATTTTTTTCTGAAGTTGCTAGCTCAGGATATCTGAAATATTCTAAAATTTCTGCCATGAAACAAAATATACCTTTGAAGTTAGATTTTTTAAAAATTAAGTCTATTTTTTTTAATGCAGCAAAGTTAGCTCCCTGCAATAAAAGGGTTGTACAGACAGCCTCCAGAGGCAATTTCACAGGTGCCAGACAAAACTGTGATATCTTTAAGGCTCCTGGGGGGTAAATTCTATTAAATCATAAACAAGCTAGTGGAGTTTACGTGCATTTCTTATAAAGACTTCGCCACAATTTTCTTCCCATTGATGAATTTACTAACTCTGAATGCCAGTATTTCACTTTATACCATCATCTTCCAGCTAGTCTCTGGGTAACTGCTTTCCTAACAGGCTGTGCTTTTTCAAAGATAACTGAAAATGCTTTAATCCTCACATTGTATCAATTAATCACTTCCAATAATCAAATTTTCACTTGCATATTGCATTTAATGATTCCCTCAAGCCATCCGAAATACTGGAGTCTGTACATGCCAGCAGTCATAGTACTCAAAACATTCTCCTGCACATGTCGCTGAAGGAAAACTACCCACTCTGGAGTATAGCTGTTAGAGTCAGTTTGTCATCTGGGGAATCAAAAATGCATCGAAATCAGCTTCGGACAAAGCACAGTCTCTAGAAAAACATCAGGTTTTTATATGCAAATGTCTTAAATGTCTGACTGAAACGTTTAAAGAGTGAGTTACCGAGGAATCTGCTCTTGGTCTCCCAAACCCAGGATAGTGTTATAAAGAAAACAGACTTTAAAGGGTTTTTCATCATAGAACACTACTATTTCACCAGAGATGCATTTGCCCCAGGTTCCAGTAAACGTTATAATGATACGTTTGCTTTCTAGCTTGGACCGAAGGCTGTATTTAGACTCTCAAGGCATAGTCCTGTTAAAAACTCAGGGACGTGAGCCAAAAATTTTTTTTCCTGCAACTCTCAGTAAAGATCGTACCTCGAAAGCAATCTACGTTGCAAACCACGCAGATTTAAGCTCCCACTCCCGCCTACTTAGCCTGGCACCAGCGGCTCCTGAGGGATCCCTGCCTCCTGAAACTCAGACGGAATCGCCACCACCACTCGTCACCCTCCCACCACCACCTCCACGCCGTAATCCTCGCTCAGCTCTTCGGGATTCAACAGAGAGAGTCCCCGAAGCCACTGGAGAGTGAACTCACGGTGCCACCCAACTCCCAGCCCTGCGCAGACCCACACACACTCACCTACTCCCTCCCCTGCAACCTGCCCCTAGATTTGTCAACCGCCTCACTCCTACCCCCACACCCCACGTCCCTGCCGCTCTCTCCTTCCTCCTGGGGACTTCCTCTCCAGCACACCTGTGTACCCCTAAGGCCGCCAGACCTCAGGCGCCCACCCTGCGCCCTACCCCGCGCCGCCTCCACCACCCCACGCCTCCCACCGCCCGGGGGAAGGTCAGTTTGCTCGGAGCGCCCTCGTCCCCCACCGCGTGCCCGCCCGCAACCGCCCCGGACTCCCACCCCGGCGGGCGCGCGCGTCCCACCTGCAGAGAGCGCCGCGGCGGCGAGCAGCAGGAGAGCCGGGCGGAGCGCGCGGGCCATGGCCCCCGGGCGGCCGCGGCGGGGCGGCGGGGCGGCGCGGGCCGCTTTGAAGTTCCCGGGGCGAGGGAGGCCAGCGCAGCCCGGCAGCCCTCGGAGGCGCGCGGTTGGCTCTAACCCGTGCGGGCGCCCCCCTCCCGCGCCTGCCCCATCCCGCACCCCCCGCGGCAGACTCGCGCGCCGCGCCCGCCCCGGGCCCCGCCGCCAGGCAGGCAGGGGGCGGAGGGGGTGGAGCCCGCCCCTGCCGCGCCTCCGCCCCCCGCGCCCTCTCGCCGCCGCCCGGGCCTGGCGCTGCCCGGCGGGCGGGCCAGGCGGCCGGTTGGCGCGGCAGTGAGATCGCCCGGAGCTGGGGGCAAGAAAGCGGGTTGGGTGGAGGCCCCAGGGCTGCATACACCGGAAGAGGGGCCGGGGTGGCGGGGAAACACAACAGGGACTTTAGGAAAACAGAATCCTGCAGCAGCTGCTTCCCGGCTGTCCGCTCTGTAGTCACTACCGAAGGTCCACCTGGCCAGCTCGTTTGACCTTCGCTGGCAGTCCAGTGCTCTGAAGGTTTTCACCGAGACTGAGCCATGAGACACCGCCGGGTGTTCTGCTGGGCTTGTCCCACCCTCAGGTCCTGGCTGTGTGCTCGTATGTGGAGGGACACATTCTCTTTCAACCCTGGCAATAATCAGTTGTTCGACTGCCCTAGCTATCTGCAGTTTGGGCTTAAACTTTCTATTCTCTGATGCCTTCTGCGGACCCCATGAATGGCGACCAAAGCTGGGCCACCCGCACCAGGTGATGTGGTCCTCATGCGCAGTCCAGGTTTGGGGGCAGAGGACCCGTTCTCTGCAAGATATCTCAACAGTTACAGTTTCATTGATTGAAAAACTGGTGTGATGGTGGTGTGGGAAGACAGTTGGGTGGGGGGGTGCGGAGAATCATACCCTCGGATTAAGGAGAGGAGACGAATGATTTAAAATAACAGTAGAAACTTCCTTCAGTATTGTTTAATTCCCTGGAGGCTCATTATCAAATGGTTCTGCTTCCCCATGTGGATTGTGATTGAAAATATTAAAGCAGCCTTGCCAATTAATAGAAATTGGCATGAATTCCGTCCATGTGTGTAGCCTGCACATTAAAGTAAGTGGAAGAGTTTTAACCAGACAACACAAAAAGCCAAGAGTCAGTACTGGGGTTATTGCAACTGTTAGGAGGTTCCTGGAAAAGTGATTGTCATGTAAATTAACTGCTTTAGAGTAAGAATTGCATCTTCACCCAGCTCAGCTCTAAATAACGGGAGTATTCTTTCCGAGGTCCATGAAAGATCTATGGTGAAATGATGTATACAATTAACTTCACCATCAAAGGATCAACACGTTGGTCTGTGGGATGTTTGTGGGACGTCTAAGCATGACAGTGACAGGCCTGAGGCTCCAACCCCCACCATCACCCTCTTGCATAAATCAAAACATTCCTAAGCATAAAGACTTTGTTCCAATTTTATTCCGGATCCAAGCAAACACACAAACAAACAAACAAATGGAGATGTGGGACAAGCCTGAGCCCTTTCAGACACCCACAACATAGAAGCTTTTAAAAAAAAAAAAAGGGCAAGAAGATGCTAGGACACATATTTTGGCTGACTTGCCTTGCTTATTATTCCACAACTGAAGCCTAGACTGTGATCTACCATTGGATCATGAAACTTAGAGCTTAAACAGCAGGATTTAGTGTCCCCTCTGGGCCTGCTTCCTCAAGAGTAAATGGAACTTCATCCGACCCTATTTCTCAGAACCGTGACTGGGGTTTGAAAGGGGTAGTGAATGTGAAAGCACTGTGAAACCATCCCTCACGGTATGAATGTCAGGTATTTAGCTCCACGTGTGTGTTTGTCTCTTGAATGCAGTGAACAACATTCCTGCACGTTGGAAAGCTCTCCTCTTCTAAGAGAATAAAGTTATTATCCCAAGAAGTCTGATATTGAATGACTTCAATATTCTAAACCAACTCAACACTGTCCTCTTAGTCTAATGGTGCACGGCCCACTAGGGTATTTGCTAGCCACATGTGGACAGGGAGCCCTTGAAATATTGGAGCCTCAGGACTGTCACTGTCATGCTTGGATGTCCCACAAACATCCCACATCCCAACACTTTGATTGACATGTGTTACAGCTATAACATACATGCTAAGTTTTAAAGACAGTACAAAATAAGAACGTAAAATATATCATGATGATATATTTTGTGATATATTTTTTATGTTGTTGAAATGGTAATATTTTGGGCATATTGGGCTAAATAAAATAAATTACTCAAATTAATTTATTTTTCTTTTTACTTTTTAATAATGGCTACTAGGAAATTTTAAATTACATCTGTAGTTCACATTCTGCTTCTATTGAACAGTGCTAGTCTGATGAATTCTCATCAGATGGCAATCATCATTACCTTTGTCTTAAGCATTGTTTAAAAAAGAGTTGTTAGGTGCCTTGCCAGTTAACAGATGGCCAGCCAATAAAGAAATCAGGATCTTTTGAATTCTTGGCGCAAAGTTTTTTGACACAACAAAAAACAGTTAATATGTTAAAAGCTAAGTACTTAATTTGTAAGAGTATTTTAAACTTCAACTTCAAATACCATTCTACTCTGTCCTCTTGTGCATGTTATTCCAACATCAACACGAGGGATGCTTTGAAATAAGGAGTTAACCATCCTCAATGTCTTGAATCACAATGACTGGCAAAGTATGTTCTCAGGCTATTATAAATATTTCTGACGTACCTGAATCCTTAATGCCACCTTCATAGCAACCAAGAAAAGACCTTCACCCTTCTAATGTCTCCCAATTTTTACTTAAAAGAGTGTACTCTATTACACACACACACACCACACACACGCACGCACACCTCTGGAAATTAATCAAGCCTTAATCCAATATCTTTATAAATGAACTATTATTAAGAAAATACTCTTTGGAGAACATTGACTGGCCCCTGTTATTTACTATAAGCAAAGCAAATGCATTGCTGAAGATGTGATATAAAATAACACATCTTTCATGTTTTCTGTACAAAACAGGAAAAAATTTACAAGTGAGTTTTTTTTTATTTTACTGGACATAAATTCACATGCAAATGTGTTTCTCAAGATTTAACCTTCCCCCCACCCTTAATCATCTATTTGTGCATATACATTACCATAGCAACATTACATCATGACTCCTGGATTCTCATAATCAAAGGAAAACAACAGCAACCTATACTCGGGGAGTTCATAACCCATCAGGGAAACAGACTTTGGGTGAATGAGTATTACATCACCAAGGGAAGCAGGTATAGGGACACTTCAAACTGAGATTTTAAACGTTTGCAGAATAACCTACCAAATCAATAAGGAAAATAAATGTGGGTAATAACTGAACTTTGAAAATGACTATTTGTTGGATGTGGTCATTTGGTTTTTTTTATCATACATGTTTCTTTTATTATTGTCTTTCCCAGAATCTCTAGTGCGACACACTCATCTCCGCTCATCTTAGCTTTGAGTCCCAGAAATCTTTGCTTTAAGGGGTGCAAATCTCTTCACTTCTTTTCTTCTGCTTCTTTTTCTTTCTTTGTTAATCCCATTTTGTGAAAACAGTTACATGTCTTAGGACCTTTATAGAGATTCTACAATACATACATTCTATGTGTCTACCCCATGGGACAGCTCAGGTTTCATAAAGAAGAAAAATATTGCCACTTCTGTGGACATGAATAATGGGGGATATCAAATGGTTTCTTAGCTCATATGTCAGTGCTAAAAGCTTAAAGTCTTTTTAAAATACCTAGATTATTTGTTTGTACCATCTTCCAAAATGGCTGCCCCCTTCACTGATTTTCATATCCTTTTATAACTATTAATAGGGTCTTTTCATGTAAGTCAAACTCTATCTGTTTTCCTTTCCATGTACCAATATCAGTGTGCTGAGCCAATTAGCTGCTTTAATACCGGTTTTATGTGTAAAAGGCAGGTCAGAGATTCAGGTCCAAGTAGCAAGCCACCACAATGTGGATCGTGGCCTTAGAATGAACCTACAACTATACTCTACTGGAATGAGGTCATAAGGAGATGAAAGAGTAAGATTACTTAGTAGGATGATTAATCTGATTGTATATGAGCTGTGTACGTAAGTTATACATTGGATTTCAAAGATTTAGTACCCCCAAAAAAATCTCGATAATTTTTTACATTTATTACATGTTAAAATGACAGTATTTTGGATATACTGGGTTAAATGAAATGTATAATTGAAATTAATTTCACCCTCTTACTTTTTAATTTAGCTAGTAAAGAATTTAGAATTATTGATATGGCTCTCCTATTTCTATTGGACAATGCTTGCTTCATGAATCCTCATCAGATATCAAAGATCATTTTTCTAGTGCTTAAAATGGTAGTAGAAGCAAGATCTTTCCCAAACACAGTTTTAGCTCCAGTTGTCTTTTACTCCTTTCATCTGTTAGATAGCAATCCAGATTCGGTCAATAATAAAGTTGCTTTATTTCTCTTGTGTTCTCCATTGTCATTCACACTATTATTTCCAAGCCCCTAGTAACTTCATGCCTGAGTTGTCATAATTACCAGCAAAATTGCCTCCACAATTTCATGTTATCCCCATTATCATGTACCCTCAATGCTGCCATCAGAACAACTTCCTATTACCATGGCTCTGATTATGTTTTCCCTGCCATCAAATCTTTAACCATCACCCTCGCTTACAGAATCAAAGCTAAATTCTCTTGTACACTGGTTCTCAACATTTTTGATATCATGAACTTCAAAAATTCCTAGGACTCCAAAGAGCTTCTATTTATGTAGGTTATATGTATCGACATTTACTAATGGGAATTTTAAATCAAGAAGGTCTTCAAACATAAGAATACACAGGCACACGTTCCACCAGCCTTCAAAGCAAAGACATCATTACACGTCATAGGGCCTCTGAAAAACTCCACAGTACATTTGTGCCAGAATGAGAGTGGAAAAGATGAAGTACACCTTAATATGACTTAGATGTAGTTTTCACCTGGAAGATCCCCCGAAAGATCTTGAGCGCCTTCGGGGTTCCGTGAACCACACCCTGAGAACAGTTGCACTGGCCCATCTTTCTGTACTCTCTGTAGGTGGTCTCTGCCATTTCTATGACTTCAGTGTTCCTATTTTGTGTTAAGTGCTCAAGACTCCCAAATCTGTCTCTAGCCTTAATCCTGTTCCTGGACTCCATATTGGCATGTCCTACTATCGTCTCTACCTATATAGCCTATAAAACTGGTCAAAACTTACATGTGTTTAGCAGAACCTGCTCCCCAAATCAGCTCTTCCTCCTGTCTTGCTTATCCATACCTTGGTTTTTTTCCCTTGATCTTATCCCTCTCTCTCACCCTTCCCATCCAATTACTCAGCAGTTTTTATGGATTCTGTTATATAAATCTCTCAATTTTTACTTTTCCTTCCACCTCACTACCACCACCCTACTTAAGATCACCACCATCTTTTGCTTGAAATGTCAAAAAAGCCTCATAACTGGTCTCTCTTCCTTGAGGTTCACTCCTCTCCAATCTATTCCCATTGACCCTTCAGCCAGGAGAATCTTTTTACAGCACAAAGGTGATCATATCACTGACATAAGAGATATTGCCATTTGTAATACTGGCAGCTCTAACACATATCTGAAATCAGCTTGACACATAATAAGCTCTCACTAAGTCTTGTCGAATGAATGAGTAAATGGCCTTTAAAACCCTCAATCACATTGTCCTAAACCTGCTTTTCCCAGTGTACTTCCATCTGTCCCTCTGCTCTCCCCACACTAACACTACATTTGTAGAAGCTCCAGAAATGCAACCATGAGAGATGAGAAGGATGCCAGGAGAGTTCAACAAAATCCAAATTCAAAAATTTCAGGTCGGATTGTCTATGTGATCCAGTAGTTTTACTTCCCTGTTCCCAGTAGGGTATGGGCTTGTAGTAAAGGCCCCCAAGTGTGTCTCTGCTTTTAGAAATTCACACGTCATTATCAACCCATCCATTTCTCTTGAGATGACTTCTCCATCCAAATTCTTTACTATACAGCCAACCATGACATACGGTAAGATGGGCCACATTATTTTCTTGGTACTCCCCCTTTCCTTATCTTTTGTGTAGAGATGTAAAATACAATGATACCTCTGTTCGTTAACTCTCTGAGGATCAGATTCTTCTTAACAAACTCTATTGGGTTGAGGGAGAAAGTCATCCCATGTTTGGTCCATCACTCCAAACCAAGCTGGCTCATAGCTATCACTTCCCGCACAGAGCAGAAGAACTCAAGCCTGAGTTGAAAGTAAATATGCCTCACTCCAAGAAAAAAGGAAAAGTAACCCCACCTCATCTTTGATATTTCTAGCCTGTCTTATTTCCCACTTTTTTGCTCCCTCTTTCCTACACAAATAGCTCCTAATATTCCTAATATTCAACCCATTCCTCCCATTCAAACAAGAAAGGTTATGAAATCCTATGTTTTTAGTTCATAAATTATGTTTCAGAATGAACAAAATTCTATCAGGCTACTGCTTTAGCCCTGTATTTGAATACTGTGTCTTTAAGCTTTATTTTGAAGAAAGAAATTTTTTCTTTAATGATTTTCAGAAAATAGCAATCTGATTAAGGGGAAATCTGAGATCTATGGGAAAACTTGGAACCCTGCCATGAAGAATATTCTAAGGCTATTCCTCTTAGGAGACCAGAATCTTGCTCAATAAATCAAGTCTAATATTTTCTGAGTTTTCAGTGGAGAGAATATTGTCATGTGGAGAAGAGGTGGATGAATAGACATCTCAATAATCAATTCTGCCACCACCAAATGGACTCAGAGGTTGGGGACACAATGGACACACATAGAAGAAAATGTTCACCATGTAATAATCTGGCTCAAATGTGGAACACAACGGTCCCTAAATTTCTAGTACTAGAGTTGAAAAAGGGCTGAAACATTTAAACAAGCGCCACTTAAGGCTCACATGTGAAAAAACAAACCTAGATAGGAAATAAAACCAGGCAACAAAATTCATAAAACATTGTTTGCTCATATTTTATCTTGGGCCTCCTAGAGAGGCTTTGTCTCCAGCTCCAGGCTTATATTCCTCTGGCCTAGTCAGCACAGGCCATCTTTATCAAAGGGAGGCTTACCCCACAGAGCAACAGACATTCTCTCTTACCTTTCTAAACCCCTTTCTACATGTTTATTCTTTTCCAAGAATCTTCTTCACCATGTCATTGATTCCAGGAATATCCATTTGTTTAAAGTGAGACCCTTCACTCCATCCACACAGGTGTGGTGTGGCCTTACCACTTCCCAAGGGAACCGTATCAGAATCCAGTGCAAGAACTACCAAAAGAGACACACATTCCTGCACGCGCGCACACACACACACACACGCACGCAGCAGTGAGGGACCTAATTCACTGCAGCCCTAAACTTTTTCTTGGTGGATGACTGCCAGTCAAGTCTGCAATCAAAGCATCAAAGACGGATTTCCTGAAGAAGGTGGCCCATCCCATTATCCCGCTACAGCTGTCTCTTAGAAAGCAAGCCCAGAAAATAAAATAGAGAAATGGGTAACAGTTGTCATCTGCTTCTTCAAGGTCCTAGAACATGTCGTGCTATAACATAGATACATCTAGCAAGCTCTTATGTCCTTAAGGTAAGTGAAATGGAGAACAAGGATATTTTATACTCTTTGATAAATCTCAGAGGTCAGAGTATCTGATAGCACATGGCATAGAAACAGATAGAAATTTCGTTATTTTCTATCTTGATTTGATTAAGACTACTTCCACAAAGCCCCAACATTTTACTTATGTTTTAAGTTTTCTGGGTCATTAATATACCCTTTGCGTGTATATCAAAGCACTATTGCTAATAGCTGTCTTTTCTTCTTTCATTCCATATAGAGTGACCATATGTGATGATAAAGGTTTCTTGACACTTGAGTCCAACAGACCTAGATCCCAACATTCTTTTTGCTAACAAAAACATAAATAAATCAACACAGTTATTCAGAAATATTAACTAAATACCTATAACATGAAATATGTCATCCCATAGTCCTATAATACACAAGAAGTCAATCTGACCTTGCTGTTTCAAAAGAGTGGACTTACTTTGTTGAGACCATTGAATTCGTGCCATTCTGCTCTTTGACAACTGTGTAACTGCAATCAAGGTAAGTCTGCATTTCCTTTCTCATGAATGCTCATTGGGCTATTGTGAGAAAATTACATTAGAATTAGTATCACTTGGATGATTGAAAGCATTGTAAATACTTGTCCCTTGTAAGCACTCAATAAATGTGAATGCCCATTTTCTTCTTTCCAAGCTTTTACTAAAAATTGTGCTTAGAAATGGTTTCTCTCAAAATGAAGTAAGAGTAGTTTGTAACATTAATTCTTAATACTTTCCACAAGATAAAATCATATAACTACTTAAAGTGGCATTTTGCAGCTAACTCAAGCAGGTGGCACCCTGGTTTTTACTTAATTTATTCAATACCTACCACATACAATGCACTGTGGCAGACACTGGGCATATTGAATGAAAAAGAGAGATGTCATCCACTTTTCATGGAATTTATGCCAAACAAAAGAAAAGATCTTGAACAAGTAGTTCATAATTAATTAGATTATTGTAAGTATTAGGGCTAATACAGAGTATTATAACAATTATGATGTGGTGAATCTTTCAGAGCAGCAAGGAAAGTTTCTGTTAGGAACCATGTGGAGCAAAGCAGAAATTAGGTATAGGTGTGTGTGTGTGTGTGTGTGTGTGTGTGTGTGTGTGTGTGTGTGTGTGTGTGTGTGTGTGCGCATGCATGTGAAGGACTCAAGGCCATGTGGAGCAAAGCAGAAATTAGGTATAGGTGTGTGTGTGTGTGTGTGTGTGTGTGTGTGTGTGTGTGTGTGTGCATGCATGTGAAGGACTCAAGGCAAGAAGGCACTTGGTTTTAAAGGAACCTGAGTAAGGCCAATGTAGCAAGATGTGGAAAGTGCTAGAGATGAGCCTGAAGAAGGTTCAGATCAAGTGGATGTCTTCTAGGCTTCATTAAGGATTTGAGTCCTGATTTTTAAAGGAATGGGAAGTAACTGGAAAATTTCAAGAAAAGGAATGATAGAATCAGTTTGAAGTGTTAAAATTCACTATTAATAGTAATGTAGAGAATGAGCTGTGCCTAGGCAGGAGTGAAATCTTGGTCACTACCTGGAAGGATTTTTCAGTCATCTGCACCGTGGGATTTTTGGCAGGAACCGATTTGAGCAGGGGAGAGGGAAAGAAGGGAACTGTGTTGGGGGTGGAAGAAGCAGGAAAGGAGAAAATGTTCTAGGTATTCCCCGGGATTCTGATGTCTGCGCTAGTGGACAAAGACGCCATTTACTCAGAGAGGGAACACTGAGAAGTCAGGTCGGATGTGTGGAAATTTCACCTGAGACATTGAGTTTGAAATGAGCCTGAAACAACCAAGTACAGCTGAGGAGTCAATAGATCTACAGGTCTAAGCTTCAGAAGATTGGTTTGGGCTAGAAGCAAAAAATATGAGCGCTCTCTTGGGCTGCAGGAAGTAAATGAAACAAGGCCTGCGGATAACATTTCCTGGATACATGTTTTTAGACCAAACATCCAGTGAAACTCTACTGAGGTTTTTCCTGGTTTTTTGGTCTCCCAGCAAAGCTCACACTTGGTTCATCCTGATTTAAAATGTTTTCAAGAATCATCCTCTTTGACCACCAAGGTTTAGAATAACCAATTATTATAACTGTTTAAGAAAATCCAAAGTTCTTACCTTATAAAAATGTTGACTCTATGCATAGAAAACACTATGTACTGGCCAGCAACAACTGGCTTGTGCTGGTGTATTGATCTTTTCATTGGGACTTGTCACACTCATTTACTCAAGTATATACATTTGAAAGAGAACTTTGCCCCTTCAAATCTGGGGTTTAAGCCATAAGGCTTTCATTTAATTCAGCACGAAATAGTTACAATACAGCTACTTCTCAGAAAATCTAATCATGAATGAAAGAAATCTATTTTCGCCTAATCTAAGTATTTGTCAGGGAGGAGGGAAGCAAGATGTAGTTCTATACTAAGTTAATCCATAAAAGTGTATTATTTTAGTCTGCTATATTGCCCTAACTGGGGACATTTCCACATATCTCTGAAGTCAAGGTATTAAGGAACAAAGTTACGCAAGATTTTGAATCTCTACTTCTTTTTTAGGAAGAGTAGACAAGGAAGGAGAAAGTTAAATTTTTCATTTATATTCCTCTGTGTTCCATATAGAATTTGAGATGCCTTACAAGAAAGCAATGAACAAAATATATATGAATATATATTTGTTCATGAATATATGAATGAAATTTATATAATAATACATAAATATATGAGATATATATATATGTATATATATACACACACAAATACAAATATAAGGGAAAATGCAAATTGGCTAGATGACTATCACTGAAGAAAGTTAAGATGCAAAAAACACGTGGGCCAATAACCCCTCCACAGGTACTAAAGTTGGACTGCAGATTTGAGTCTGAAATAGTAGTTTTTGTGTAAAAGGGATGCACCATTACATTCTTTATTATACATGAGAAAGACGTATTCTTGCTTGGGTTTTGTTTAGAAGACACTGAAAGGTTTCTTTTAAAATATACTCAAAAAACCCCGTAAGTAAAATGCTATAGCAGATTTTGTACAGAGGTTTTCAGGTAGTATTTCAATTCAAGATTAGGACATAATGCCAAACATTGTTCAATAACAGCAATTCTGTGAGGGAAGAGAGAAGATGGTCTGGGTGGCCCACATATGTGGGTGGCTCTGTGATGCCCAAACTTAATCCAAAGCTAAAACCTGGCATACCTAGATGACTAATTCTTTACTGTTTTAGATAAGATATCCTAAGGGAATCCTATGGAAGCTATGGATCTCCAGGAAAACATCGTACACACACACAATGTAGCACACACAAAATGTAATACATAAATTCAAAAGTTTCACTAATCCCTTAGAGCCCAGGTTGGAATATGGAATCTTAAGTGCCTATTTAAAAAATCATATTAAAAAGTTAGAGGTGGTGTGAGAGAGTGCTTAAGAGCATATGCTCTGGCATCAAATAGACCTCAATTTGATTCCAGGCCCTGCCACTTGCTGGCCGTGGAGCTTTAAGCAAGCTACTTAACTTGCCTCGGTTTTCTCATCTATAAAATGGGGTCAATAATATCATTTACTTCACATGGCCAAGGTGAGGATTAAAGAGATAATGCATAGAGAGAACCTGGCCCAATGTCTTCAACATAGTAAGGACTTGATTAACAGTAGCTATCAGTTGTCATTAGTTAATCAATAATTAATTGAAACTATTATTACTAGTTATGCTGTTTCCATTTCCCTATAGGACTAAGAACATTAGAGAAGTGGTGATCAATCCTCAAAATACTATGCTTACGTGTAAATGTAAACTATTTCTCTAGCAGGATGCATATGATCTTTTTTCAGATTTATAATGGGGTCCATGAATAAACAAGTGCAATCCAAAAAGGCAAACGTAAGTTAGCTCCGTTCTTTACGAAGGTACCAACTCACAGCCACTGTTCCCCAGTCTCCATTTTGAGAGGACACTCATGAACTCTTGGCACATATTTGTCTTATATGTTGTATCTCTAAGAAATAATAGTGACCCCATGGCCCACTAAATGTCACTAAGCTCTTTTATTGATCTGATTCTATTTCTGGACACCCCACCCTTGACCTGAATGTGCCTGATGCACCCCAGAGGTCCTTGAATGGGTCAAAGTTGGGTTAGCATAAGGAATGATTGAAAACCTCCCAGGTAAGTTACTGAACTGTGCAAAATTACTTTAAAATCCCTCCAAAACTGCCAGCAGTCATCACTGCTTCTCCTGGTTTGGGCTACTCTCTCCTTTTCCATTCCCTGAGTTTTTCACCTCATGCCTCAGGTCCCCCGTGTTTTGTTTTTTTATCTAACTCAGACCCCTTCCTTTGTCCTTTTTAAAGCTAGCATTTGCAATAGCATTTGCAATTGTTTTGTCGTCGTTGACCAAACAACAATCGATCAGGATAAATCTCCCAATCTTAACTCTTCTCCACAGGGTTAACTGCATGAGGCTCAAAGATTCTATTTTGTTTATTGCCAGACATAAGAAATAATTTGTTTCATTTTTTCCCCCATTTCAGAACCATTCTGGGCACTTGAAAAAGTCTTACTCCACATCCACGAATTTACTGTATTGGCATGAAAGTGTAAAAGCTTTAGGAATTTGAAACTCTTCCAAAAGCCTTGGAAAATTAAGATTGGAGCAAAAATGAGCCCTGTGGATCTAGGAGCCAGTGAGTTTTGCTGTTTGAAGCTTTGCCTTGACCATGTGTTTATATGTTATGTGGCTCAAATACAGCCACTTCCAGCTCACACCATTTCTATTTTATCTTTACCTTAGTATCAAAATTTATGTTTTTAACATTTAATGTAAATATTACAGCTATGAATTTGTTAATTCAAATAATTATGTGATATTGGGACATCTGTGCTGCAAACAAATCAGGCCCTTTATGAGTACCTATGATAAAGAACAGATAGTTATAGTGCTTATTGTATGCAAGAGGTGTGCTCTGATGCTGTTACAAATTAGCTCATTTTATCTTTACCATGCTTTTGTGAAAACAGAGACCCTGCCCATTTCATAGGTGAGGTAAACCAAGGCTCAGAGAACTCAAGTGACTTGACCTTGTTCACTGAGTGTAATGTTTTTATTTTTAACCCAAGTATGTCTGACTGTAAATCCTTTTTTTCTCTGATTAATCAAGAGGGACTCAATTAATTTAATCAGACATAATGAAGGAACCTCCCAAAATTGTGTATTGTTGAGCCCCTGAAGCTTCTAATTCAGTAGATGTAGGTGGAACTTGGAAAACTGGTAAGGACTCAATGAATGGTATGTGTTGTTAGCTATTTGTTATGCTACCTCAGTTTTTCTAAGAGGACCAAGAACATTAGAGAAGGGGTTATTAATATTCAAAACACTGTATGAATATGCAAATGTGCATCTCTGGGAAACATTCCATAACCTTGTTCAGATTCTCAATGAGGCCCTTGAACCAAGAAAGTTAAAAACCACTGGCTAGAGGCAAACACAAGTTGGTTTGTTCCATTTCCTTAATGAAGGTTTCTAGTCACATCTGACTACACTTTATTCACCCTTTAAGAATACCAATGTGCTCAGGGCAGGTGTGTTTTGTTTTATATATTGTTACTCTAAACTTGTAGGGCACAACATGTCTGTAAGCTTTTTTATTGTTCAAATTACAAAATGACTCGGACTATTCCATTTATTACACTAATGTTATCTATCCCATAATCCCTTGGAATTTCTAAAGCCCATGTTATTCGGATTCATAGCCAGGTTTGGGAACAGCTAGTTTTTACTGAACCACTTGCTGTAATGTTAATCCTATCTGTTAACAAAAACCTCTGCCTTAACTAGTACCAGCTAGTGGTTTGAAATAATAAGTGTCCCTAAAAACATCTGTTTTGTGCATAGATACTAGAACAGTCTTTAAATAGGATACATCTTATTATCACATAATAGCTACAGCTTTTATGTTACTATCCTCCAAGCTGTTAATGGACATGAACGCCTGATCATTAGGAAGCCATCCTTGGTACAGAAGATAACACTCATCACCCTAGTGTAGGATCTGTTCTTTGAATTGATTTCTAGAAGTGAGGTAGCACACACTGTTGTTTCCTTCCCCATGATTCATTACATTACTCCCTTCTTTCGGATGTGCTGACTGCAATGTATCCAGCCCCGTGGGATGAATTTTCACTGGTCCAAGCCACTCCCCTTTGCTAATGATTGGTCTTACTCATAAACGAGGAAATCGGAGATGGGCAGTCCTGACTTTGGTTTAGCAGCAGATCACCTTTTCATACAGAACCAGGGTTCCATGCCAGTCTCAACCCTGCATAAATAGCACATACCCCTTTTAAAAGGGGATCTGGTTTCTTACCATACATTGATCTAAATCTATAATTGAACATTATTGTTTTCAGTAAAAACAGACTGATTTCTGTCTGTATCAAAGCTTAAATTATCCAGTCATTGATGCTGTCTGTTAAAACTGATTAATTTGAAATATCTCTTCAAAACTATGTGCTCAAACTAATCAGTTTCCAGTGAGTACAGCTAATATGAAATAATGCCTAGAAGCCTAGATAGAGGATATTGTAGGCAAGACACAGACAAAGAAGCCAGACATTACACCAAACAGAACATTCTATATAGAGCTGATGCACAATTGGTGACCTTACCGTAATGGTAAAATATTCTTTGGGTTCTTCAGACTAATGAGAATCCTGAACAATTGATTTGAAAACAAGAACGTCAACAATACGACATGCTACAGACAACATTTAGAAGAATAATTCATTCACACTATTCACGATGATTATGGCTCAAATGATTGTCATGATTTTAGCAAAGACTCACAAATGCTCCCTATTTTATAAGCACAATATCACTGAGAGGACATAACCAGACAGGTTTCCCATCAATCCACCTTGGGTGAATTTTTTTAAAACTACAGTTAGGCAAACTTGATTCAAACTGTACTCAGTGGCCATGTAAATGCTTTACATAATATTTTACATGCAAGAAAAGAATTTGTCTTTTCACTTAGTCTAAACTTTTTTTTTTTTGCTAGAGAAAGCTAACACTTTCCATTTACCTAGCACTTATCTTTAAAGGCTCTAGCAAAACACCTTCACCTAAGAAATATGCTACATATTAGGTGTTTGGGGGCTAGGCCAATGTGAGAACTAGGAAATTCTAGTCTGCTATCAAAAAGGATTAATTGTACTCTTGAAGTAACTGGAATGGAGTCAGAAGACTGGGTCTTGGATGCTCCTTCTGTTTCTCCCACAAACTACCACGCATTTCAGGGGCAAACTACTTAGCCTATTATGACAGCTGATATTTATTTAGTCCTTGCAACAAGATAGGAATTTTATTAAGCATTAAAAAGAGGTTATCTTATTGGACCAACATATTATCCTTATTAGGGACTTCATATTACTGGCCTCATTCTCATATCAGAAAACTAAAGCTCAGAATTTACAGCTAAATTTACATAACTCGGAAGTTATAGAGCCAGGGTTTGAACCCAGGCAGTATGATTCCAGAAACCAAGTGTAACCACCTGGTCTGCCCTTCATTCTTAACCTCATTTTCCTCTTGTATACAACTGCAAGAGAAATATATCAGTCATGTAATTTCTAAGGTATTTTTATACTTTAACATCTTTGAAACATCTATGTTTCTAGGTACCTTACCCTGAAGTAAGATATAATTCAGGAAGAAAGTTAAGTCCCCATACAAATGTATACACTGCAAGGTTATACATTATAAAAATGGTGAAGTTCAATTTAATAAATATTAATTTAGCACCACGAAAGTACCAGATATAGTTTAATTATATAATTGATAATGCATTGTACATTTATACATATATGAATAAAATATTCACGATGGGAAAGATTCCAGTTTAGAAAGCAAATGGCAAGTGTGAACCAATCATGTCAGTAATAGGAAACATGCTACGAGGGAAGTGTTCTCAGGATATCTTTACGAGGAAGCACAAGGCACTTGTTCCATTTAGAAATAAAAGAAAAGGTCAGAAATATCCTTTTCTGGAAGATGTCCAAGCTGAACCCTAAAAAGAGGGTAGCAGTCAGCCAGAAAGGGAGGATTGGGGAATGAAATCTGCCGGGAAAGCCACAGAGCAATGGGACGGAGCCACGTGTGTAGGAAGCACTTTGATGTTCCTCACATGGGAGGCAGGACACAGCGGAGGATGAGACCAGAGAAGAGGGTGGGCCCACCTAACGAAGGGATTTAAATATTTTTAAAAGTATAGATGCTGTTAGTGGATCATGGTCAGCACAGAAACTGTACAGGTACCATGTTGCCCCTTGCCTCTGCCCAAGGAGGACACCACCGGAGGATCACTGGTGTTTCCCCACTGCACCTGTCACAGGCTGGCAGTCCTCGGATCGGTGCTCTAGGGAGTCCCAATTCATGGACTGGAATTTGCATTCAGGATGCATCTGGCTGCCACATGCCAATGACAGCTGATGGACAGCTAGCCAGTAGCTCTTCTTGGGCCAGCTGTATACAGTCAATAGGGGAGCTTGTTCAAAAACCACAGTTTCAAACTTAGTACCCTGAGTGGGGCCTGATAGTCTGTGTTGGTCATAACTGTAAGGTTGAAGGCACTGGGGGGAGGGGGGAGCATGTCAGACACTGATGACGTGCCAAAGTCCCCAGCTGCTGCCCCCTCCCAACTTGAAAAATGTGCCTTAGGCTAGCCAATCCTCACGCCGCTGTAAATCTAAGCTCTGCCTCCCCTACTTTCTTTAAAAACTCACTGCCTGTCTACTTTCGCGTGACTTCCCTGGCCTGTGATAGCCAGACCGTGGAACCTCGCCCAGGGGCATTCAAATAAATTACCTGGCCCTTTGTTGCCTCTCTTTGCCTGCTTATTTTGGCTAAAATTTATCTTATATTTGGTGCCAAAACCCGGGAAGGAGCATGAGCGCGGGGCCCCAACCGGCCACCAGCAGCTCTGCCCCCTCCTTCCCCGACCCGGGACCTCAGCCTGCTCTCCGCTGTATGGACTATTTTCCGGTGAGTCCCTCAGTTTCCCCCAGTCTGCTTCCCTTCCTAACTCCGTTTCACCTGGTCCGTTAGAAATCGTGCGTACATCCAGGTCTGGGCATTCAGCCCATCCATTGTGAGTATACAGGATACCCGCCCCTGGCCCTGCAGTGGGGGAGACGTCACTCACCCAGTCTCCCAGGATGTCTCCCCTGACTTGGTGTGCTTGGGATGCTGGGCGCTCCTCTCAGCAGGATTAGTTGGGAAGTGGTGCAGACATGGGGAACCAGCCCTCAAAAGCAGAGGCTCAGACCCTGTTGCAGTGTCTCATTTCTAATTTGGCTACTCTGTGCTTGTCCCGGGAAGTTCGCAAATGGAAGCTGGTCTTTCTTTGCTCTCAGGCCTGGGCCTCAGTATCCCTTGGACAACCAATCTCACTGGCCCCCTGAGGAACTTTCAATTTTGACCTCCTCACTGACTTAACTAATTATTGCCACTAGAGCAGAGAGTAGAGTGAAATCGCATATGTGCAGGCTTTTTGGACTTTGCACCCCAGCCCAGACCTTTATGTTAACTGTTCAATGGCTCAGGTTCTCCTGGCCCAATCTCCAGTTAAATATTGTCAGACTCTTACTCTGCCCAGTCCTTCCTTTTCTGATCCGCCAGAAAACCTCAGTCGCCCATCTCCCTCAGCTCGCAATCCCCTCCCTCTCCATCACCATCTTTAAGTCCCTTGTCTTCACACGTGTCACTGCCATCTTAAAGTCCTACATTCTCAACCACGCCATTGTCCTGCTCTCCTCTTCCGATGGCTGCACCACGCCCTCCCCCTCTCCTTCTGCCTTCACTGCCCTCTTCCCCCACCAGAACATGCTCCTCCCGCCCTCTAGTTCCAGAAGCCACAGACAAGCTGAAGAAAAACAAAGCAATTAGATATCAGTAACTCTGTCTTTATATCAGTTTGTCTATCTATGTATATGTTTTTGTGTAAAAAGTGTTGCTGACTGAGTCATTGTGTCTCAGTTTGTATGTTTATGTGTCTAGGTGTGTAAATGAGAAATATTTTCCTACATCTGGATGGTATTAATAAAAATTGATTTAAAAACAAGTGCTTGTGAAAATTAGGCATTCTAAAACTTCCAGGAATTCTGATAAAAAATGTTAAGCATTAATGCTAATTTGAGTTTGACTGAGGCAGGTATGTCCTTCTTATCAGCTGCCTAAGTTTACCTAAAGTCATTTAAGTTAATGGTATCTGTTAAATCTTTCAAAGAAAAATGCTTAAAGTGAAGTGTAGCTTTGTCTAATGTGAGTAACTATTTAAGCAAGTGCCTTAAAACTTTTAACAGCTTCCCAAAACCAAATTCAAAAAGGTGCTTTTTACCTCTAGTACACTCTGATATTTTCCAGAGGGCCCCTGGAACACGTCAGAGGAATTTTTCTCATTGAGGAAAATATTTGGCTAATTTGGCTTATTTACCTGCTTAATTACCTAGAAGGCACTGTCACAGGGAATAATGCTAAACTTTGTTACTAAATGTTTTGTGTTACAGAAATATCCAAATTTCCTTATGACAACTGTCTTACAGTAAGCTCTCATCAGATCTTTAACCATTGTCATTTGTAAGTCTTTTGTCATCTATAGTCACTGCTTTATTACTCCTAAACTAGTAAAAAACTAGATTTCAGCAGAATAGGTATTAGTTACATAGGATTAAGTAAACTAAGGAAGATGATTCGGTGGCTTTTTATTTCAAATGCTGTTGATAAAGTGTTTTAAGCTTTTTCTCTTAAGCTGACAACAGTTAAGTAAATGACTACCTTTATAAGCAGAATTGAAACTTTTATCTTTCTCTCTACCTGATCCCTCCAGAATTTAAAAACTCTCAGTGACTATTTTTATATTTCATGGCAGTATGTTTATTTGCATAAGTTCAATAAGAACCTACCTTCCTTGTAAGAAGACCAATTAAAAACACAGGTTATACTACCAAGGCTTTGACTAGAATGTTATACCTGAGAAATACGTGCATAAACTCAGATATGAACAGCTTTAAGGAACTAAGGTTGACTATATAAAGCCAACAAAGCCTCTTGGAAGAACTGGCCTGGTACCTTGCTTATAGGGTTTCCAGCAGCCTTACCAGGTAAGGAAGGTCACTTCCTGGCAGGTGCAGGAACCTCAGGATGTCTTGGAGACCTCGAGAAAAGACGAATTCACCCAAATCTACAGATACTGCAGGCAAAACCTGATAGCAAGTCTGGCTTGGCTTTGTGGCCTCGAGAGGCCTTTAAAAGTTCAATCTGAAATTCCTTACAAAAAGTTACAGCAAAGCACATTTAAAAGAGCCTATGTAATCAATTGCTCTTCTTGCTGCACTTATGCAAATAATAAAGCCAAGTGTTAATTATTTTCTTAATCTAGCTACTTCTAATAAAAACAAGGGTGATTTTAGAGAAAAGTATTGTTTCAATAATGCAGTGTTATCTATACTAAATCCTGATACTAGTCATTGAGATGTAAACTCAATCCAGAATTTTCATTTCCCCATAATACCTGGCTATAATTCTCAATCAAACTCTTCATATTTCTAGTTCTCATATTCAGCCATGCATTCTTGATCTCATCAAATTTGTCCTTCCAGAATAAAAGCGCCAACTTTCTGAGGCCCTCTCAACTGACCAGTGATAGAGACCTAGCTGCACCCTTTACTGTGCCCCTTCTCAGCATGAAGCAGCCAGAGCGGTCGTCGCCCTTTTCCCTGGCAGCAGCTAGAGTCTGCATCTGTAGAAGAGAAAATGAAACAGAAACCATAAGCTTAGACGGAGTGAAATGAAAGCCTCTAAAGAAAGCAGGGTGAGATGTTTGCAGTCAGAGCAATGTAACTACATGCTACGACCCCCCACCCCCCACCGACCACCACCACGATGCCCCTTGTCAGCCAGAAGTAGCCAGATCAAGTCATTGCCCATTATGACCCAAAGGCTGAAATGTAAGGTTGAAGGCACTGGGGGGAGGGGGGAGCACGTCAGACACTGAGGACGTGCCAAAGTCCCCGGCTGTTGCCCCCTCCCAACGTGAAAAATGTGCCTTAAGATAGCCAATCCTCGCGCTGCTGTAAATCTGCCTCCCCTACCTTCTTTAAAAACTCACTGCCTGTCTACTTTCGCGTAACTTCCCTGGCCTGTGATAGCCAGACTGCGGAACCTCGCCCAGGGGCATTCAAATAAATTACCTGGCCCTTTGTTGCCTCTCTTTGCCTGCTTATTTCGGCTAAAATTTATCTTACAATAACCTGCACAGAAGTCCTTGGGCACTGCCGTGTTTGAGAACCGATGATGAAGAGCATTCAGGACGAAAGGAATGACATGCAGCCAAGCTGCAAAATGGTGGCTCATGAGCTAAACCAGCTTCCATATGTTTTATAGGTTTTGCTCAGGATTATATATATTATATTTGTATGTGTATTTTGTATTTCCCAACATTTAAAAATTGGGGAAAATCACATAAAAGCAGGAATTTCTGCTTCTCTTTAAAAATTAGAAAATTTGCAACACTGGGCTTCCACTGTATCATGGTAACAACCAGCGGGAGCTGAGCGGAGCCTCCTCCTTTGGGTGAGCCATACGTTGACCCTTTTGTCACAGCCCTTTCCATTCCCCAGTGGCTCCCTGCCCTTGCAGATGAATATTGCTGCTGCTGACCACTGTTCTCACTTTCGTTTCACTTACACGGATAGTATGTAAAGAGAAGGGGAAAGGGAGATATTTTTTGGACCTTGTCTTTGTCAAAAGCAGGAAAACAAATGACAAGCCAAAAAGCCAGTCTTGGAGGCAGAAAATTCAGGGGTATTAGGGCATCTGTCTCTCTCTCTCATGAAATTTCAAGAAAGATGAACGATGTCCCTGTGCTTTGCCAAACAACTGTTTTAAGTCGAGTTCACAATTTTAATGATACCAGGGAAGTTTCATTCTGCCACGATTTTTTCCTGTATGTTAAAGAGCAAAAGTTCAGTAGGATTGCAGCAGAGAAAGTCCATCTGCAATGTGACACTACTTGCTGCAGTGCAGAATTTAGTAGGATGGGGTTGGGGGCAGTTTGTCAGTGAAATCACCTCATTATAACCTGACTCCAGCTCTAATGAGGACCTCGGCATTATCTTAAAATATGTGCTGTGGCGAGGCCAGTCTTAAATATAGTGGTTTGTGAGCAATCCTGTTATATGCCTGGATTATTTGTGATTTCATAATTGGTTTTCCAATTGTATTCTGGAAATATAAATTACCTTAGGTGAGGTTTCAGAAGCAATCATTCCATTAAACTTCATGGCAAACAGTACTGGGTAAGGATAGCCATGATGGAGTTTTTTTCCTACAGTTTTCGTTTAAAAAGTACATGTGAATACATTCAAGTCATATACCTTTTAAACAACAGAGATGTAGATAAGGAAAAGTGGAACTCACTTCCCTCTTTCCCTCCTGCCTCCCTACTGTCCTCCACCACACAGATCCCACTCTCCTTCTCTGAAGTGCTTTACATGGACATTAGGAGAGAATGTTTCCAGACATTTTTCTACATAGTTACATATACTATGTATACTTTTGTCTGGAGGGTTTCTTATCACTTACAGAATTACACTATACATTTAGTTCGGCAGTTTGCTTTTTCACAGAATAATATGCTTAGGAAATCTGTCCTTATCAGACTTCACCACATGATTTTTAACCATTATATAGCATTCCATATCAACCATTCTTCTATTGATAGATATTTAGACTATTTCCACTTTTTCCTTATGATGTAGCTCTTAGTTCCCTTAACCATATATCTTAGTCCAACCATGTATGTAGAAAAGATATCTAAAAATGGCATTTTCCAATTCAAAGTGTATGTATAGTATAATTTTTTAGATACTCCCAAATTGCATTCAACCTGCAAAGTCCCCATGCTCTTGGTGATTATAAATATTTTAAATGTTCACCTAAAGGGCAATGCTTTTATTTGCATTTGGGTATCTTTCACATTTTATTAACCATTTGTCATTTTTATTATTTCTACCAAATTGTTTTTTTTCCTTTTTAATTTGCATGAAATCTTTAGAAATTAAGGCTAACCTGTTTCAAATTTTTTTCAGGTTAACTATTATCATTTAATTCTGCTTTTGACATCTATTGCATAGAAATTCTCAACTTCTAATTACTAAAATTAGTTGATGCTTTCCTTTATGACTTCTGAACTTTCTGAATCCCCAAGAAGTTTCTGCTTAACTCAGGGTTTTAAAGATACTGTCCTTAATTTTCTACACCTGTTACTCAAGAGGCCTATTGGCCTGGATTGACTATAGTTAGATGAATGTGGGTCTGCAGCCTTCTTGAAAAGCTTGGTGGACACTGGACATAAGCAAGGCTCTACAGGGCCCAGGTGGTAACGAACAGTGCACACAATTAGGGAACAGGCCCTTTCCCTACCTTTTAACATAATCCAGCTCTAAAATCTTGTGGTTTGGGAAGTGCAACATGTCCAGAGACAGCACTTTAGACAATAACATTCCCACTATGTGATCTTTGTCATCACTCAGCCTCCAGTCCAGATCAGCAGGGGAAACTGTTTCAGTGGGACTCTCTCTACCTGACAAACTGACTTCATAGATAGTAACAATAATAAGAATATTATTACTAATTATTAAAAATGGCATTAATAAGGATGATAATAATAATACCTAACATTGCTAAGTACTGTGTAACATGATGTTATGTAGCATCTCATTTAAAACTCCCAGCAACCTTATGATGCAGGCATTACTATTACTATGACCATCAGCATCTACTCACATTTTCTGAAGGTGCTACCCCTATAAATAGCAGAGCCAGAATTTAAACAAAATCAGTCCAGAGGCTATTATTATAGCTAAAGAATTATCCTGCTTCACACTCAGGTGGTTCATGAAATAACCCTTTGAGAATATCCAAAAAACAACTAAGGAGACTAGCACAGTGGCTGGTCCTCAAATCTAGTCAGTAGGGGTTATGTCATGTAAGTTGAGGACTAAATCATCATAAGTAGATTCAAAAGTTGATACAAAAAAGAAGCAATAATTTCCAGATGGATAGATCTAAATGTGGGGAAAAAACTAATCCATAGAAGTACTAAGATCAAGTGATTTTTTTTAAACAACTTGTGAGAGGAAATGAGCTGTCTAAATATCCAAAAAAACTCAGAAACTACTAAAAATAGATGATCAATTCTACTATGTAAATATAAAAACTTTCCACATTGCAAAAATGACCAAAAATTGGGAATTTGCAACCAACAGCATTAATGAATGACCAATGACCTTACATGTAAAGTGTTCACATAACTCAGTAAGCAGAGTCCAAGAATCACATTGAAAAAAATGGAAGATAAATATTAATAGCAAAGATAAGGCAAGTGGTTCTTAAACACATGAACTGTTCAGCCCTGCTGATAAGTTTTTAGAATAGTAAACAGAATCATAACAAAGTTACATTTTCATCAACCAGTTTGGCCATGAGAGAGAAACAGAGAGAGAGAGAGAAACTCTCTATTGGCCAGAGTTCAAGGAAAAATGCATTATGTAAAGTGAATTATGAAAATGTATATTTCTCATACATTGTTGGTTGAAAAGTATATTGCTACAACCTCTCTATACAGGAGGTTTGAAATGTAAAATTTCTCAAAATGAAATTGCACACACTCTTTGATCCAACAATTCCACACATAGGTATGATACTACAGATATATGATCCTGCAAAAATGGTATGCATAAAAGATATTCACTTTATTGTAATAGCAAAGATGCGAAACTACTTAGTAAGGGATTATTTAATATTTAAGAGAGTGAATAAATTACGCTGTATCCAAGGAAAGGAATACTTCAGAGTCAAAAAAAAAAAGACATCTTAGACTGCTCATTATTAAATTAAAAAGCAAGGTACAGAGGAGCATATTGATTATGGCAGCATATATGGGGGGAAATTTTGTATACAACACCCCCCAACATACATACCCATATAGAGAAAATCTGTGGGAATATTCATGAGAAAAGGAAGTAAATTGAATGGTTGCAAAATAAGATTGGAAGGGAGGTTTTGTTTTTAAGTCATATACTGTGTGTACCTTTTGAATTTTGAATCGTTTAAATGTTACCTATTAAAATTGTAATGATTAATGGACAGTATTGGGAAATTTACAAGGATATCTTCAACAGGAAGCATTTTTTATAGAAATAAAATGTTGAGGACAACTTCAATATCTATCAACAAAGAAATTATTTTTTAAAAGGTATTACATGGAATAGTCTGCAGTTTTTAGAACATTAATTTTTTCTTTGTAAATGGTTGCTTACTTTTAAGATTAAAAAAATACAAGTCACCACATAATAAGTATAATCTGATCCCAATGTTTATAAAACAAAAACTACCTATATGTGAATATATGTACACATCTAGGTATGCTTGTAAAAGAGGGCCTGGGATTTTGCTCTCTATAGATACCTGAGAAAAAGAAGATAACAGTGGATAATCACTCTCATTTTCCAATTCACCTCTCTATTAATAGTTTGATCTGTACAAGGTCATGTGTTACATTTATCATTAAATATATATGCTCTTCATAATTAAAGTCATTGATACTTTATTTGTATTTGGAGGATGAAGAAGTCAGGAATTTGGTGGTTACATAGTACTTTTTAAATTTTTTCTCTGAGTATCCTAGACATGCATATTTTCTACTGAACATACTCAGTATATTCAAACACTAGGAAATGTATATCAAATAAATGAAAAATATTTAATTATTTGTTAAATTTTATGTGTTAAATTAATCTATAGTGAACAAGTAGACTGCAATAAAAAGAAATTTCTGATAAAAATCTTAAAAGGTACTTGATTAGGTTTAAACAAAAAAAAAAAAGCACAGAGCTTTCAAATTAAGTTAAGAAAACAGCCTCAATTCTAACTCAGAGAATTTTATTATGTATTTATTCTTTTGAAGACCAGTGTCAGGCTAATTTACAGATGGTTTGCTGAGCCTGAGGAAAATAACCCCACTTAGCTCATGAATCACAAACAGTGGCTCTAAATAATTCTGAATACAACTTCTTGAGGCATCTGCCTCATCCCAAGGGAGTATTTTACCCATAAGTTTGAATCTGGGTGGATTGATGCCATACTTATAAGTGAAGCTACCTCATAATGAAGTCCTTTGGGTACTTCATAATCTAAATTCCCAACCATAAAAAGCAATTAAAATTAATTCAATTTCATACAGAAATTCTGTCTGTAATTAACAGAGTTTATAAGGAACCTTATGTTCTAAAGTTTTCACAATTAAATGCTACAGAGCACCTTAGCATATGAGATCTTCATTTTCAGACTTTTGTGGAATGCCAGCTATTAATAGGCAGAAAGCATGTTTTCCACTCTTCTTTTGTGTACTTGAATCTTAAGCTGTATTTAAGATATTATCCAACGATGAGTTTTCATTTTCAAAAAAAGTCACTTATCTTGCATGTGACTAGAGAACTCAATCTGGAAATCAAATGGTTAGGCTTACTGTAATGTCATATTTAAAGCAATTAATAGAATTGGGGATTAACTTACCTAATGACAATGACTAAGTATCTAAGGCACATGTTGCCTTAAAAGTGGTAAACATAGGTGAGAATAATAATAATAATATCTACTATAAAAAACCATAATAAAAATAGTATGTACTGTATAGCATCATTGGCAGTTATCAATGAGTTAAATGTATCAAGAGCTTATGTCAAATCCTCCAAGGACTGAAGAAGGCAAATCAAGACATGTTCAAAGTTACTCAAGTGCCATACCACCTTGTTCCAAGGATGTGGGTGTTTAACTTTGTTGTTTTAGATATGAGGAATGGATATGTGTTTTTGCAATATAACTCAACATGACTCATTTACAAATGATATTAAATAGAACAGATGCAAGAATGCCAGACTACAGCCCTTCATAATTAAGGACATCAGTGAAAAAAAATGCCTTCCTTAAAGGGCTACAAGTGAATGATATTCTATGCCATCTACATAATATTCTGGTTAACAATGAATATAAAAATATTCCAAAAATCCTATATTAATCAACAGGCTAAATCTCCACCCCTACCAAACATTTTATTTATGGAAGAGTAAATAAATTTGCTTTCTTCCTTTTTTCCCCTATGAGGTGAACAATCTAGTCAAGATTGTATTTTTAAGAAAATAAGGGAAAATTATAATATTAGAAAGATGACTGTACCAAAAATCAGAAAATGTGATTTCTAAAAAATGGCTGTGAAGAGCTGGCTGAATGCCAAAGGAACGTTAGTTCTTCTCTACAGTCCTTAAGTTTCCTCACTTTGCAAAATAAAGGGCTAACATTAAAATTTCCCCAAAGTCTCCCCAGGTCTACAGCGATACAGAATAATGTTTAAGAGACAATGTTTAAGAGACTGAGCTCAGGGACATGCACTGACTGTGTAAATTTGGGCAAATGACTAACTCTTTGTGCTTCAGTTTCTTCATTGAGAAAACCGGAATAATAATAGTATCTACTATAGTGCATCAGTGGCAGTCATCAATGAGCCATATGTGTCAAGAGGTTATCGCATTCTCAGTAATAATGATGGCATGATGAAGTTGGTGATGGTGGTGATGGTGGTAATGGTGGTGATGATTTTATGAACTGGGCGTCATGAGAGAAGATAAAGTAAAAATACTCATATCATCTGCAAACTGTATAAAATCCTAGAAAATGCGAAACATAACCACATTTAGTGGTCCAAGGAAAAACTCAGTTAAAAACCATAATAGAAGTCTCACCTATGTTTACCACTTTGAAGGCCACTTGTGCCTTAGACATGTAGTCATTGGGTAGGTTAATCCCCAATTCTATTAACTGCTTTAAAATACAACATTACATTAAGCCAGACCATTTGATTTCAAGTATAGGCACTGAAAGACAATTAAGTGTAAGCTTTTTTTATTAGACATAGAGACTTATTGTGAGTGGTGCTGAGTCTATTATTCCTTGTCTTGTTCTTACCCAGTGGTCTTCATACGATGCTTCTTTCACTCTCCTGACTCAGGGACGAATGTTTCCCAGTTATTTGGATGAGTGGGCAACTCATCTAAGTGAGTTACGAAAACATGGGATTTGCATGTAGGACATATAAATGCACTTCAAGAGATCTGCCCTCTATTTCTTGCTCTCCACATTTTTCTTACTCTACTTGGTCAAGATTCTGAATTCCACACATATGATTCTTAAAACTGGCAAGAAAACTACATATCCCTTTCTTACATCATTCAAAGAAAAACAAACACTTAATATTTCATCTTATGATTCAAAGATTCACATTTCCTTAGGTAACTAACAGTACAATTCTTCAAAAAGTCAGAATGATGTCCTTCTGATACCCTTTTTTACTTCCTCTCTTTTTTTACCTCAACAACAGAGCCACCATTGGGTTCTCTTTTATAAATTCACTCTCAGAAATATTTAGTCACATACTTCTACTAAAAAAGGACTCTTCACTAGACAATAAAGTAACCTATATACCGCCTAGAAACAGAAGTTCTTAATGCCAAGACCCATAATCCCTCTGCCCAGGTGGTCTGATTTGGTTAGGAAAACTGTCCTCTGTGGCAACATGAAGCAACTTCGGCAGGCCTCCAGGAAGTTCTGTTTTGCCAAAAGATGGTGAAACTCTAGCTTAATGTTTTCCACCTCAAGTCCCTGTTCCTGTTAAACTGTGGGAGTCTAAGATTAAAAGCCACTCTCTTTTGGTTTTCAGAAGCCCGGTAGTTAATAATTGACTGGAGCTGTGATCAGCACGCTGGAGCCATGTCCACACACACAAATCGCTAAGAGATGAGAGGGGATGGAACAAAAGGGTAAAGGATACAGCTATTTGCAAAATGTATGGCAATCATGTGGAAAACAGATTGTTAAAATCACTCATGGTCTTTATAGGAAAGTCAAAATTGCTTTTAGCTCTTCAGTGTTACTAAACTCATTTACACCATCTTCCAGCTCAGGTGGGAAAAATCAGCCCTCAGCAAAACTAAGTTTTTTTCTTGGGGGTAATCTGATGTCTTCTTTTGTCCATCCAATGCCCAAGGATAAACAAGTTCCATTTTTAATTCACTATAAACTGCAAGCAGATAGTCAATCATGTTATAATTCTGTGTGAGATTACATTGGCTCAACATGAAGGCCTGAATTATTTTCCTGCAAATGAAGTATATGAGCTTTAGTAATAGACTCAGTGACTTCTATTATGGGAACACAGAGGTTCATTTTTACTTATTGGATGGATGCTATTTTTCAAAATTTGAGCATCTTGAATTAGTGAGTTGGTGTCGCTGATGAGCATGTTTGTCATTGACGTATAATTCTTTGATCATCTCCACGTCTATTATTTCTGTTATGAAATATACACACTCAAAGAGCAGAGGTTCTGCCTGAGCCAGTTCACACAGGTCCTGCTAAGCATGGGCCATATAGCAAACATGCTCTTAATGCCAAGTAAGGAGCAACAAAGGAGTTTTTTAGAAAACAACTCAAATGCATAATGAAAAATAAACTCCATATCTTCTGATTTGTCATAGAGCCCCATGAGGGAAAAATAGTCACTCATTTACTTTTTTATTCCTGGCACTGAATACAGCACCTAGCATAGTACCTATTAATTGCCTTAATCATTACTTGTTGACAATGAATAAATAAAGGAGGTCTTTTCAACTCACTCGTGACACAATGCAGCATGGTGTAATGGCTAAAATACTTAGCCTCTGTGAATCTGTTTCCTCATCTGCAAATTGAGTGGAATAATATCAGTTGCACAGAGGAACTGTAATGAGTAACTGAAAGAACATGCCCTGACCCAGGGCCTGCCCAGAACAGGTGCCTTTCGCTGAACTAGAATCATAGATACTTTCAGGTGAGTTAATAGGTGAGAAAAGAGCGTGATTCCACCTGTCCCGCTAACTGGGTCAGAACAGCCTGCCGCAGGAAGAGGAGATGGAACTTTCCCTCAAAGAGGGAAACATTTATAGGTAATCTCCATTCTGCAGATATGGAGACTACATTTATAACAGCAAAGGATTTGATGAGAACAATTTGCAACAGTCCAGCATCTTAAATCTAATTGCTCCCTGAGCTGTGGGGGCACTGAGCCATTCGGGGACACAGTGGAAGTTTAGGTCCATAAACCCACTTGGGCCAGCTTCTCTAGGCCTGCCTAGCTGGGAGACTACAGTGATGAATCCTTATAACCAGCTTCACAGGTCAAGGGCCTGAATATCCATTCTGGAGTATCCAAGTCTCTTTTTTTTCTTTTAGACACAATTTTTATTTTAGCTGACACGTTTGAACCTGCATCAGGACAATGAGAAAATGAAATAAAGAAAATTACATCAACATCAATCACATTTATTATTTATTAGCTGTAGAAATGAACTTAGTAAGGGCAGAAAAAGGTGACATCAAAATCAGTTTCTAAACCAACCCTTCCCCCTGTTACATTGGGAATTGAAAGTGATTGGGACTAGTCTTCTCAGGTTGCAAAGGTACGAAGTGTACTTTCATTCAAATTAACAGACTAATGCATTTAGAGTGTAAAGAGTATTCCTCTTTTATAAGGACTCTGAGCCCAAGGCTAGTGAAATAAAAATCTTGAGTGAGGCACCAGCAGCAAAAATAGACAAACAAAATCAACTTCTTACACGTTCCTCACTATGACAAAATGTTTCAGTGATGGACCTATGACATTTATTAAATTTCCAAGGTGGACCTGCTGGAACTGCTCATTGACCATGGCGAGAGAGCGCTCTGCATCCGGGACTCCAGATTCTATTTTGGATTGTTTAGGGGAGGGTAAACACAACACATCTCCTGCTCATAAGAGGAACACCATGTGCTCTTGGAAACATTCACTGCCTTCCCACCCATTCACTGCTTCACCAAGTAACTTACAGAACATTCTACAGCTCTTACAGGCACTCACATAGAAGCATTGTTTGACAGTAATCAACTTATTTCTTGTGTTGAAATAGGCACTATCAGGCTGTCCTTCTGCTTAATATGATTCTTGCAGAGTTCCAGGAATCGCCCCCAGTGTGATGTCTCAAGAGCAATAGAAAAATAGCCTTGTTTGGCATGACTTTTTTTCCCATTAAGGAGCCACCAAAACAAATCATGGATTGCAAATAACATATTTTTTTTAATTCACCAGATCTGTCTTCTGCAAAGCTATTAGTACCAGCTCAGCCACAGGGGAAAAGAAATCAGAAACAGTCAGGTAGGTGGACAGAGAGAGAGTATTTTTGTCATTACAATAAAATGGGGTGCCAAGGCATATAATAAAATAACAACCACTTCTGATCAGCATCACGCTTCTACCAGAATGCGCTCTCAGGCTCAAAAACTGCTCAGGGTTGGCATCCTTCAGAGTTAAAGCATGTGGCCGCCTTATCGTATGATTTGAGAAGTGCTTGGATACCCTCTGGCTTCAAGATATTCACCTTGCCAGTTTCCAGAGTTCTAAGATTCCATTGTTAAGGTTGCATGCCTTGGGGTTAAGACACATGGCTTGTTAGCACAGTGGTACTCCTGACACCCATAATCATTAAGCCACCGTCCAAACTTTCTGTACATCACAGCAGCAATGCCTTCTCAAGAGTGAGTTCTTTGGGGCCCAAGGCACCTAGATCAGTGCTCCCCAACATTGCTGAACACATTAATCACCTGGAGATGTGGTTAAAATGGTTTCTGATTCAGTAGGTCTGTAGTTGGGCTGAAGATTTCTTTGTTCATACGAAATTTCTTGATGCTCTTGCTACTGGTCTGCAGACCACACACTTGGAGTAGCAAGCTCTAACATTCATCCCAAGATCACCTAAACTGAGACATAGACCTGGTCAGCAAGCTTTTACTGCAAAGCAACAGTTAGAAAACAATTTAGGTTTTGTGGGCTACAGGGTCTCCGTGGCAAGGATTAAACTCTGCCATCAGAGCAATGGCATCCATAGGCAGTATATGTCTTTGGCTGTGTTCCAATAGCCATAGCTGTGTTCCAATAACACTTCAAAAACAGGCAGCAGGCTAGATTTGGCCCACAGGTCATAGTTCATGAACCCCTGCTCTATCCATGCTTAATCAAGGTAAAGAAAAGTACATTTAAAATACAATCAAGAGAGTAACCAGGAAGCAAAACTGTGTGTTTAAATATTCTCACAGAAAATGTGGAATTCCCTTCAGCAGCCTAGCCTGGTACCCTAAACAGACTGGACATGAGAGGGGGAAATGCATGAGTACTAAACCCCTTATCACTTCATAATATTACATATAACCTGCCTTATGCTCACCTGGGGTTTTCCCAACAGAATAAGGGACCAGAGAATGGGAAAGGAATAGGGCAAGTTTATATCCCATGGGCTTATGCCCCAACCACCAGTTTTTTGTAGATACAGGTGAAACCACACAATGGACTGTAAGATCCATTGCGCAAGTAACACCAATGATCTTCCCCTTTGCCTTGCTAGCTCTTAAACCCCTTGAACTTATGCACTCTACGTTTGATAGCCTCGAAGTTTTAATACTCTACTAGGCATTCTCCTATACTAACATTCATTTACCCATCAAAGTATTTACTAAGTATCTATTTTGTAACTGGGAGTTACAACAGTAACTCCTAGAAAAAACATAAACAAGACAGACCTTATCCCTGCCCTCAGAATTTATGGTATGATGGCTTCAGACAAACATATACATAATTAAGCTTCAGTGACCATGAGGGCAGGCATACTGGTGCTCCGAGAGATGATGGGACAGGCATATAACTGAACTGAGCAGTAACCTGAAGAATGAGCAGCCATTAGCCAGGTTTGAAAGATGCAAAGTAGCCCAGGAGAAGGGGAGAGTATTGGCAATTGTCTGGGAGCAAAAGAAAGTGTATGTCAGAAGAACTGAAAGGTGTTGACTGAGACTGGAACAGAATTTAAGCAAGGATGGTGAGAGATAAGACTAGAGAAGTGCGCAAAACCCAAATAATGAAGTCTTATAAATAGGGTGACCTTATATCTATTGACCAAAGCAGACATATGTGTGAAGGAAAGGAGGAATTGTTAATAATTATGCTGAAATGATCAGCATTAACTGAAACTATTCTGGGAAAGTGGGACATATGGTCAGTTGACTCATAAAACATATGAAGGAGATATGCTTGTATACAAAGGGCAATGGGAAGCTGTTAAATATTTAGGGCAAACAGTAACCTAACCAGATTTGTGTCTCAAAACAATTATTCTGACTGCATTATAGCAAAAAGTACTCGGGACTTAGAATCTGCAGGACTTAGAATGATGAAGTTGACTATTAGGGGTGATAGCAAGGAAAAACAAGGAAGGGGAGTCAAGGATGAATCCTTGGTCTCCACTCTGAGCAAATGGACTATAGTGGTTCCAGCCCATAAGTTAAGGAAGCACAAGTGCCATTTTAGATTTGGTGGAATGATTATGAATAAAGTTTTGTACATATTAAGTTTAAGAGGCTGTGGAATCTCCCAATAGAAATGTCTAACAGTCAACTGGCTACATACATGAGAAAAGGGTGGACATACACTTGGATGGTCATTGTCTGTCAGGTGGTAATTAAGACCATAAATTGCCCATGTAAAATGTGCAGTATGAGAAAAGAAAGTGGCCTAAAACTAAGCAGATATGAACTTCGCAGGCTCCGAAGGCATGCAAAAACTGATAACTTCCTTTATTTTGAGACATATTACATGTTATTGCCTCTTAGATAAGCATCCTTGGTTGAGTGAAGTCTTTTATGAACAGTTATCATTTATTAAATGCATAGTCTATAAAAGGTATCTATGTAGCCTGGCACCTAGTAGGCTCTTTTTTGTACATCTAATGCTAACCGGCACTGGCACCCAGATTATGTATGATCCCCAGCAGGAGTCCCAGTCAGGCTCGAATTAGAACTTCTGCTGAGGCAGTGAGCCAACCTGGGCATTCTTACAGAAGTGGGGCAGAGTCCTGAGCCTGTCAGGGCAAGCTCAGGAGCTGTTCTCCATCCCCACAGTCTGCATCAGAGATCCTCTTGTACATTCCCAGAGCAGCCCAAGTTTAATTCCCTCCCGGCACTTCCACTCTGGATTGTGTTACCTGTTTCCTTGCCGTATTCCCCACTGGACTGGAAGCCGTTGACGGCAGAAACTGAATCTTGTTTACTGCTGTGGCCCCAAGCTAAGCATAACTCCTGAAAGGTAATAGACTCCTTACATATTTGTAGAATGAAGAGAGGATGGATGGAAGGAAAGAAGATGTTTATGATTTTCTTCCTCTCTCCACTTTTCTTTCTCGGTTGCTTTTACTAACCTCGTCACCTTTAGAAAAGTACAAGTTTTCTGGGTCAGAAAGAACGTTTGGATTCAGTGTGTTATGCTGATCTCCTTTATAGGTCATAGCGCGTGGTATCAGGATCTCTGACTTTTGATTGGGCAGAAAAAAATAAAACAACTTAGAAGAGAAGCCTAGTGAACACTGAACATTAAGTGCAACTGAGAAAGAAACTCCTTAAAAAACAAAACTACTCCTTTGGTATCAGATTTCATAAGTAGGGACTCCCAAGCACATTTCTAGCTTGTGACCTTGGCAAGTAGACTACCCTGTCAGTGCCTCAGTTTCCTTAATTATAAAGTGAAGATAAACTGTCTTTCAGGATGGTAAGGATGGCTAGAAGAAATCTGTGTAAAGCACCATCACAGAATGAATGATGTAGGCCTACTCCGTGCCACGTCATGTCAGGACCCAGTGCAGATGAGGTATCTAATAAATGGTAATTACTAATGTGGATTATGTTTTCAAATGTAGGCCATTACACACAATGGTCATGTTTTATTGGTTTGGACAATAATGGTTAGTGGCTCAGTGCTGAGAACATGTGGCATGGACTTCGTCAAGCCTTGACAAAGAAAGAAACAAGAGAAGAGGGGAAATGGAAGTAAAAGAGAAAGAAAAAGAGGGTCCGGGTGCTCAAAAGAGATTACTAACATCACAGAATTAATTACCAGTGGTTCCTCATTGTGGAAATGTAGATTCCAAGAGTGGAGCAGATTTGCTAGAGACACCTAAGCGTCTAACTTAGGCAATGAGGATGCGGAGATGAGAATACGAGGTTTCATCCTTTGTGCATCAATAGTTTCCCCTCAAAAATGAGCAGAATATGACTGTTTGTTTGACCTGGAAACATCTGGTTGTCTGTCTTGACAAATCACTTACATTAAATCATGTGTAGCTATTGGCCAACACCCTGTAGCCTGGGCAACAGATGACAGATTCTGGAAGCAAATAAAATAGCAATTTACAATATGGGTAACTGTTGAATGTTATATACTTGAAACCAATATAAGATTGTATAGCAACAATATTTCAATTGAAAAACAGCAATTTCCTGGGGAAGGGACATTAGAACATGAAATGGAAACAATACTTGTGATATTGCTGTTAAAGAATTTGGCCTACCTTTTTATTCTCTCGAATGATTCATATTTCAGAAGGAGTAAAGGGATGCATCCAAAGTGCTTCCATCCACCCCTTTGAAAAGCTGCATTCCAAACAGCGTTTTCCAGCCACTGGAGTAGGCTCCTTTGGTGCACTGGGAGGGTGAGAGCTCGTCCAAAGTAACCAACTCATAAGAAAGATTAAGAAATCCTATTTCAAAACTGTGTCCCCAAAATTCTTTAGGGGGCTTAACATGCTCCTTGTTTATTAAATTTCATTAGGACCTCATTAAGAAAGCTGTCAGGATAACACAGGCTAGGCACTTAAACATATGTTGACTGAATGAATAAATGTAATCATAAATATATGACTGACTGGATGAATGAATGAGCAGTGGAAGAAATGAATGAAAGATTAAAATATTCTGTGGCCAGAGAACACAGAAGATAGTATGTCAGAATATTAGTTGTCCAAGATCCATTTTACTCCTCTTTCTGTGCACATGGCCAAGAAGCTCGCTAATATATTTCCCAGTCTTCTTGGTCACTGCTAGATGTGACCTTGTGACCAAGTTTAGGCCAATTTCTGTGATGTGTGCCACTACCACATCATCTTCAACTTAAACTGTTTTCTTGGTCTTTGGTTTTTCCTCTTCCCATGGGCTGTAACTGACATGACAGTGACACAGCTTCAACCATGCAGATAAGGACCATGTTCTAGGGGCAAGTGGAACTATGATTAGAAGAAATCTGGATCCCTGCATGTCCTCACAGAGCATGCCTGCCTAGACAAGCTTGGCTGACCAGACTATCGCATGAGAGCAGAGTAATATCTTATTTAACCCACAGTGTTCCGGGGGTCTCTTTGCTACGTAAGCTAAGCCTTTACTGTAGCTAACAAGTAGCAGCAATATCAATGAACATATGAAATTTGCTGAGGAGCATTGATGACAGCCTGACTTTCTTCACAAGTAAACATCTTTATAAGGTTTGAAGGAGATCTAAAAATAATTCACTGAAGCCGTTTCCTTCAAGTACCTTTAAGACTTTTCTGGGAAATAAAGAGAATGGGTAAAACATAACATTCTGAGGGATATTGAAGAATCAATAGCATTTTTGTGAAAGACTTTATAGGGAATAGAAGTTTCAAGATTTTGAAACTGGAGAATTGAGGAAGTAATTTTATCACACTGGGAAAGTTAGAATAAGAAGACAGCCAGTCTGTGGAACAAAATAATGAGTTCAATTTTCCAAATGTTAAGTTGGAAATGAGAGTTTAAAAAAAATGAGTGAACCATTCTGTGGTTGAGTTCCTTTGAGTAACATAGGTTAGTGTTTTTTTTTAAACCACAGAACTTCTCAGTACCTTTAATACACTACTGTTTAACTGGAATCCCAAGAGAGAAGATGTAGCATATTATCCAAACTTAGTTGACTGCAGACCATCTCCTCAGAGAAACTAAGCTTGATATTCTCTTAGTTTATGCTATAATCTCTGCTGAGGTTCAAATTTCAGATAAAGTTCAAATTTTGAGGGGGGTGGAGTCTGGCTTTGAAGGTGATTGGATTGATTTTAATGCAGTCATATGTCAGGAGGGTAGCCTGATTTCAGAACCTCAGTGCTGACTGAGAGAGAGCTACAGCCTCGTAAAGATCAGTCCTGACATGCAGATGCTGACATCCTGATGAAAACGACCCCAAAGCAAGCTTCTTGGTGGCTCAGCAATCAGTGTTGTAAGACACCATTAAGGATGGCCTTGAAACTTTCTAGGGTTATAGAAATGTTCAGTATTTTGATCCGGGTGAAAAAAATCATTAAAATTGGTGCTTAAAAGCCATGCATTTTGCTTTGTATTAATTAGACCTCAAATTTTTTTTAAATGGAAGATTGCCCTTGGTGGTCAAAGAGAACGTTTGGTGGATAAAGAAAGTATTTGAATTAGGTTTTCTTCATTGACAAAATAAGCAACCCCCAACATCTGTGCTACCCCCTTATACCCCCAACTCAGGTCTCACACCTGATTGACTAGGATGCCTAAAGTTGCACGAACATAGAGAAGTAGCCCACCTGAGAGAATAGAGCCTGAATAAGGATATTCATTCAGTTTATTTTTTGGTCTTCAAAAAAAGAATAATAATATTAGCTGTGTTTATTGAGGGTTTGGTGTGTGCAAAGGAATATAAAATTTATCATGCATTAACTCATTTAATCCTCACAATAACCCTGGAATAAGGACATTGTTATGATTCTGTATTACAGATGAAAAAATGACACAATAAATCATTTAAGTTATATTAAATCTAGGCAGATTGGCTCTGGTGCTGCACTTTTACCACTACACTGTATAGCCTCTCAACAAATATGGCCATTTCCTTTGGAATCCACATTTACACACGGACTACATGTAATATTATCTTTTAATTAAGAAACATGAGTTTGCTTCTATCACTTTCTAGTCTTCATTTGGTCTCTGGGCTGTACTTGGTAATTATGCAGTAACTATTTGGCAGTGTTATTAAAACACACATAGGACATGACACTAAAGGACAAGTAACAAAAGTAAAACTTGACAAGTGAGGTCATCAAACTAAAAAGCTTCTGCCCAGCAAAGGAAATAAGAGACTGAAAAGGCAACCTACAGAATGGGAGCAAGTATTTGTAAAGGGATTAATGTCCAACATAAGTAAGAAATTAACATAACTCAGTAGCAAAACAAAACAACTCTAGAAAGTGATCAAAAAATGGACAAAGGACTTAAAGGCAATTCTTCAAAGAAGGCAAACAAGTGACTGAGAGGAATATGAAAGGATGTTCCACATCACTAATGAACAGAGAAATGCAAAACAAAACCACAGTGAGATATAACCTCACACCTATTAGGATGGCTGCCATTAAAAAAGAGAGAGAGAGAGATAACAAGAGTTGGTTATGATGTGGAGAAAGTGAAATTTTTGTACACTGTTGGTGGGAAGGCAAAATGGTGCAGCCGTTATGGGAAACTGTGTGGCGGTTTCTCAAGAAATTAAATAGAACTGTCGTATGAGTCACCATTCTCATTTCCAGATATATATCAAAAATAATTGAAAGCAGGATCTTGAAGAGAAATCTGCCCTACCATGTTCATTGCAACATTATTCATCATATCCAAGTTATGGGGACAACTTAAATGTTCATTGATGGATGAATAAAGAAAATGTACAATAGAATCTAATTCAGCTTTAAAAAGAAGGCAGTATTGCCGCCCTGCCGTGGGTGAACCTGGAGGACATTACGCTGAGTGAAATAATCCAGTCACAAAAAGACAAGTATTCCGTGAGTCCATTCATGTGAGTTATCTAAAATAGTTAAACTTACAGAAACAGCCAGTAACAGGGCGGTCACCAGGGTCTGGGGAGAGGGCAGAATAGGGAGTTTCTGCACAGCAGGTATAAATTTTAGTTATGTAAAAGGAGAAATTTCTAGAGATCTGCTGTTCAACATTGTGCCTATAGTTAACAACACCATATTGTATATTTAAAAATGTATTAAGAGGGAAGATCTCGCGGTAAGTGTTCTTACTCCAATACTAAAAAGAAGAAAGAGGAGCTGCTGCCACATAATACATAATTAGATCATTCCATTTACTCAAAGCTTTGTATCCCTTCCTTTGATGTTCAACACACTGCTAAACTACAATAGGCAAATCTGATTTTTATCCCATTCTTCCTTTGTTTAAGCCCTTGTTATACCATAACTACAAAGGAGTTCAAAACTGAAAAACTTAAAAATAAAGTTAAAGCCTACAGGTGAATCAGAGGGAATTATGAAGCCAACAACATTTAAAATACTGCCTCAAATGTCACCTCCTCTGTGAAGTATTTCCTAAGTCCCAAAGCAGGATGAATTTCTCCTTCCTCTCTATTCTTATAGCTTTGTGGCTGTGGGTTATATCAACATTTATTACACTGGAATATTACATTTATAATTCCACAAGTTGGAAATACATCATAACCAGCCTTGTATTCCAGTGGCTAGCACACTTGGCATATAGTTGCTGCTCAATAAATATTTCATTGCTGAATGAATGAAGCACCTTTTACAGGTGCTTGGAAACTTTGTGTTATTTCATGTATAAACAGCATCCTTCAATTGATTTAGTGGCAACTGAAAATGACAAATACATTGAAATTAAGCAATGGCTGATTGTTAATTGGCAGTCCACTCTAATAGTCTTTGCATTTGTTTAATTACCAAGTACAAATTCTTTCCAAAAAGCTCCACAGGTGATTTTGAAGTCATTGATATAATGCTTTCAATATATTTCTCCATGGCTTCCCCCTAGCCCTATCCCCAACAATCTTGAAAAATCTATTAATGTGTTTCTCATTTTAATTCTTACAGTGCTTGACAGATTAAATTCTGATTTTTCTGTTATATGCAACAATCTAAATATTTATCTTTAGCTCTGAATTCTGGGTATTTCCTTAGACCATTTTACTAAATGCCATTGAGAGAATTACTGGGTCAGCACATCTGCTACCATGCTCAGCCCTTGGCTGATCTTTGGAATTTATTACAGCCTTCTTCCCTACAGGATATGAAAATTTCTCAACACATTGCTCAAGACAGTCATGACTGAGAAAACAGATGAGGCCTAAGTCTCTGAAGCCCAAGATTAACCTGCCCATACCATTTTTTCCCAATCAATGTCCCTTTCTCTCTCTCATTCTTTCATATATACCTGAAATCCTACAAACTCTAAATCTGAAGAGCTACAACGGTTATCAAGGTTTTCCTTGTCCCTGGGCTTTGAAGTTCTCCCTGTTCTTTCAGGCTTTGTAGATCTTAAGGTCTTGGTCATTTGTCTGGACTTTGAACCACTTACATTCCTCTCTCTGCAAGCAGCTTTTCCCTGCTGTCGCGGGATTCAGAAGGTTTGGTCCTTCAATTCAGGCTCCCAAGGTCTTACAGATTGGACTTCAGTAAGTGCGATTCCATATGCTTCTGAATCTCCAGGAAAGAAACATGTGTGAATACTCAGAAGACTCCTGGGAAAGATGAACAAAAGAACCTGGAAAGAATCCTGAGGCCCTCTTGAACGTACATAGTCTTCTGCCTCTGCGGTAACACGTTATCAATGTGAGTGCCGTATTCGTTAATGGTCATGATAGGAACTGGGACCCCAAGGAGTAAAATATGCTCAAGAGTAGGGTCTCTCATGATGGGAAATACCAAAAGATGGGATAATTCATATATAAAATATGGAATATTCCCAACTGCAACCCTTCATCTTTTTCCCCCATGTCTAAGTTATTGACTCTTACTATATATAACCTGAAACTGAAGGAACAGCCACACTTGCTTATTCGTATAAATTAAACTAAAATGAGTAAATTCAGGTCTGTAACAACACTTCTCGATGCTTCCAGTGCTCTTTTTCACAGAGAAACTGCTCTTTCCTGATCCCGTGTGGTTAGGACTAAGGGTGTCTGGATGGGCAAGTGGTCTAAGGTGCTAGACTCAAGCTTTGCTTACCATGTGATTAGGACTCAGTTATCCTCTGCCCATCATAATTGCTCCACAAAATGATCAGTCAAAGCCCCACCCAGACACTTCCTCTATGTGAGTATAAGAATGAAGGTTCCGTAATTTGCAACAGAAAACTGTGCCGGCTAAGATGATGACCGTAATTCCTACCCAAAAATCAAGCCAAAGTGAAAGATAGCAGAACCACGAGACAGAGAGAAAGAAATTCCTACTGACATTGTCTGAGCCGGCCAGATCTATTCATACCTGATACATCCTATCATTGACCTTGTCAATCACATTGGTCAATAGAAATCCTTTTTTTTTTTTGCTTAAAGTAATTTAAAGGGGGATTTTTATCACCAGAAGAAAACTAATATGGAAATAAATATATATTTTTATATATGAAATATGATCTTGAAATTTGGGAAACCCAAACTGTTTAAAATGTGCTCTTTGGAGCTGCCACTGTATTCCAGCTTGCTGCATTTAGAATAATCCCCTGAAGTCCTACCTCCCAAGACCTAAGGACGAGCTAAGCAGCAAAAGCAGAAACCACATGAACTCATTTCTTCTCTGGTTTGGTGGATCCACCTTCCTCTTGAATGAAGTCTTCCTACTAATTTCATGTTATTTCTAAAGCTGTTAACATCCTTGCCACTAACACAGTATGTACCACCCTACCTTATACACTTATTTATATATAATGTCTTTCTCCTGACTAAGCTGTAAGACCCTCAAAGACAAGGACTGTTTCACTCTAGCTTGGGTTCCCTGAGCTCAGAGATGAAGGTCTAACTGTCTCTAAAGGTGGGGTTAAAATCAGAGATTTTCTTGGGATTCTTTTGAATTATCATGTGTATTCTTGATTTTCCACAGAAGATTACTTCAGTTATTCATCGTGGTTCTGGAAGTTTCATTAGAGGCAGCAATTACAAAGCAATTACTAAAGCAGATTCTGGGTGAAAAATGGTTTGCTGCTGTTGAATGTGGGCTCAAACTTACAATTCTAAAGACTCAGTTTCTTCCACACTCCCTAGTTAATATTTGGGCAATTGTTCATTTATTTACTTCTGTTCCATAAAGCAATGAAGAATTGAGCATTCTGGTGAATGGCTTACAGTTAACCTAAAATTACTTCAGGTTCCACTCTCATTGTTAAAACCTTTTCTGAAATGTCCAAGGTTCCATTTATCAAGATAAAACATAAAAAAAATTATTTGGTAGAATGTTCTATAGTGTTTAAGGTTATCATTTGAAACATTAATTCTTTTTGTCATTTATATATAGAAAGAGAAAAATGCTGTAGACCACATCTCTTCAGCCTCAGGACACATATCAGAATGTTTATTTTTATTTTAACTAAATTCCCAATAAAGTTGTTCTATGTGAGCTTGTTTCTTTCACCTAGAAGATGAATGCAAAGTAAAACAATCCAATCAAGTGAAAGATTTGCAGATCTACTATCTTGTATTCTGATGAAGTAAAAATTCATGACTGAGGTCTTATTTCATATGCTATGTTCCTGTAATCCCTCAGAAAACCAGAGCTGACACATTAAGAGATACAAATTTTATTGTGCTATAAACACATTGAGGATATGTAAATCTACAGGAACAGCAGAATTGCCCATAGACTTAATTTGCTCAGCATCTCTATTCATTAGAGTGGAAGGAAGAATAGATCTTCAAGGGTACATTTGCCTTCCATGAGAAAGAAATTTGGAAAGAACCCACCAAAAGAATAAGAGAAGAGATTCCAGCCACAAATTTTTGGAACCTGGAAAACAAATGGATAACTTGGGTGACCCAAGAAGCTAAATCCTGAACTGAGAGTAGGAAGAGCTGAGAAGCAACTCATTTCACATTGCACAACCCCAAAGACTCAGGAAATACCAGCACTAGGTACCTCTGGAGATGGTCTAAAGGTGGGGTTAAAATCAGGACAGGTGGTTCTAACTCTGTTCAAGAAATAGTCAGCCTCCAAGATCCCTTCTCCCTCTTGGGAGAAGACAAGAATTTATTCTCAGGAGAAGGTAAAATAGGGAGTTTCTTGCAGAGGTACCCAGGACACAGTTGACAGTGGGTGCCCTAGCCTGAAAAAAAACAAGGATGTATAAAAGTTTGCATATTAAATGTTGTAACTGCTGGCCCTTTGCCCCATTTGGATTCCTGAGTGTTGGAAGTCTGTCATATATTCTCCCGGTCAAAGATTATAAGTTTTCTCTAAAGAATCTGACTGGCCAAAAAGAAAATTCTTCAAGAAAATGTCATTTAAAGCTCTTTAACTAAATGGCTAACCCATGCACAAGGAGCTTCAATCTGTTTTTCAGGGCCCCACTCTTACATATACCCAGAGAACAACTCTAATATGAATACACACAATAAGAAAAAGATAAAACATAAAGGAGACAAAGAGGTTTCTTTCTCATGAAGAAGAAAGCAACATATGAGCTATAATTAATATCTATAGAGTTCAAAGATAAATGCTGCAACCATTGAATAAGGACAGGAATATGTGTGTGTGTGTTTGTGTGTGTGTGTGTGTGTGTGTGTGCATATATATATACATGTATTCAGAAACAATAACAATTTTTTGGAAATTTAAATTATAGAAGAAATGAAAAAGTCCAAACAATCAGAAAGTAAAGTTGAGAAAAATGTCTCCAAAAAGTAGAACAGTACAACATAGTAAGGAAATAGGGAGAAAACATAAGATTTCAGAAAGAAATCTGATGATGAAAAATGAGGAGGGGGGATCATCAAAAAATGAAAGCAAAAAGAGCCAGGTGTATCAGACCCCTCTTATGGAGTAAGTTCCTCATGTCCTCCTGGTCTCCCTGGTCTCTTGTTCCAGTCCCTGCCATGGCAACCAGATCGGCCAGGCTCCAACAAGCTTCACATATGTCTCACCTTCAGCCAGCACTGCATGCCTCTCGACTCCTTCCCTCAGCCTTTTCTGCTGGCACTCAAGAGTGGGGATTCCTCAGAACGCTATGTGGTACCCACACATGTATCCACCCTGAAGGTCAGGGCAAACCTTTGACCAGTGAGAAATGGGAGCTGATGTATAAATGTCTTACCTCTTTCTTACCTCAAATGTATGATCCTGAGCTGCATGGGGGACAGTCCCACGATATCAGCCCATTAGTAAGTGGTCTTCTTTATCAGGTCTATTTCTTTTCTCATTCACTTCCCTTATCTCTTACCCCTAATTTCTGCATTTACACTGCCAATAAAGTCATAGCAAACAAGCTTTTGCCTCAAGTTCACTTTCTGGGAAACTAATGCTGAAACATACCAAGATACAGCATCATAAATTTTAACTCTAAGGATGAAGAAAAAAATCCTAAAACCTCTGGAGAGAAAAAATAAAAACAGTTCACAACACTGGAAAGCTAGATAAAAATGATGCAAAGCTTTCCAAGTTCTGAGGGGAAAAAAAGCCAACATATACCTACAACTAGAGGCAAAAAAAAAAAAAAGACATTTGGTAAAATTCAACACCCATTTATGGAAAAAATTCATAGCAAACAAGGAAAAGAAGAAACATTTTTAATCAAAAAAAAGTATTTATAAAAATAGAATCTGAAAAATTAATGATCAAATATGCAGGTAAAATAAAGGCAAAAACTTGACAGACAAAAAGCACACAAATAACAAAACAAAAAATATTTTTTATGTATCATTTCTCATGTAGTTACCAGAGGATTTGCTTCCCAAAAAATGAGATAGTAAACCGAGAAGAAACAAAATATGGGAAACAGGAAACAGGCAATTTAATCTGAGACAGGCAAAGGTAGTCCCTAGGAAGATGGCAAAGGAGGATGTCCGGAAGGAAGTTTCACATAAGGCTCAGATGACAAGACCACATGAGAACATGTCTAAGGCTGTAGGCTCTCAAAACTTCTTCAATAAGATGCTTTAGAATACCTAAAGAGTTCAAACATAATAAAGGAAGAAATAAACTACAAAATATTTTAGAGATGAGAGAGCAAATAATTATCAATTCAACTCCAGGGAAACTAAAAATGTGTGCAGTAAATAAAAATAATCATAGCGCATTATATGATCGAACTATGAAAAATATTCACATGCCATAATTATGTAAACATTGAATATTTATCAACCAAAATTATGGTATAGTGATATTGGATAGATGGAGTGATGAGAAAGCTTTATATACGGTGTAAGGGTGGAGAATATGGCAAAGAGCCAAATCTCTGTTTTCTTGGGTGGAATGTTAATGTTTAAAAGTTAAAGACTCAAGAATTAGCAACATAAGCAAAATAGAAGCAATATGAAAGTAACAAAAACAATCAACAGAAAGATTTGAAATCAATTGCCTTTGAGAGTGAGCAATGTAGTCAGAATGACAACTGCTGTTGTTTTGCTTTGTTTTATAAAAACACTGAAAGCTTTGACACTTTAAATTCTGTGAGTGTATAACCTTAGATAAAAATTAAAGTAAGGACTTCTGTTTCTAGGTATTAAGAAGAAACAAACTTCAGACTTACTATCAGGCCATAATCAACTAGAAAACTTAGAGACATATGTGAAACTAGAATTCTCAGACATTGAACAACAGCACAAGACTGTGACAGCAGAGAGATGGGAAACTGTCAATAGCGTGAACTCTGTGAATGCTTAAGAGTTCTTAGTTCTTCCTTGGAGATAATTTCCAAAACTCAGTGCAAAAAGAGAGAACCCAAAAAGACTCCAGTAGTGTCACTGGGTAGAGGAGTCAGAGTTCAGAGTTCAAGGAGGCTGAGGGAGCTACTGTGTGAGGCAAGAGTAATGGAGAAGAGAAGGAGGAAAAAGCTTCAGAAATATTCATTTTTAAATATTTGGCTAAATATCAATCTGCACAAGCATAGGGTGAAATTCTACAGTTCTGTGCAAAGAAAAGTTCTAGGGGAAAACAATTGCTAGGGAGCTATAAGAACAAACTCAGGAGTTCACACATGTCTGGGAATATTTTGAGTTCACAATTGCCAGAGTGAAAAGTCCTTGTTATATTGAAAAGGCCGTCATAGAAGAGTCATCCCTTAACAGTAGTGCTTGACTAGCCATAAAGCCTACTTTAGACATGCTCCAATAACGTTTTTAAAAATAATCCTTGAAAGAATCAAACTGATCTACAACTGCCTAAGTAACTATCACAACAAAGCCCAAAAGACATTTTTTAAAGGAATACAGTAAAATTCTGCATTCAAATAACATAAATCGTACAATGTTAAGAATCCCATTAAAAATCAGTATATATGCATAAAAAGGGGAAATATAACCAATAACCAGGAGGAAAGTCAAATCTAGAAATCACAGAATTGTGGAATTAGTAGATGGGAACTGTAAGATAGCTGTGATCGTTATGCTTGAGAACTCAGAGAAAAATGAATACAAACAAGAGAGAAAGGAAGATCTAGAAAGGAACTAAAAAAAGAACTTCCACAGATGACAACTATAACATCTGAAGTAAAACTTCACTGGATAGGATTAACAGCAGACTAGAAACTCTAAAAAATAAAAAAGATGGTGAGCTGAAAAACAAGGCAATATAAATTCTCCAAAATGAGGTGTAGAGGATGAAGACTAAAGAAAAATAAGAAGAGGGAGGAGTGGTAGAAAAAAAAAATTCAGTGATGTGTGGAATAATATCAAGGGGTCTAAGATGAGACATACACGTGACTATAATCCCAGGAATATAAAAGAGACGAGAGGAGGAGGATAGGCAAGGAGAATATAATGTGAAAATGTAATGGCCAAAATTTTTTTTTTAATTTGAAAAGACTATAAACCAAGACTCAGGAAGCTTGATGATCCCCAGTGAGGACAAGTATAAGGAAAACAGCACATCACCATCAAATTGCTACAACAACAATGATACAGGGGCAAATATTACAGGCAGCCAGAGGGGAAGAGGCCATTGTATAAAGTGGAACAAACAGAAGAATTACAGCAAGTTTCTCATCAAAAACTATGAAAGCCACAAGACAGTGTGACAACATATTTAAGTTGATTCAATTTCAATCTAAATTTGGGGAAAATTTCAATCTAAACTTGGATACTTGAAGATATCTTTCAAAAATAAAAGCACTGTCATATAGGTTAAAGCTGTGTGAATGCAATGACAACAGAATGAGAAAAAAAATTATACTGATGTCAAATAGGAGAATCAGATAAATAGTTAGGTACATAGAAAAGATATTATCTCCTCATTTTTAAATTCCTTTAAATATAGCCAAATTTTAAAGTAATAATGAAAATAATGCATTTGGAGTCTTACAATATATGTAGAAGTAAAATGTATAACAATGTCACGGAAGAGAGAAAAAATAAGTTACACTATTATAAAGTCCTTACATTATACTGAAGTTTCGTGATGTAATTTGAAGATAGATTATGTTAAGTTTAAAATACATATTATAAATCTTAGAAAACACTTCAAAAGATAAAACACAGAAGTATAGCTAGTAAGTCAGTGGAAGATCAAAAATAATGAACTGATCTAAAAGAAGACAGGAAAAGAAGAAATAAATAAGGAACATACAACACAGATTTAAAAAAACTATAAATTGTTAGGTCTAACTCAAATGTATCAGTAAATACACTAAATGTAAGCTGTTTAAACTCTAGAATTAAAAGTCAATGATTGTTGGTTGGGATAAAAAAGCAAGATGCAACTATAGGCTGTGTTCAACAAATTTGCCTTAATATAAAGACCCCAGTAGATTTTTTAAAAAGCATAGAAAACATACATATTGCAAATAATCAAAATAAAGCTTGAGCGGCTAAACTAAACCAGTCAATGTAAACTTCAAGACAAGGATTATTACAATGGGTAAAGAAGTGTATTTCATGATGATAAAATGATAATTCTTCAAGAATATATAATAATCCTAAATAATCCAATAATACACAAGTAATCTTGTATATACATATAACAGAGCTTCAAAATATATATAACAAAAACTGGAAGAACTCAAAGGAGAAATAGAAAAATGCACAGTTACAATTAGAGATTAAAACTCCTCTCTTAGTACCTAATAGAATAAGCAGGTTGAAAATCAATAGAGATATAAAATACTTGAACAACAGCATCAAGGTAATTGGCCAATTGACATGAATAAAACATTTTATCAAAAACCATACAATACACACTCTTAAGTGCACACGGTTGAGTCACCAAAATATAACATATGTTGGTCAATAAGATAAATCTCAATACATTTAAAAGAACTGAAATCATACAGAGCATTTTCTCTCAACAAAATTCTATTAAATTAGAAATCAATAATAAAAGTTCAAAATATTGGAAATTACATAGTACATTTATAAGTGACCTATGAGTTTAAGAAGAAATCACAAGAGAACTTAGAAAATATTTTGAAGTGAATGAAAATGAAAACACACATATCAAACTTTGTGAGATGCAATGGTTTTTAGAGATGTACTGTCCAAAACATTAGCCATAAACCACATGCAACTATTTACATTTTAATTTTAACTATTTAAATTTCATAAAATAAAAAATCATTTCCTCAGTCACACTAGCCATATTTCAAGTACTCAATAGCCAGTATAAAGAACATTTCCAGCATCACAGAAAGGTCTATTGGCCACCACTATCTTAGAGGACATGATAAAATGATTATTAAATAATTATTTTGGAGGAAAAAAGTGTCCAAAATCAATTACCTAAGTCTACCTTTTAAGAAATTTTTAAAAAGAACAGCAAATTCAACCCAAAGTAAGTAAATAAAGGAAAGAGTAAAAATCAGTGAAATAGGAAACAGACAAAGAAAACTCAATGAAATCAAAAGCTGGTACTTTGAAATGAACAATAAAATTGATAAACCCCAAGGTAAACTGGAGCAAGTAAAAGGAGAACAGTCATAGCTCACCAACAGAAATGAAAAGGGACTTTATCATAAACCCTGCAGATGTTAAAAATAAGACATGACTATTATGATTAATTTATGCCAAATATTTGATTGAAATTTTTAATTATGTCAGATTTGATGACTAGGGGAAACATAAAAATTCCTTGAAAGGCACAAATTATCAAAACCAACTGAAGAAGAAATAAAAAACTTCTATCAATTTAAAAACCTTTCAAACAGAAAATATTATCAAATTGAATCCAGCAATATATAAATGGGATCATGTACAATTACCAAGTGGTATTATTGCACAAATTCAGTTTAGAAATGTGTATTTTAAAAATCAATTTATATAAATCATCACATTAGCAGCATAAAAGAAAAAGGCATCCAATCATAGCAATAGATGTAAAACAAACATTTGACAAATCTTAATTCCCATTCATAATCAAAATTAAGCAATCTAGGAATAGAAAGGAACTTTTTCAGCCAAACAAAAAGCATGCAACCTACAGCTAACTTAATGGTAAAAAACTGAATGCTGTTTAGACTGGGAATAAGACAGGATAATACTCCTACAGTTCTGCTCAATTGTACTAGAGGTTCCAGTCAGTGCAATAAGACAAGAAAATAAATAAAAGCATACATATTAGAAAAGGAAATGTAAAACCATCATTACTTGCAGATGATATCATTCTGTATGTACACACACTGAGATAGCCACATAAAAAATCCCCTGAAAGTATAAATGAATTTAACAAAGTCCAAGGAGACAATATTAATATACAAAAAATCAATTATATTATTTTATTCTAGCAATAAATAATTAGGATATGAAATTCTAAAAAAAAAATAACATTTAAAATAGCATCTCAAATATTTAGGACAAAATTTTTCAAAAGATGTTAAAAATATCTACACTAAAACCTGTATCACTAAGAAAAATTAATAAGATCTAAACAAGTGAAGAGATATATCATGCTCAAATAGGAAGACTCAATATTTTTAAGATGCTAATTTTCCCCAGATTCAATACATCCCCAGTGAAAATTACAGCAGGCACTTTTGTAGAAATTGGCAAACAGATTCTAACATTCATTTGGAAATGCAGTGGACCTAATATAACCAAAAAAACTATACTGGAAAAATAAAAATAAAGTTTGAGGGCTAAGACTTATAAGCCCACAACAATCAAGACAGTTTGTTGTTGGCATAAGGATAGACATGCAGATACTGGAACACAAATAGACTACATATATATAGTCACATGATTTTTGACAAAAGTGCCCAAGTAAGTCTATGAAGAGAAAAAAAGACTTTTCAACAAATAGTACTAGAGCAGTTATTTATGTGAAAGAAAATGAAATTTGTACATCATAACATGAAAAATTTAACTTGAAATAGACTACAAGCCTACATGTTAAACATAAAAGTATACCACTTCAAGGGAAAAATATATGAGAAAGTCTTTGTAACCTTGGAGTAGGCAAAAAAAAAAAAAAAATTTAGATAGGTCACAGCATGATAAAAGGAAAAAAATATATTGGTCTTCACCAAAATTTACAAATTCTTGTCAAAAAGTGACCTAAAGAAAATAAGTCATATCACAAATTGGGAGAAAATATTCACAATATGTATTTCTAAGAAAGAACTTACATCCCAAATACATGCCAAATCCATACAACTCAGTAATAAGAAAACAAACTACCCAATTAAAAATGGACAGATATTTTAATAAAACCCTGACATCAAATATGAAAAAGGCCATTAAATCATTAATCAATTGTGAACATCATTAGCCATCAAGGAAATGCAAATTAAATCACAATAAGATACTTTCACTCACATCTACTAAAATAGCTAAATTTAAAAAAAAAAAAGACTGACAATACCAAGTGTTGGAGAGATAGTGGGGCAAATGAAACTTGCAACTTTTTGAATAGAATGCAACACAATATAAACTTCTTATGAAGTTAAATATATATTTAACATATGACTCAGCAATTCTACTGCAAAGAATGAAGATATATATATATATATATATATACACAAAAACTTGTACATAAATGTCCATAGCAGATTTATTCATAATAGCCAAAATTTTGAAACAATCAAATGTCCAACATTTGGTAAATGGAGAAACAAATTGTAACTTATTCATACGATAGAATATTGCACAGCAGTAAAAAGGAATAGACTACTGGGGCACACAACAATATGGACAATCTCAGAAACATTATCCTGAGAGAGAAAAGGTTACCTTCATATGCAACTCTAGAAAAGACAAAACCCATTATGTTGATAGAAAGTAGATCAGTGGTTACCTATGGTGGGACTGCGAGGTGAGGACTGACTGGGAGGTACAAGGTTACCTTTTGTGATGATGGAAGAGTTCTATGTCTTGACTGTGGTGGTGGATCCACATGTGTATACATTTTTCAAAACTCCACCTGAACAGTTAAAATGTATGCATTTTATCATATGTAAGTTATACCTCAACAATTATTAAAGGACTAAACTAATATGAAAAAGAGGTGACAAATGGAGACACAGAAAAAGAAGAGCAAAATGAATGTGAAATAAGAGAAAAGAAAATATGAACAAGTTGGGAAAAGGAAGAGGAAAAGGATAGTTGGAGAAGACAAGAGAGTGAAATGGAGTGAGTCTCAGACTCTTACAGGTCTCCCGGCTATGGCTTGGCACTTTGCTGTTTCCCTTCATCTTCACAGCACCCTGCAAGTTAGAGATAATTACCCTCATGTTATTGATATGGAAACTGGGACCTTCGGAAGTCAATTTTCATAGTGAGCTCCCCAGATGTTGAGCTGGAGTTTGCAGAGTATTTACTGGGGCTCAACCTCTTTGGGAGGGAGAAAGGAGAAGTAAGATTGATTAGAGGGAGAGTCAACCCACAGTGAAGGCCCAACAAGCCTCTGCCAATGCTGGGGAGGCAGCGGGGGTTGCTGAAGGGTATACAGACCCTCGGTGTCCGATGAGGCCTCCACTGTCTGTGCATGTCTGTGGGAGGAGTCCTCTCTCGCTATCACCCACATTTCCCTGAAGTGATTTCAAGACAAGAAAGGGAGAAGGAATCACGTCAACTGTAGTAACAAAGACAATTGCTAGCCCTTTAGAGCGACAGACTCTAGATACTTGACCAAGCACCACCTGGAGTCCCACAGCTCCTTCTCAAAGACAAGCCACCCCCTGAAGTCCTTCCATTTACAGCTAGAACCTTCTGATCAAACACATTTTTCTCCTTGGGCAATTGATTCTGACCTACTTGGCCTTGAAGCCAACAGCTGTGTACAGCTGTGTAAAGCTTTCAACAGTAGCTTTAAGCTGTGAGGAAAAGTTCTAGCTAAAGCAAAGAGTCTTCTTGAGGGAAACGCATGAATTTACTTTGAATTTGAAATGAAGGGTTTTTGGGTGCTGATACCCTGCCTCCTCCAAGCCCAGATTGGTCTGTAACACAATCTGACTCTTGAATACTTAAAAATAGAGATAATTGAGCACCCCACGCTGTGATGTGGAGCCTTGAAATTCGGTGCTGAATTCAGTGGTGGGATGCTGATTTGCATTAACTTAGTCATGCCCACCTCATCAACTTAGGTAACTGATGTTAGGTCCCTAGAGTTTCCTAGGAATCTAGACTAGAATCAGATCAGGATTTTATTCCTAGTTATGCATTTAACTAGTTTTGTAACCTTGGCCAATTCACTCAGTTTCTCTGGGCTAGTTCCTTCATCCATAAACCTTGGGGCTTGGATTGGTTAAGGTCCCTTACAGCTAGTTCTGCGACTCAAAATAAATAAAAAATAAAATGTGTCAGGTGGTAGTAGGTTCCATGAGGAAAAGTGAAGCATGGAAAGGAGAACAGAGAATGCTGGCATGAAGTGCTGTTTTAGAAAGAGTCCCCAGAAAAGACTCCATGTTAAGTTGAATTTTGAGCAGAGATAGAAGTAAAGGAGAGTGCCATTCAACTAGGAGAAGGAAGAAGGTTCCAAGTAGAAGGAACAGCACAGGCAAAGGTCCTGAGATGAGAACTTGCTTAGAATATTTAAGGAAGAGCAGAGAAGCCAGGGGCCCAGACACCAAGGAGAAGAGTAATAATCTAGGAATAGATCTTAGAACGAGTAGGTTATAGGGTCTTGGAGCTAAAATTAAGACTTAAATTCCAAATGGGATAGGAAGTCCTTGAAACATTTTGAGCATAAGAGTAAGATTATCTCACTTATGTTTTAGAAGGATCACCCTGGCTGTTCTGGGGACATGTAAGAGGATAAGGACAGAAAGAGAGAAAACAGCTGGCAATCTATAGTAATAATTCAGGTAAAAAAAAAAATGATGGAGGCTTGGTTGAGTGTGGAAGTGGTGGAAAGTGGTCAGATTCTGGATGAATTTCAAAGATAGAAATGGTGACATTCAGATGAATTGGATGAAGGGTGTTAGACAAAGAGAACGAACCAAGGCCTTGACCTGAACAACAGGTCAAATGGAGTTGCCATTCCCTCAACAAGGGGAGGCCGCTAAGGCCTTTTAAGTTGGGGAGGGTGGACAGCATGATCACATTTGTGTATCTGAAAGATCATTCTGGTTGCCATGTGGAGAATGGGTTAGAGACAGACAAGAGTGGGTGTGAGGTACCTAGTTAGGAGGTTAAGGAGATAGTCCAGACAAGAGATCCACTAGTGAACTGTCCATGACATTTTTTGCTATCTTACCAGCTTTGTTTAGTAGTTATAGATTTATATTAATGAATATTAGAAAAAATAAAACACACCATCCCTGTTTACTTCAGGAAATTGCTTAAGAAGCAGGATAATATGGTTTTTTAAATTTGGGGTAAAAAATATATTTAGCAAATAGTGGGATACTGTAGGCCTTAAACTAATTTATTCCACATGGTATTGGGAATTTCCTTTACTTGAACTGCAGTCATGTTTGTGGGACCAGCCACCTAGGTATGGCAAATGGGACCAGGCAGGAACCAATCACATGCTCTTCTTTGGAATTCAGATTTATCCCAAGGACAGCAAACTGGCTTCTCAGGAAGGATTAAATGATTAGCTGTAAACTCAGGAGGTAGAGTTGGTCCTTCTCTGTTCTGTGGTCTGGATGGTCTGGAGAAGCAGAAGAAGCCAGCTGCAAAGAGAAAGAAGAAGGAAGGGAATGCGTGGAGAGATGCTGAGACAAGAGCAAGAGGACCCACAGGTGTTCAGGATCTGGTGCTGGTCCTTTCCTGAGGCCCAGTGGCCCTTCTGTGTGAGATGCCTAAAACATTCTTTTATACTAATAATAAATACAATATTTTCACTTATCTCTTTCAATAGTTTTTCTTACTTAATACCAAAAGGTCATACCTAATGGCTAGTTCCAGAATTAGGAAACAGTGAATTAGAAAGCTTTATTTTGCTTTATGACCACCTAGGGATCTCTTGGAATTCCTGTATCCACACTCATTGCTGCAACAAAATAAACTTCTAAGTTGTCCAATTTGGGGGCAGTGCACTCATAGCACACAGAGCGATGAAAAGAGGGAGTCTAATGAATGAAAGTAAGCCAACATTGGTTGAAAGAAAAATGAACAGAAGATGCTGCAGTAATCCCATTTAGGAAGAAGAAAAAATGAGAGATCTTAGGAAGAAATCAGTGATGAGGTTTCAAAGGAATTATTTAAAATGAGCAAATTATGTTTTAAAATTAATTGCAGGTATGAAAAAATAAATTGGAAGACTTCATGTAAAAATCACTATTTGAATTCCCACATTAGGTGAGAAGGAAATCATGTCAAATTGAGAAATCTATTCCTAGGTGAAGTGTTTTGATGTTTTTGCTTAAAAAAATATATATAAAGCATTGTGTTCCAGATTCCCTCACCTCATACCTGACCCCGTCTTATTACCCTCAGCAATGACTATTTTTCCCTCTTCTCCCCACAAATCTCAGAGGGAAAAAAATGTGTGACTGACGGAAATATTACAGAACCCATCAGAGTATATGAGACTGCCCACAGGTGGTGAAATGCAAGTCAGAGATCTATATGTCTGCTACAGGTATAATTCACATATTTTCTTTTCTTTAGTTTATCAAGATGAAAATTAGAAATATCATATTGCTTGTTTGATACAATGGGATTTAACAGATTATGAAGAATTTTGAAAGTGTTCTATTTTTTTAAATAACCCATATAAGAAATACCAAAAAAAAAAAAAGAAAATTTTAATAAGATACATTTCATACCTAGTTTGAGCTAGGGGAGTGTCCATCGCAGCTCTCCAGTGCTTGTGCACCAGGATGGAATGGAGTGGAGCAGCCCAGGATGCTGGGGCTAGGAGGGTGCGTGACAAGGACAGACTGCTGAGTATATTACTTGGTAATTTTTTTTTAATTTTTAAATTTAATAATTTGTTTTAGGAGCTATAAAATAGGTAGATGTGAATGTCAAAATGGCCATTTGTTAAAACAACTGCATTGAAATGTCCCCTGCCCTACATAGACTTTATCAGTAGGTCTGTTACGAGAGACAGGTCCTTGGCCTCCTGGAGAAAGAATTCAAGAACAGATGCAAAATCAGTCGAGCTTTTATGAATTTATTTGGAAAACAAGATTAAAAAACAGGCAAGAGTATGTGACAGAGAGTTGGGACACAGGCAGACCCAGAGGGGGTTACCCCAAGGGAACAATAGGGAACCTTTTTTATATAGAGAGAGATGAATATTCATTAAGTACGATTAGGTTTCAAAGGGAACAGATAGTCTTTTTGAAGTTCAGGCTTCCTCCAACCTCACATTGTGGGGAGAGATTGCTGACTATACTTGGCTCCCATTGGAACTGCTAAGGTGCAAAGAGGTGTGATTTTTACTATGCTAATGACAGAGGGACATGATTTTTACTATGTTAATGGATCTGGGAGTGAAGTCTGGGCCAATTTCTCCTTCATGTTGGAACTGGCTGGTTTTGGACAATAGGTTCTCTGTATTTCCTCACGTCACATCCTGAAGAAACAGTTCAACACTCGAAATGTGTAGAATGTAAGCAAACATCTAAGTCCCTCCGCCCTTCCCTGCTCATGCCTGGCTGTCTACCTCCCGTAACAGGTCCATGCAGAGGCTGAATCCTGGTCAGCAATAAGCTAGAACTGGCTCTCACCTATGTTTTATTTTGCCATATGGCATTTTTCCCAAAAAAATGTCATTGTGCAATTTCAATATGAAATTTGGATTTTAAATTTCTCTTGCAAAACAGGATACTGAAACCGTGGGTCCTTATTCTGAGGTAGTGCTCATTCACTAGATCTAAGCATAAGCTGCCTGGGTTTGGGTGCTACATTCTCCCTTCAGTCTCTTACTGGTTGAGTTTATTCTCCTTGGTTCTCATTCCCACATGGCAGGGATGCAGTAGTGAAGCAGATGCCAAGGGAGGAGCAGGCCAGAGTCAAGGTAGACAAAGGCAGGAAACTTTGAGGCAGGAGGCCTATGTACTGCATTCTGGCTAGGAGGTGTGTAACTACGGGGAGAGGAAATCCCAGGGCAAAACACCTCTAAAACTGAAATCAGTCAAAGGGAGAAATAAAGTTTAAAACCCATTTATTGCTTACAAACTGCAGTCTGGAGCCATCTCTCCTTCTGCTCCAGCAGGAGTAAACCAGCCCTTCCCCTAACCTCTCAGGTTCAGATAAGCCCCAGGTTGTCAGGTAATTACCCATTGATATGGAGATGAACCACCCTCCACCCCTGAGGAATGCCTATTGATATGCAGATGCACTAAAAGCCATACATACCTCTCTCCACCCCTGAGGAACACCTGTTGATAAGTAGCTGCATTAAAGCCAGGCAAGATATTCTGGAAATATTACAATTTTACCCACAAGGTGCCTCTTTGACAAGGTGGGGTTTGATTTACAAGTCCTTCCATATGGTCATCTCTCTCAGTGAGCATGTCCTTTACCCATGCTGAGGTACAATTTGGGAGTTCTTAGTTCCAATTGTGCCCCAACACCCCCTTAGCCCCACTCCACTCCCACCCCCTCTCCTACCGCCACCACATTTGGGACCTGGTTGGGAAGGAAGTTATCTCCCTAGAGAGCCTCTGTTTTCTTCAAACGGGACCTCCCTGCCTGGGCAGTTTGGCAGCTTTCTCTTTGAACCTTATTTCATGTCTATCTTCCTATCTATCAAGTCCACCAGGCACCAGGGCTCTGTTTGGGCTCACTTCACTTCTATCTGTACCTTCCTGCTTTGTCCCACTATGAGTTTGCACCCACTGCCTGTGAGCCTAGAGCCCTGTGGTGAGGAATGTAAATGCACCTTGAAGTTAGGTAGCTGCTACTTTTCTCCCACGTATGTAAACATGTGACAGTTCCGTGATGCCATCTTCCAATTTGTCAAGTGAAGCTGGAAATTTGTATTCTGTAAAATCATTCCGCTTCTAAATATTAGCTACCAATTCATTTTTTTAATGCTGACAACCAAGCAAAACACATCTGTGAACCACCAGCATGTGTCTGCCAGGTTGTCATTCTTCCCTAAACTGTGAGGAAGAAGTCGGCATCAGAAAGCCAGTGATATTCCAGCAACCCAACCATGGCTTTATTTCTAGAAATTCTGGTGTAGAAGTGAAACTGTGGTTTCCCAAGAGCAAATCAAATCTGGTTTGGCTGATTTCACCAGGCACATTTGCAAGCGTTCATTGTACACATGCAGGACCCAATGCCTGAGCCTGCTCCTGCCCTCAGGGGACTCCCAGCTTTCTATTTCCACCCACAACAATGAAGATTGATTTTTTGCATGCCCCCTCTCAGCTGTTCCTCTTCAGATTACACCAGTAATGGCAGAATAAATATCATGAATGGCCCAACTTTCTTTCTAAAATGAGTGATTTGTAGATAAATGGCTTATTTAAAGATGCCCTGAGAACATCTCACAGGAAAAGTCTAAAAATTCAAGTGGAGCATCTGATTCTTTGTAGAGTACATCAAATTACTTCTGAGAAACTCACTTATAACCCCAAACAGCAACTCAACTCTAGGAAACTAGAAGTTTAGGCTTAGAGGATGTGTAACTCCAGGGGAAATATCTGTCTCCCAGCCCAGGGCAAATTACCTTTGAAACCAAAATCAGGGAGAAATAAAGTGGGAGAAACCCATTTATTGATTACAAGCAGTCATCCACTTCTGCTGGCCTGTTTCTCTCAGGACTCAGCTGCAAAAAGTGGCCCCATGACCTCTCCTGTCCAGATATGCTCACGTTTCCCCTTGTAATCACCTATTGATATGGAGATGATTACTTCTCTCCACCCCTTGGAAACACCTATTGATGTGGAGATACACTAAGGACTAGCAAGAGATTCTGGAAATATTGAAATTTTACCCACAAGATGCATGTGAATCTACTTGTACATAGCATTGCATTTACAGAGTGGGAGCCATTGACAGCATGCAAAGGCAGGTTGATAGGGAGAAAGTCCGAGTCTGGCCTCAGCATACTATCTGTCAGTTGCTTAAGGGAATGAATTAAAAGAAACAGTGGGTTCATGGCCGTGGTATGTTAGTAAACTGGATCCCTGGGAGAAAACAAGCAAGCAAGCGGCACTGTGCATTTAATCAATATCCATCATGTAAATATTCCATCACAAATGATATTAAGTTAACCATCATTTAACAACAAGCTCACAAAATTGCTGAATTTTTCACCATCACTTGTTCCTGCCAGCTCTGGCATATCACTAGCTCCATGGCTTCAACTACTGGGCAGTTTAGATACGATAAAACAATTTACCATGAATACTCTCTAAAGGAATGAAAACCCCTCAGTTTTCTAATCCAGGCCAGTTCATAAGCAAACGCCTTTTCTCCTTTCCTTGATCCTTGATCCCCCTAAAATGCATGGCTAATATTAAATGAAATAGCATAAATGAAATAATAAACTATTTCACACACACACATCCCATACTATACCCTTCATGAGCTAATGACTGTTTTCTCTCCTAAGTTATGCATTCCATATGTTCTTTTGTACATATTAGGAGGATTTTTGAGTTAGAAATCTCAGTCCTTGCTCTTCAAAGTGTGGTCCTCAGATAAGCAGCACCACATCACCTGAGAGCATACAGGAGAAGCGGAATTTCAGATTGCACTCCTGTCTTTCCAGTGGGTTTCATCCCTGGGCAAGTTTGCTATGGATTCAGTGTGACCAAAGGAATCGACAGCAAAACGTTCTTGGGGTGAAACCATTTATTACCCGGCTTGTTCTCCAGCGGTAGGTCAAGCACTAGCATCTCTACCTCCGCCCAGAACACTGGGCTGAGTTCTCTATATAGCGCAATAATAGCTTATTGCCTACTGGTGTGGAAGCAGCAGCCCAGCAACAGGCCAGTTACATCATCAGGTGGTTTAAGTTCAGTGAGGATCCTGCCCATAGGAACCCCAACTTCCCCACAACTCCTGATCTAATGACTCCGATCTGTACTGGAACCAGGTTCGTATGCACATTAAAGTTTGGAGAATGTTGGTCTATGCTCCACTCAATTTATGCTTAGGAGCTAGACAAAAACCCTGGTGAAATTTGCTATTTACCATACCACAAAAACAAGGAATCAGTCCTGTCCCTCTGTAGTGATGATTTGAAAACTTCTGTAGATTTTTTTCATTTAAGACATAAAAGTATTCCACAATTAGTCTCATATAAAACTGGAAAGCAACTGCCCTCTGTAGAATCCTAACAGTGTACTCTTAGGGTACATCCCTAAATAAGGCAAATTAGAGAGATGTTGTAGATAAAATAAGAGTTCCTGTGGCCAGGATTTTCACCTGGCCATGGTTGAGTAGCCCATTGTACCACTGTGGGTAATACATGGCTGTTGACTCTATTAAAAGAGCTCCACCCAGTGCTCTGGGCACAACAAGGTGGCACGGCTGCAAGGCTGCAGGAGAGCAGAGCAGAGGACAGAGGCCCAGCAGATGGCTGTGTGGGATGACTGAGCAGAGGGGCCCAGAGGCAGAGACCAGCTTACTGCATACAGACTCGCTCTGAGTGAACGAGATTTTAGTGACTGACCTGCCACATGGAAATAAAGTTGGGTATAACCCTTTCACCCCGAGAACATTTTACTGTCATTTTCTTTGGTCACACTGAATCCATAGCGAACTTGCCCAGGGCTGAAACCCATTGGCAAGACAGATGTTCTTTTCTTGGTTCCATCCTCCCTCTTCGGCTTTCCATCCAGCAGTTAGTTCCATGCTGTGATAGAAAGAACACTGCCCCCCACACCCAGGTGCCTGCATCCTCGACCCCAACACCTGTGAATATGTAACCTTGCAGGACTAAAGGGATTTTACAGATGGAATTACTTAAGGGTTTTGAGACAGGAGAGTACCCAGGTGTGACCACTGGACTTACTGATTCTTCAAAGCAGAAGAGGAAGGTGGGAGATGCAGAAGAGATGTGACTGTGGAAGCAGAGGCCAGAGCATCGCAGGACCATCAAACCAAGCACTATCGTCCCTACAAACTGAAAAATGAAAAGTTCTCCTCTAGAATTTCCAGAAGGAGCACGGTCCTGCCCAAACCTTGATTTCAGCCCTGCGAAACCTGTTTCAGACCGCTGACCTCCAGAACGGTAAGATTGACAAATCTGTGTCATTTTAAGCCCTAAATCTGTGGTAATTTGTTACAGCAGCAATAGGAAGCTAACATGAATGCCTTTCTCCCCCATTAAACTGTGAGCCTTTTAAGGCCATGACAATATCCTCTATGGTTTGGTTGACTGAAAAGCCTAGCCAGTTAGGCTCTTCCTAAAGGTCTGGAGAAGAGTGAGGTACTACTGATCCATCAATACAAATAAGGTAGTGATCCATTCTCCTACACTGTGGCTAAGTCTGATCTTATTCTTTTGTGACTACTTTTAATTTTTACTTTTACTGCTTAAAACCTATCAGTGGTTTCCCATTACTCAGAATAAAGAAAATTTTTAACAATGACTACAAGGTGTGGTGGCCAGACCCACGCCCATGGCTCCAGCCCTGCCCCCAGTCCTCACTCCCAGCCACTCTGGCCATTCTTCATATCTGAGTCCCCACCCCTTCTGGGTCCCCTGTATTCGGTTAAGCCCTATGTCTTCCCTCCTGTCTCTCTCAATCACTTCCTTCTTTGCCCTACAGATCGCATTCCTTTCTTTTATAGTACTTCCTTCCTTTTGTAAATATAAAAAGTCTCTCTCCAACCCTGCTCTCTGTGAGAGGAGAGACCACATCTATTGTATATTGCAGTGCCTGGCATAGAGCAGGGACCCAGTAATTTGTTGGATAAAAAGTATAAAAGAAAAGAGCATGTGCAAGAAAAAATGCTTTAGTGATTTATGAGCCTCGAATTCATAAAGAATTATGTGTCAGAAAAACCATTTTAAGAAAAACAATTTTGGAAGTCTCTAGAATATTCTCTCCAGTCCCTGATCCCAACTTAGAATCTTGTGCCTTGAGCTACTGCCCATACTTAAGGGTTGCGGATATGTCTGCTAGGGAGCTCCTAAATGACTCCCCAAACTGGTTAAGGTGCTTTAATCAACATTTCCTTCTACTTTTGTTACCTGGGGGCCAGTAACATGCCAGAACCAATTTCATACATCTCTTCCCAATTTGGGGTTCAGTGATTTCACTTCGGTAGCTTGAAATCTGACTCGGTGAGAGGATTTACACCACAGGAATGAGCAGATGCTACAGACACTCTCTTCCTTTTATAGCTTCTTCCTCCTCCCCCCTCCCAGCTCCCCGCTTTGCCCCTTTCTCTCCCCTCCCTTTCCTCTTCGTCCCTTCCTCTCTCCCCTCCTCCTCTCGCCAGTTGTTAAATATGCTTGCACACCACTACCTAGAGTTTTTTCACAGACTTAGCAAGTGGTGCAGAGCCTGACACCTGAAGCCTTGAGGTATTACCAGGAAATCCTACCAAGGGGGAATAATTCTAAATTAACTGTCTGGGCATCAGGTCCTCCTGCATTGGATATTGTCAGGAGGAAGAAAGGGAATGACAAATGCCAAACAGTACTTTTTATTCACAACTTGTGAATTTTCATCATTCAGCATTATAAAATAATAGATGCAAGACTATGGGCTCAAAGGGTTTAGACCATGTAATAAAAACTGTGCTTAAGTATTCCAACCTGCATTTCAAGTGTCTTTCTGATTCTGGCCAAGCAAAAAAGCAAATATTCATTTACCTACCCCATAAAGGTCTTGCACACTCATAGGAAGATAAACAGGACCCCTGCAATGATCACCAGCTGAGCCATAGTTTTGAGTAGTTACCTTCTCTTAATGTGAAAAATCTCATATAAATGGTTTTCAGGGCTTCAGTTTACTAAAGATTCTGATATCATTTAGTAAATGCTTAATGGGGTGGTAAAGTACACAGTCTCTTTAAGGCCTATCAATATTGTACACACAGTAGGATTTTACTAAGTGATAGAAAGTGATTTTGACAAATTTCTTATTGTAAGTGCCCATTACCAACCATTAATATAAACGTTATAGTTTTTTACCATTTCCACCTGGTTGAAAATCTTCTTCCAGCCAGGATATTTTGAAGACTATTTTAGCTTTTAGAAATTGTTAGATATGCAAAAGGGAATTCCATTCTTAATGAATTAAGTGCATAAAGGAAAAATTGCACTAGTATGTAGCTAATCAGCAGATAAAAGAGAACATATCCTTGACAGATGAACATTTTAGTGATAATTGTCAAATCACTATGCTGTACATCTGAAATCAATGTGATACAGTATATCAACTACATTTCAATTAACACAAAACAATTTTAATGAATAAAAGAGAACAATATGAATAAAATTAAAAATCAAGAAACTTACTAGTCATTTCACTTACATGTGAATGAATTTCACCATTTAAAAATGGGCCCCCAGATGTTTCTAAATATTTGGAACAAGAAATGCTTAATAAATAACACCTACAAATGATATTTAGCGTACCAAGACTGGGTTCTTGAACATGAAGCTAGAAAGAAGCTGACAATGTGACTTCTTAGCTTTCCCTAGCTAACCCAGACGTAAGCAAAAGAGAAGCTTTCTCAAAGTAAGTTGAGCTCATCAGCTTATGCATTATTCAATTTTAAGAATGGCATTGATAAGTGTGTACTTGGCAAAATATTGAAGAAGAGAAATTTGCCAGGATTAGAACTTAAAATGTTATTTATTAGAATTAATTAATTATTAGAATTCTAAAGAATCATTTGCCCAAATGCATAATAATATACAAGAATGTTCTAAAAGTTTATAATTTTACACCACTAATAGCCTACTTGTCTATTAATGGAAACTCTATTATAGAATAGAAAATCATATTAGCATCATTAGCTGTTTGAAAAGATATCAGCATGGATAATGTCCATGCTACATTGCACTGTGATAAAGCAGGTTGTCTAACAGTTCTTATAGTTTTATGTATATGCTTACTTATGCATTTTAAAAAAAATCCTTAATGATATATCCACTCTTAATAGTTACATATCCAGAGAATGGGATTGGGTTGGGGAAGGAGGCTCTATTTTCACTTCCTACTTTATGTACTTCTATATATGTTAGGGTCTATTTTTAATTTTCTACTACAAACATCAGTGTAAAAGTCTTTTACTCTATTTGCATGTAGCATATGTTCTCATTTCTTTTGGCCAAACACCTAAGAGTGGAATTGGAGAGTTGTTACAATCCTATCAGCAATATTCAAGTTGGATGCTATTTGATGCTATTATTGGCATTATTTTTTTGATTTCTATTTCCAACTGTTTGCTAGTATGTAGAAGTTGATTACTGTAAATTGATCTTGCTAACTCCTGTATTCTAGTGGCTGTTCGTATATTCCTTGGAATTTCCTATCTATATTATCATGTTATCTAGAAATAAATATAGTTTTACTGCCCTTCCAGTCTCTGTACTTTTTACTTATTTTTCTTGCCTTTTTTACTGGCTAGGTCCCTTATACAATGTTAAATAGAAAGGATTAAGGGTATGTTCTTTTCTTGTTTCCAGTGTTAGGGGGAAAGCAACTTAGCATTTCAGCATTAAGTACGATGTTAGCTTTAGGTGTTCTACACGTGCCATTTGTCAGGTTGAGGAAATTCCCTTCTATTCCTAGTTTACTGGGGTTTTTTATCACACATGGTTATGAAGTTTGTCAAATACATTTTCTGTATGTACTAAAATTATCATAATGTATTTTTATTTTTATCCTTTTAATATGATATATATTGACTTTTTAAAATAATAAACCAAACTTGCTTTCTTGGAATGTACCCCACTTTTTACACATGACTGGATTCAAAATATATATTGCTGGATTCAATTTTTAATATCCCCCCACCCAGTTTCATTGAGATATTATTGTCATAACATTGTATCAGTTTAAGGTGTACAAGATAATTTTGATATGTATATACTATAAAATGATTACCATTTTAAATTTAGTTAACATCCATCCTCTCGCATTGTTGCACATTTTTTACTTGCGATAAGAACTTTTAAGATCTACTCTTTAAGCAACTTTCCAATATACAATACAGTGCTGTTAACTCTAGTCACCATGCTGGACAATACATTCCCAGAACTTATTAATCTTGTAACTGGACATTTGTACTTTTTGACTATCTTCCCTGTATTTCCCCACCTCTGGCAAACACAAATCTGAAATGTTTCTATAAGCTTGATATTGTTGTTGTTTTAGATTCCACATATAAGTGAGATGATACAGTATCTGTCTCTCTTTGTCTGACTTATTTCACTTAACACAATGACTACAAGGTCCCCATGCTGTCAATAGCAGGATTTCCTTATTTTTTATGGATGACTAGTATTCCATTGTACATAAACCCTATTTTCTTTATCTTTTCATTCATCTGTAGAAATCTAGGTTGTTTCTGTATGTTGGCTATTGTAAATAATGCTGCAGTGAACATGGGAGTGCAGGTATCTCTTCAGGACAGTGATTTTGTTTCCTTTGGGTATATACACAGAAGTGGAATTGCTGGATCATACGGTAGTTCTATTTTTATTTTTTTGAGGTATCTCCATGCTGTTTTCCATAGTGGCTGTACCAGTCATCTTCATTCCCACCAACAGTGTTCAAAGGCTCTTTTCTCTACATTGTCATGAATGCATGGATTTTTTTCTGGTCTCTTTATCATGTTCCACTGCCCTATGTGTCTATATGCCAATGCCATGCTGTTCTGATTACTAGAGCTTTGTAATAAAATTTGAACTCAGGGAGTGTGATGCCTCTAGCTTTGTTCTTTCTCAAGATTGCTTTGGATTTCAGAGTCTTGTGTGGCTCCATACAAATTTTTAGATTTTTTGTTCTATTTCTGTAAAATGCTAATGGTATGTTGGTAGCTATTGCACTGAATTTGTTGACTGCTTTTAGCATTATGAGCACAGAATAGCTTTCCATTTATTTCCATCTTCCTTTCTGTAGACTGCTTTTAGCAGTATGAGCACAGAATCACTTTCCATTTATTTCCATCTTTAATTTCTTTCCTCAATGTCTTGTAGCTTTCAGTATATGTACCTTTCACCACCTTGGTTAAATTTATTCCCAGATACTCTCTTTGGTACAAATGTTAATGGGGTTGTTTTCTTAATTTCTTTCTGATAGTTCATTAGTAGTATATAGAAATGCAACTGATTTTTTTTATATGGGCTTTTTTTAATGTAACTTTACTGAATTTGTTGATTAGTCCTAACAGTTTTTTTGATGGAGCTTTAGGATTTTCTGTATATAAATCATATCATCTGCAAATAGAGATAGTTTTATTTCTTCCTTTCCACTTTGGATGCCAATAATTAATCTTCCATTCCTGGAATGTACTCCACCTTTTATATGTGACTGGATTCAAAATGTATCTTTCTGGATTCAATTTCTATTATCTCTAATAATTTTTGCATCTGTGCCCTTGAGAAATTGTGGTCTATAGTTCATTTGCAATGTCTTTCATATCAGGATAATTTGGCCTCACAGAATAGATGGATAGTCTTAAATTTTTGAAAGAGTTTGCATAGAATTGGTGTTATTCCTTCCTTAAATATCTGATAAAATTTACCAACATCTGGGCCTGAATTTTCCTTACAGAAATATTTTAAAATATATACTCAAGTTATTTGTATACAGTTTAGGTTTTATATTTCCTCTTGAATCAGTCTTCATAATTTGTTTCAAGGAATTTCTTTTCACCTCAGTCATCAAATTTGTTGACATGAATTTGTTCATAATATTGCCTTATTACCCTTTGAATGTCTATAGAATCTCTAGTAATATTCACTTTTACATTCCGGATACTGATAATTTGTGTCTTTCCATTTTTCTGACCCATTGCTTTTATTCAGTTTTTTAAGGAAGCAGATATTTTCACTTCTATGTTTGTTCATATTTTTTTATTCCTGCTCTATATTATTTCCTCCCATCTTTTTAACTTACATTTAATATATTTTTCCAACTTCTTGAGGAAGCTTAGATCATTTGAGCTATTGTTTCTTTTCTACAATTAGCTTTTAGCACTATAAATTCCCCTTAGTGCTGCTTTAGCTGCATCCCACACATTTTGATACTTTGTGTTTCTATTTTCATTTTCTTCAAAATATTTTCTAAATCCTCTTGTGATTTCTTCCTTGAACATTTTGGGAAAATATTCTAATTCTCTTTGTTTTTGATTCCTAGTTTAATTCTCTAGATGGACAAATTACATAATCTATATCATTTCAATTATTTTTAATCTATTGAGGTATCTTTTATGGCCCAGCACATAATTTCCTTGAGTGAATGCTTCATCTACACTTCAAAAGAATGTATATTCTGTTGTAAGTTGGATCAAGCTTGTTGATTTAAAATTATTTAAATCATTTAAATTTCTACTTGTTCTCTCAATTACTAAGGAAACTGAAACCTCCAACTACAACTATAGATCTATTTTTTAATTCTTTCAAACTCTGTTATTAGGTACATATATATTTATATCTTCTTAATTGATCCCCTGTGAAAAGTCCACTTGTGTATATACTCTTTGTCCTAAAACCTACTTTGTTTCATTTTAATACTCTATACCAGCTTTCTTCTAATTGGAATTTGGATAATTTACCTTTTTCCATATTTTTACCCAACCTGAATCTTTATATTGAAAGTGAGTTTCTACTAAGCAACATAGGTTGGTTCTTGCTTTTTAACTGGAATGTTCAGACCAGTTACATTACTGTTGATTATGATTAATTTAAATCTACCCTTTTCCGACTTATTTTTTTCTTCCTGCCTTCTTTTAGACTAATGTTTTTCAGAGGGACATTTTTTAAATTTCATGTTAGCGCTACTATTGATTTATAAGCTGTAATGTGTGCATGTGCATGTTTATCTAACAGTTGCTCTAGAGTTTACTATATGTTTACCTTCAAATAAGATTAATCCTTTCATGTACAGTATACAACACTTATAAATGTTTCCACTTCTCTATTGTTTGTGTCATATATTTTTTCTCTACACATGTTATAGCAATGAATAGTTGAGTTTATATCTGCTTTAAATAGTCAATCACCTTTAAAGAAATTTTAAAATGAGAAAAAGTATATTAACATATTTACTTTTTCTGGTACTCTTCATTCCTTTGTATAAATCCAAGTGTCCATCCAAAACAAATATCATTTCTTCTGACTCAGACTTCCTTTGACATTTTTTGTAATGTGAGTTGCTGCTAATGAACATTTTTACCTTTGGTTTTTCTTAAAATCTCTTATTTCAACTTAATTTTTGCAGGACATTTTCACTGGACATATAATTCTAGGTTAACATGGTTTTTTTTTCTTTCAACACTAAAAATATCATGCCAATGACTTTGGCCTTGCATAGTTTCTAATGAAAAGACTGTATTATTCTTATCTTTATTCCTTTACATAATGTGGGCTTCTGTTTTTAGCCACATTAATATGTTCTCTTTATCACAAATTTTTAGCAATTTTATTATGATACATTTTGGTGTGGTTTCTAGTGTTGACTGGATTTTGTGTTTATTTGGTTTCTTAGGTTTCATAGGTTTTCACTGAGTTTTTTATATCTGTATAGCATTCATGATATTTGGAAAATTTTTAGGCATTATTCCTTCAGACGTTTTTCTTCCTCCCCCTCACTCACTGGGATTTCAATTACACATAGGGACACTAGATACTGTCCCCAAATCAATGAGGCACTCTTCATTGTTTTTATATTTTTTCCTTTTTTTATTTTTTTATTGTTGTGTCTTCAAATTTACTAACCTTTTGATCTTTTGTGTCTAATCTGTTATCATCGCCAGTGAAATTTCCATTTCATATATTTTCATTTTTATCTCTACCAGCCCCATTTGGTTCTTTTCATATCTTTCCTTGTTATGTTCATGTTTTCTTGTAGGCCTATGAACATATTAAGAATAGCTGTTTTAGCATCCTTGCCCCACAATTCCATCATCTCTGCTATTTGTAGGTATATATATATATATATATATGTATCTTTTTTAATTTCTTGATTATGGATTACATTTTCAAGCTTCTTTATATACGCAATAATTTGTTTATTATATAATAGACATTGTGAATTTTATATTGGTGAGCATGGGATTTTGTTATATTCCTTTAAGGAGTTTTGGACTTTAATCAGGGGAATATTTAAGTTACTTGTGAATCAACTTGAAAGTTAAGATAACTGTTTTATTCTTTTACAGTGTATGCCTGTGAGAGCCTTTATTGTAGGTTAGTTTAACCCCACTCTACTAAGGTATAGCTGCTCTGAAGTCTCTATGGAATGTTTCATATATTCAATAAGGATTCTTCACTTTGGTTGTTATAATTTCTATTCCTATGTGAGCTTGGGAAATTATTAATTTGTCTATTTTTGTCTAACCTTATGCAGTCTTATCTTGAACATATGTAAGTTGCTGTTCAACCAGATATGTGAGCAAACCCCTATAAACAGTTTTTATGTTATTCCTCTTCATAATTCCCTCCTTTCCAGGGCTCTTTCCCCTTCCAGCTTTGCTGGTTTCTACAATCTGCTCAATTTAGCAATATTACAAGGATTTGGGTAGCAGTGGCAGTGATGGTGGTGCTAATGGTATGCTGTGTGGTCTTTTTTGTTTGGTTTTCCATCTCTACATCCTAAAAATTTGGTGTGTGTGGCCTTACAGGTCTTATTTCATTTGGCTTTCAGTTGTCCACGGCAGAAAGTGTACATCGTTATATTTTCCTTCATTCATTTCCTTCTCTGAGGTATAGAAGTCCTGGCTGCCTTTTGTCTGATATTCAAAAACTTGTTCCACATAGTTTATCCAATTTTCTAATTATTTATGACAAAAGGGTAATTCCGAGCTTTGTTATGCTCAGGATCAGAAAAGGAAGTCTGTATTATGTTTTTAAGTGAATCTTAGGAGCATTTGGAAACAAGTTAAATTTGATAAAATCGACTAAGGTATCTTAGTTTCCTACTTGCTGCTGTACAAATCAACACAAATTTATTGGCTTAGAACAACACAGTTCTGTAGGTCAGGGGTCCAAGACAGCTTTCACTGGGCAAAAATAGCTGTTAGTTGCATTAGTTTCTGTTGGTCCTAAGGGAAGATCTCTTCCTTGCCTTTCACAGCCTCTTAGGGCCCACTTCCTGCACCTTCAAAGCCAGCACGGTTGCATCTTTTATGCTTTTCTTTCATAGTCACATTTCCCTCTGCCTCTTCTTCTGCCACCTTCTGCCACTTTGAAGGACATTTATGATTCCATTGGGCCCACCCAAATGTTCCAGGATAATATCCCTATTTTAAATCCAGCTGATTCCATCTGCATTCTTAATTCCTTTTTACCATGGAACCTAACAAATTCACACTTTGGGGGATTAGAATGAGGACATCCTTAAGGTACTATTAATCTACCACTACGAAGAGCGAATAACAATTCACTACAACATCTTCCACACAACATCTTCCAGATTTGATATACTTTTTAGATTTGGTTCTAAAGCCAAACCCAGTAATTCTTACGTAATGTTAATCCTACTATTTACAGTCTTGATAATTCCATTGGCAATAGACTTTCAAAAGCACTTCCATTTATATTTTTGTAAGATGGAACATAGATGAAACTACTCACAATTCTGATTTATAGATTTCTGTAATGGTCACTTTATGTATATTAAGAAAATATATTAAATACATAAATAGGTGCAGACATAGAGTCACTGCAATATATCTCATGTATAGTAGTTGCTATAAAACCATGTTCGTAAATGAATGCAAATCTTTTCTAAGGTGTGGGATCTTTCTGAGTTTTTCCCCCCAGTTTTATTCAGATATAACTGACATACAGCACTGTACAAATTTAAGGTGATATGACTTGACTTAATGATTTGATTTACATATATTGTGAAATGATTTACCATTGCTAACATTTATTATCTCATATAGATTTTTTTAAAAAAGAAATTTTTCTCTGTGAGAATTCCTGGAATCTACTTTTAAATATGCCATAGTCGTCATGTTATATTACATCCTTAGTATTTATTTATCTTATAAATGAAGTATGTATCTTTTTGACCCCCTTCATTCTATTCCTGCCACCCACCCCCCATCTCTGCTAACCACAAATCTGGTCTCTTTTTCTATGAGTTTGAGATTGTCATTTTGTTTTGTGAGATTCCACATATGTAGGATAATAATATATTTGTCTATCTATGTCTAACTTGTTTCATCTACCATAATACTATCATAAAGTACAGCTTTAAATCAAGAAATCAGGACGTGTGATGCCTCCCACTTTGTTCTCATTCTAAGGATTGCTTTGGCTTTTGTGGGACCATATACATTTTTGGAGTGGTTTTTCTACTTCAAAGAAATGCCCTTGGAATATTGATAGGGATTGCCTTGAATCTATAGATGGCTTTGTGTATTACCAGCACTTTTAACAATAGTAATTCTCCCTATCTCTGAACGCAGGATACCTTTACATTTTTTGTGTCTTTTTTTATTTCTTTTATCAATATCTTGCAGTTTCCAGGATACAGATATTTTACCTCCTTGATTAAATTAATTCCCACATCTTTTATTGTTTGATGTTATTGAAATAGGACCATTTTATTTCTATTTCAGAAAATTTATTGTTACTATACAAAAACACTACTTATTTTATGTTAATTTTATACCCTGCAATTTTTTTGAATTTGTTGATTAGATCTAACAGTTCTTGTGTTGATGTCTTTTGGATTTTCTATGTATAGAATCAGGTCATCTGCATGTAAAGACTATTTTAATTCTTCCTTTCCAATTCTGATATCTCTCAGTTCTTTTTTTTCTTTTTTTTTTTTTTTTTTTGCCTGGTTGCTCTGGCTAGCTCTTTCAGTACTATGTTTTTTAAGAATGGTGAGAGCGGGCATCCTTGTTTTGTGGTCTTAGAGGAAAAGCTTTCAACCTTTCACACTGATTATGATGTTAGCTGTGAGCTTATCATATGCAGCCTTTGTTACATTGAGGTACATTCCTCCTATCCTTTTTAAAGGGTATTTCAAATGAATGGATGTTGAATTTTTGCCAAATGCTTTTTCTGCATCTATGGAGATGATCATGTGAATTTTTTTATACAATTAATATATCATTTGCATATGTTGAACCATCTTTGCATCCCATGGATAAATCCCAATTGGTCATTGTGAATGATACTTCTAACATGCTGCTGAATTTGGTTTGCTACTATTATATTGAGAAGTTTTGCATATATATTCATCAGGAATAATGACCTATAGTCTTCTTTTCTTGCGGTGTTTTTTTCTGGCTTTAGAATCAAGGTAATGCTGGCATTATAAAATTAGTTTTGGGTGTTCCCTCCTCTATATTCTTTTCTTTTGTAAGAAAAGGATTGGCAATAATTCTTCTACATGTTTGGTAAATTCACTAGTAAATCCATATGGTCCTGAGCTTTTATTCATTGGGAGTTTTTTTGATTATTAATTCAATCTCCTTCCTAGGGATTGGTGTATTCAGATTTTCTATTTCTTCCTGATTCAGACTTAGTAGGTTGTATGTCTCTAAGAACTTTTTTCCATTTCTTCTAGGTTGTCCAGTTTGATGTAGTTTTTCATAGTACCATTAACTCTTGACCACCACATGTGCAGGCCCACGTACATGCATATTTTTTTCAATAAATATTTTGGAAATTTGAAACAGTTGGCAAACTCACAGATGATGTGATATCATAGAAATATCTACAAAAAAAAAAATTTAGGTATGTCATGAATGAATAACATATATGTAGATACTAGTTTATCATTTACTATCATAAAATCAACAGTAGGCTATCAGTAGTTAAGTTTTGGGGAGTCAAAAGTTATACATGGATTTTTCAACTGCATGGGGAGACACACCCCTAACCCCCACATTGTTCAAGGGTCAACTGTGTCTTTTGTATTTCTGTGTTGTCAGTTGTAATGTTATCTCTTTGATTTATGATTTTGTTGATATGAGGCATTTTTTTTTGTCTTCGTTAGTATAGCTAAAGATTTGTCAGATTTGTTTCTCTTTTCAAGGAACTAAGTGTTAGTTTGGTTCATTTTTTTTCTATTTTCCTGCTCTATTTCATTTATTTCTGCTCTAATCTTTATTTTCTTCTTTCTGCTAAGTTTGGACTCAGTTTATTCTCAGTTTCTAGTACCTTGAAGCATACAGTTAGGGTGCTTATGTTCTTTCTTCTTAATATAGTCATTTCTTGCTATGAACTACTATCTTAGAAATGCCTTAGAAGTATCCTGCAGGTTTTGGTATGGTGTATTTCTATATTCATTTGTCTTTATACTTTTTTATTTCTCTTTTATTATTTACTCTACTGATTATTCAGGTGATAGTGTTTAGTAGCCATGTGTTCATGAGGTTTTGAGTTCTCTTCTTTTTATTGATTTCTTGTTTCATACAATTGTGGTCAGAGAAGATACTTGATATGACTTCAGTCTTCTTGTATTTGCTAAGACTTGTACTGTGGCCTACATATGTCTATCCTGGAAAATGTTCCATGGATGCTTGAGAAGAATATTTTCTGCTGTTGTTGGATAGAATGGTCTGTATATGTCTATTAGGTCCATTTGTTTACAATGTAAAAATTGTAGTTTCCTTACTGATTATCTGATTTATCCATGGTTGAGAATGGAATATCAAAGTCCAAAATATTATCATATTGATGTTTACTTTTCCCATTTTCTGCTTTTGCTTTAGATATTTGGGTTCTCCGATGTGCATGTAAATATTTACAATTGTTACAACTTCTTGATGGATAATGACTATCTTTGTCTCTTTTTAACTTTTTTAAGTTAAAATTTACTTTGTCTGGTATGAGTATAGTTATCTCTTCTGCTTTTTGATTACCATTTGCTTGGAACATCTTTTTCCATCCCTTTGCTCTCAGTCTGTGTATGTGTATTTAAGGATAAAGTGAGTCTTTTATAGGCGGTATTTCATTTTTTAAATCCATTCAACCATTCTGTCTTTTGGGGAATTTAATCCTTTTACATTTAAAGTAATGAATGGTAGGTAAAGACTTACTGTTGTCATTTTGTTAGTTGTTTTCTGGCTGTTTTGTAGATATATTTCTTACTTTTCATTCTGTAGTCTTTTGTTGTTTTGATGTCTTTAGGTGTTGGTATGCTTGACTTTTTTATCATGTTCTTTTCTGTAATTTTTATACATTCTCCCCTGTGGTTGCCTTGAGACTTACATAAAATATCTTAAAATTGTAATACTGTAATTTAAACCAATAACAGTTTAACTTTAATAGCATTCCTAAACTTTATACTTTTACTTCTCCCATCACATTTGGGTTATTAATGTTATAATTTACATCTTTTCATATTGTGTATCTGATAAGTTTATTATCGTTATAGTTATTTTTACCATGTTTATTTTTTACCTTTTAAAAATAGTTCTAGAGTTTTAAGTGAACTATACACTACCATTACCATATTACAGAGTCAAACTTTGACTATATGTTACCAGTTAGTGAGTTTTCCACTATTTTCTCATGTTTTTATGATAATTAATATCCTTTTTCTCCCAATCAAAGCACTCTTTAGCATTTCTTATAAGGCAATTCTAGTGGTGATGAACTTTCTCAGCTTTTGTTCAGGAAAGTATTTATCTTCATTTCCAAAGGACAGTTTTGCTGGGTATAGAATTCTTGGTTGTCAGTTTTTTGCTTCCCATATTTTGAATATATCATCCCATTCTCTCCTGGTCTGAAACATTTCATTTGAGAAATCCACTTACAGTCTTATAAGGGTTCCCTTGTATGTAACTTCTCTATTTTCTCTTGCTGCTTTTGAAATTCTTTGTATTTGACTTGTGAAAATTTAATTATAGTATGTCTTGTTATAGTCTATTTGGTTTCAGCCTATTTGGGAAACTTTAGTCCTCATTGATCTGGATGTCCCTTTTCCTCTCCAGATTTGGGAAGTTTTTAGCCATTATTGCTTTAAATGTATTTTCTGTCCTTTTATCCTTCTCTTCTCCTTCTGGAATCCCTATAATTCTATACTTCTCATTTCCCCATCGCAATCAGATTTCCAATGGTCAGGTCCTGCAGATTTCCCCACAGTCCCTGTGGGATAAGACTGAAACAGGGCTCCCAAGAGATGACCCACAATGCTGGGAGAGTTAGATGTCCACCCTGGGTTCTCTTTTCCCACTGGAAGAACCATAGCTCATGGGAGACCTCTCAGTGTGGTGTTATGTCTTCCTGATGAAGGGCAATGTGGTCAGAACATAACAGTTCTTACCCTTCTGTGGAGTCTATCTTGGTCTCTGTGGTACAGAGAGGTGCTTCAACTTCACCTTCATGTTCTCGGATTTTCAGTGGTATCTTGTTCATAAATAGTTAGATCATTCCTGACTTTGTCCCCCCTCACAAGAACTGTCACCATCTTGGTCACATTACCATAGTTTTTGTTTGGTTATAAAATAAATTCTCATTTTCCAAATATACAAATGTCTAATCTACTGATCTTAGATATTCACTTATAGTGATGTCCTATGAGAATGATGCTATCCAGAGGACTCATTGTTTGTAGTAACTGGCAACAGCTAACAAGGTCTTAACCTTGTTGAGTGTTAAAATAAGAAGAAAAAAATCTGAATTGTATATTCTTGCAATCTGTAATATTGCAAAACAATGTAAATAAGCCTTTATGTGCGAGGTGATATTGACAAAGAGACTCTCAGTCAAAAGTCAGAATGATTGTTCATTTTTCTCTTTCCTCTCCTCCTTCTTATTTTGCAACTTCATCAAATATACTCCCCTGTGGCTGGCTCAGTTTTCTTCCCAAGCCAATTGTACATTCTGAGAATATATACACATCACAGTTTTTTTTTTACCTATCATTCCTTAGTGGAAGTTGCCTACCACCACACACCTGTTGCATAATAGGTGTTAGAGAAACATTCACAAAAATCATCAAATGCTTCACACTCTCCTGAAAATGGTGGCCTCTTCCAGGAAATTCTTACCACATTACATATGAACCTATGGCATTTTCAAAATCACAACTTAATAAAAAAAATTATCCTTGCAGACCTTCTGTGTGTTATGGCCTTGCTCAAAGCAAACATAATAATGATTATGGGTATAAGTGCAGGCAAAAGGTGTTTCTAGAAAACACTTCCACAGAGCAGCAGTTTCTCCAAGTGACCTAGCAGGACATTCTCCTGAACTCCAGAACAGATGAAGTCACCACCCTGCCCTACGGACACCACAATGACAAACTATCACAGCCCTTTAGGTTTATCTTATGAAGTGCCACTTTAGTGAGAAAATAGATTTAATGAAAGCCCTATTGGTGCCAGGGATGAGATTTTCTACACTTTCCCCTTTATCCCAGAGCTGCTGTCATTGGTCTCCATCTTTCCCCATCTTTTCGTCTTCTTTCTGAAATCTTTGCCTCTCTCCACTAGCTTCATGATTTCTTCATCTGGTCTGGCTCTGTTACTGGATGTCATCATAACCTACATTGGTGGAGTGCTAATATTCATGTCTGTGTCTCTGGGTGCTAAACAACTCATCTAAGAAAGAAAACTAGCTTTTTTATAGAAGTAAAACAGAGAATCCACATAGAAAATTTGGACTTTGAATGCTTTGTGGTTTGGCACAGTTTTTTTTTTTTTTTTCAAAAATGGTGAATTGAATCCAGATTTCTGACTTATCTTGAAAACACTGGAAAATTTGGCAACATGGCATCATGATTCCTATATGCTAGCAACCGGCTAGAAATGAATGACACTTGCCTCCATTGATTGAACTCATACTTTCCAATATATCTCATTCCTCAGCACTACCTCTTCTTTATCCTCAGCCTACTTGATTCATTTAAATGTAAGAACCTTCTAATAGACAAAGTTGCTAAGAAAGGGAGATGTTGTAGGAAGGTCCAGCAGCATTTATGACACATCCATACAGCATCTACTGGGAAGGGAAGAAGGAAACAAAGGACATTTTTAATGTATTAAGTATGTGGTAAGTGATCCTTGCTATCAAATAGCTCCTATTCTGGAAGGAGAAAGAACCAAGGAAACAGCCCAACTGCAGAAAATTCTCAGGAACTTGACCTGTTCCTAAAGTAGGAACTTGATTATGGTGATAATGGTGAGGTGATAGAATTCAGGGACCTAAGACCAGGGCAGACTTGATTACAGGGAGCATGTACTGAGCTCAGCTACTGTACCCAGATGAGATTATAGAGATCTTGCAGCAATAAAGATCTCTTGACCTAGGATTCCTATTACCCTGAGAGTACTCGTTGCATTTTTGCATGGCTTTCCTCTTTGAAAGCAGGTTGGAACTTCCTGTTTGCTTCCTTTCACCTCCTACAATCTTGACTATTAATAGATCATCATTAAAAAGTTATAAAAAGAGTTTATGAAAAAAAAAGTATATGAATAATTGAGGAAACTTGAAACTAGATTGATACCAGAGCCTTGGGAATGGCAAGGCTGAGCTTAGTGGAAAGGGTATGGGCCCAGCTCTATGGGCAAATAGTATGTGGTACCAATTTAAACAATTCCTGGGTACTTGACATTTCTTGGGTATTTGTATCAATTGTGTATATTGTCTACACATTAGCAAAATTAACCTTTTTTTTCATATATATGATTACTTTTCAATACTTTCCAAGGTGTTCTTCAGGCTAAAAATCTTTTCTTTCTGAATTAAGGTCTTTTTAAGAAGAGCCTGATTACTTAAATATCAATGAATTTACCCTTTAGTAAGGAAGAGACAAACTACTTACAGAAGCAAAGAGAACAGTAGCTTTTTTTTCTCCTTTTCTCTGTCTTTCTTGTCCCATCCTTGACTGGCAAAGAGGAGAGGCAGGGCCATCAGGTGGCCAAGAGAGACAGAGTGAGACCTTTGGACAAACAAATCTGCCTGTGTGGGCACTTGGCCCACTGCTGTTGAAAGGCCATTTTTTCTCAAGATACATGCTTTTGCCCAACACTGTTGCAACTTTTTTCCAATGCATACTACCCCGTGGCATGAACTCCTCTCCCCTTTTTGATGCTGCCAACTTTCCCTCTGGAGCCAATTGCCTGTTTACCAGACATGGCATTAGGGACAAAAAAAAAAAATCCCACTAGCTGGGGACATGGTCCCTGAGCATAGTCCCTTAGCTTATTTCTGTGAAAGCCTTATGTGCATAATAAGACTAATTACTGCCAGTTCCCCATTCTGCAACCCTCTCATCTCCCCAAATCCCTCTACTATTGGGGAGCAGGGAATTTGGAAATAATTTTCCTAATCAAGAAACTTTCCAAAAAGCAAGATTGTTTTCTATGTCCCATATTCCCTTCAGCTTGAATGACCTCTATTATCTTCAGTTCTCTGCCCGATTAGGGCCAACTTGTGAGCAAATGAGATTGGCTGTTACCTGATTGTGAGGATTCAAAGGCACTGAAATGTTACCTAAGACTCCTTTCCTCCTTACTCAAACTGGGTTCTAAGGCATTGGTTGTCAAACTTCAGCACAAATCAGAATTCTCTGGAAGGCTTGTTAAAGCACAGATTGCTGGCTGTACAAAATATGTCCCCATTTCAAATTTCCAATTCTGTAAGTCTGAGGTGTAACCTAATTTGTATTCTAACAAGTTGCCAGGTGATACTAATTATTTATCTAGCTTGATCACTAAGCACTAGAGGAAATACATGTTGGAAAAAGCTGTATAAAGATTTCAAATGAGATCTTCTGGAGGCAAAGGCCTTTAATTGCATGAAGAGTATTCAGCTGGGTACTGATCGGTATCAGTGTCTCCAAAGCTGGAGAAAGAACAACTTGAAAGGATTAGAGGTAATTGCCCTTGGTCTTCCCACAGGACTAGGAATAATGCCTGTGTCTACTAAGTAAGTTGAAAAACTCATGATTCTTGGGGCATTGGTTGAAGTACATAGAGGAATCTTGCCTCAGCAGAGGGGAATAATTACCCCTAGGCTGAGTACAGCCCCAGGCACACCTAACAAATCATAAAAGCAAGAGCTAAAAGGACTAAACTGTTTCTAAGACACGGGAACCAAGAATACAGTTGAGGAATATTTAAAAAATACAATTAATATCTAGGACCAAGTAGGGTGTAATTCAGTCTGACATCCAATAAAAAATTACCAGGATTGTAAAGAAACAATAAAATATAACTTGTAATGAGAAGAAAAATCAATTAATTGAAACTGTCCCAGGATTGACACAGTTGTTAAAATTAGTAGACATAGATATTAAAGCACTTTTTATATTCTATGTACTCCATGTGGGCAAAACTTGAGACATGGAAGATTTTTTTAAAAACACTCATTGAACTAGAATTCTAGAAGTAAAAGTTACAATAAGTGAAATGAGAAATGAATTAGGATAATGGAAGATTGGATATTGTAGAAGAAAAGACTAGTGAACTTGAAGACAGAGCAATAGGAGCTCTCCAAAATAAATCATAGGAAAAAGAAGTATTAAAAAAGAAAGGATTGGTGGACTGTGGGAAAACTTCAGCTGACATGATATACTTATAATTGAAGTCCCCAAAAGAAAAAAGACCACAGAGAACCAAAAAAATGCAAGAAGTAATGAAAAACTCCCAAATTTGATGAACACAATTGTCTTGCCAATGGGTTTCAGCCCCAGGCAAGTTCACTACAGATTCAATGAGACCAAAGAAATGACAGTAGAATGTTCATGGGATGAAAGGGTTATACCCAACTTTATTTCCACGGTGGCAGGTCAATCACTAAAATTCCATTCATTCAGAGCAAGTCTGCATGCAGCAAGCTGGTCTCTGCCTCTGGGCCTCTCTGCGCGCACAGCCATCACAGCTGTCCTCTGGGCTTGCCACCTATCACATTACATAATTATCCTTTTTTAACGTGGTTAGAATAAGTAGGTTCTAGTATCTTAAGTTGATTGACTATAATACAATATTGTTGTTTGTATTCACTGTACTGTGTATTAGATCTCTAGGACTTATTTACTACACATTATAACTTTCTATCCTTAAACAATATTTGTTTTATCCTCCCCTACCCTAGTAACCACCATTTTACTCTGCATTTTTGTGAGTTTGTCTTTCTTAGATTCCACACATAAATGATATCATACAGTACTTATCTTTTTATCTCTAACTTATTTCACTTAGCATAATGTTCTCAAGGCCTGTCTATGTTGTCACGAATAGCAGAATGTTCCCCTTTGCCATGTCTGAATATCCACATCTTTATCCATTCATTTGTTGATGGGAATTTTGGTTGTTCCATAACTTCACTATTGTGAATAATGCTGCAAAAAAAGGGAGTATATATATCTTCAAACTCCTGTTTTCACTTCCTTTGAATATATACCCAGAAATGGGATTCCTGGATCATATGATAGATCTACTTTCAATTTTATGAGGAACAACTGTATTGTTTTCAATAGTAGTTCAACCAATTTGCATTCCTACCAACGGTTTATAATTGTTCCCTTTCCTCCAGCTTTTGTTATCTGTCTTCTTGATTCTAGCCATTCTAACAGGTATGAGGTGATATCTCATTGTTGTTTTGATTTGCATTTCCCAGATGATTAGTGATATTCAGCATCTTTTCATGTACCTGTGCACCATAAGGACGTCTTCTTTGGAAAAATGTCTATTTAGTTCTGCACAGTTTTAAATCAGATTGGGTTTTTTTTTGAGTTATATGAGATCTTTATGTATTTTGGATCTTAACCCTTTGTCCAATACATGATTTGAAAAAATTTTCTCTCATTCCATAGGTTGTGTTTTCATTTGTCAGTTGTTTTTTTGCTCTGCAGAAGCCATTAAGTTTGATATAGTCCTGTTTGTTGATTTTGCTTTTTTGTTTCTGCTTTTGGTGTTATAACAAAAAATCATTGCTAAGACCAATTTCAAGGAGATTCTTCCCTTCATTTTCTTCTAGGAGTTTTATAATACCAGGTCTTACATTTAAATCTTTGATCCATTTTAAGTAAATTTTTATGATAGTGTAATATAGGGATTCAATTTCATTGTTCTGCATGTATTTATCCAGTTTTTCCAGCACCATTTTTTGGAGATACTGTCTTTCTCCCACTGGTTGTTCTTGGCTCCTCTGTCAAGTACTAGTTGATGATACATGAATTAATTCTGGACTTTTTATTCTGTTCCATTGGTCTTTGTGTCTATTTTTGTGCCAGTTACAAACTGTTTTAATTACTTAGCTTTAATTACTTAGGTAGTATAATTGAAGTGAAGAAGTATGATACCTTGGCTCTGTTTTTTGTTTTCTTTGTCCATCAGGATTGCTTTGGCTACTGAGAGTCTTTTATAGTTCCATTCAAATTTTAGGATCCTTTCTTCTAGTTCTGTGAAAAATACCACTGGTATTTGGATGGGAATTGTGCTGGTCTGTAGATGGCTTTGGGTAGTTCAGATACTTTAACAGTATTAATTATTCTGATCCATGAACATAGGATGTCTTTCCATTTGTGTCTTCTTTGATTTCTTTCAGCAAAGTCGAATAGTTTTCATTGAAAGATCTTTCAGTTTTTTGGTTGAATTTATTCCTTAGTATTTTATTGTATTTGATGCTATGTGAGAGTTTTTATTCTTTCTCTGTTTCATCATTAGTTTGTATAAATGCAATTGATTTCTGTATGTTGATTTTGTGTAATGCAACTTCACTGAAACTGTTGATTAGTCCCTGGTGGGAGTGGGCATCTTTATCTTGTTCCTGATCTTAGGGGAAAAGCTGTCAGTTGTTTCATGAAACAGTGTTGTATTTTGTCATGTGCTTTTTCTGCATCTATTCAGATGATTATATACTTTTTATCATTCATTTTATTAATGTGATGTATTACATTTACTAATTTGCATATTTTGAGCCATCCTTCTATCCCAGGAGTAAATCACCTTTGATCATAGTGTATGTATAATCTTCTTAATGTGTTCGTGAATTCGCTGTTTTGTTCATTTTGTTTTGCTTTTAGATTCCACATGTAAGTGAAACCATATGGTATTTGTCTTTCATTTCACTTAGCATAATATCCTCTAGGTCTGATGGAATGTTCTTTAAATGTCTATTAAGTCCAGTTGTTCTAATGTATGACTCAGTTCCAAACTTTCCTTGTTGATTTTCTGTACAGATGATCTATACATTGCTAACAGTGAGGATATTGAAGTCCATCCATTACTGTATTGTTGCCTATTCCTCCCACTGTTACTATTTTTATGGTCATAAAGTTGATATTCAATAGCATGAACAATAGCATACACTATGAAATATTCACCCCAGTAAGTGTAACTACCATATGTCACCCTACAAATTTATTACTGTCTTATTAATTAATATTCCCTATGCTGATTTTCACCCCTGTGATGTATTTATTTTATAACTGGAAGTTTGTACCTCTTTATCCTTTTTACCTATTTTGCCTAACCTCCCATCCCACACCCCTATGGCAACTAGGTCAGTCTTTTCTCTGTACTTATGAGTCTATTTCTGATTGGTTGGTTTGTTTTATTTTTTAGATTCCACATGTGAGAAAAAACATATGGTATTTCTCTTACTCTGTTGGACTTACTACACTGTGTAATACCCTCTAGGTCCATCCATCTTGTCACAAATAATAATATTTCATTCTTTTTTATGGCTAAATAATGTTTCATTGTATATATGTACTACATCTTTATCCATTCATCTACTGCTGGACATTTACATTGCTTCCGTATCTTGGCTATTGTAAATAATGCTGCAGTAAACACAGGGGTGTATATATCTTTTCAAATCGGTGATTTTATTTTCTTTGGGCAAATACCAAGATGTAGAATTAGTGGGTCATACGATGTGTTTCTATTTCTAATTATCTGAGGAAACTTCATATTGTTGTCCATACAGAATGCCCACTTTACATGCCCACTACAGTGCATGAGGGTTCCCTTTTCTCTACATCCTGCCCAGGTATTTTTTGTCTTGCTGATACTTGCCATTCTGACTGGTCTTGATTTGTACTTTCCTGATAATTATCCCACTAACTGGTTATTTCTCATTGTGGTTTTGATTTTCATTTCCCTGATGATGAGTGATTTTGGCCATCTGTCTATCTTTGAAAAAAATGCCTTTTCAGATCCTCTGTCTCTTTTTTAATCCGGTTGGTTTTTTGGTGTTGAGTTGTATGAGTTCTTCATATACTCCTTATTAGATACATCATTTGCGGATATATTCTCCAATTTAACAGGTTGTCTTCTCATTTTGCTGATGGTATCCTTTGCTATGAAGAAGCTTTTCAGTTTGATGTAATCTCACTTGTTTATTTTTGCTTTTGTTTCCCTTGCCTGGGGAAACATATCCGGAAGTAAATTGCTAACACAAATGTTCAAAAGTTTACTGCCTTTTTTTTTAGGGGTTTTATGTTTTCAGATCATATTTTAGGTCTTTAATCCATTTCAAGTTTATTTTTGTATATGCTATAAGACTGTGATCCAATTTCTTTCTTCTGCATGTAGCTGTCCAGTTTTCCAGGCACTATCTCTTGAAGAAACTGTCTTTTCCCCATTGTATATGCTTGCCGCCTTTGTCATAGATTGACTGACCATATAAATGTGGGTTTATTTCTGGTTTCTCTATTCTGGTCCATTGATGTATGGTCTATTTGTATGCTGGTGCCATACTATTTTGATTACTACAGCTTTGTAGTATAGTTGGAAATCAGGGAGTGTGGTAGTTCCAGCTTTCTTCTTTCTCAAGTGGGGGTCTTTGGTGGTTCCATACAAATTTTAGGATTCTTTGTTCTTTTTCTGTGAAAAGTGCCATTGGTGTTTGATATGGATTGCTTTGGTTAATACAGCCATTTTAACAATACTCTTTCAATCTGTGAGCGTGGAATAGCTCTCCATTTATATATGGTGTCTTCAGTTGCTTTCATCAGCATCTTATAGTTTTCAAGGGTACACCTAGTTAAATTTATTCCTAGGAATGATGTTATTTTTGATTCAATTGTAAATGGGATTGTGTTAATTTCTCTTTTTCCTATTTAGTATATAGAAATGCAACAGATTTCTGTATATTGATTTTGTATCCTGTAGCTTTACACAACTTCTGTAATTTTTTTTTTTGGTGACATCAATAAGATTTTCTATATAGCCTCATATCATCTCAAATATAACAATTTCACTCCTTCATTACCAATCTGGATACCTATTATTTCTTCTTGTAATCTGATTGCTGGGGTTAGGATTTTCAGTACCATACAAATAAAAGTAGTGAGAATTGACATCCTTGTTTTGTTCCTGTTCTTAGAGGAAAAGCTTTCAGCTTTTTATGATTGAGTATCTATGCTTAGCTGTGTGGGTTTTTGTATATGGCCTTTTTTATATTGTGGTATGTTCTCTCTATACTAAATTTGTTCAGCTTTTATCATAAATGATGTTGACTTTGTCAAATGCTTTTTCTTCATCTATTCAGATGTGGTTTTTATCATTCATTATTTTAATGTATTGTATCACAGTGATTGATTTGCTGATATTGAACCATCTTTGCATCCCTGGAATAAAACCCACTTGATTGTGGTGAATGATCCTTTTAATGTATTTTTTGAATTCAGTCTGCCAATATTCTGAGGACTTTATTGGTTTATAATTTATGATTTTTGTAGTTTTATTGTCTGGTTTTGGTATCAGGGTAATGCTGGAATCATAGGATGAAGCTTGAAAGCATTTCTTCCTTGTCTGTGTTTTGGAATAGTTGGAAAATGATAGGTATTGAATCTTCCTTAAATGTTTGGTAGAATTCCCACATGAAACCATCTGGTACTGGAATTTCTTTTTTGGGGAGTTTTCTTTTTTTATTATTACCAACAATTTCATTACTGGTAGTCAGTCTGTTCAGATTTTTCTTCTTGGTTCAGTCTTGGAAAATTGTATATTTTTAGGAATTTATTCATTTCTTCCAGGTTGTCCAATTTATTGGCACCTAATTTTTCATAATAATCTCTTTTAGTCCTTTGTATTTCTGTGGTGTTGGTTGTAATTTATCCTCTTTCATTTTATTTGAGTCCTCTCTCTTTTTTCCTTGATGAGTTTATTTTGTTTCTTTTCAAAGGACCAGATCTTAGTTCCACTGAATTTTGTATTTAAGTCTGTTTCATTTATTTCTGTTCTGTTTTATTATTTCCTTCCTGTTACTAACTTTAGGCTGTTCGTATTTTTCTATTTCCTTTAGGTACAAGGTTAGATTGTTTCAGAGTTTTGTTTCTTGAGATAGGCTAGTATCACCATAAATTTCCCTCTTAGAACTGCTTTTGCTGTGTCCCAAAGATTTTGAACTGTAATCTTTCTATTTTCATTAGTCTCCAGGTATTTTTTAATTTCCTCTTTGATTTTTTTCATTGAATCATTGGTTGTTTAGTAGCATGTTGTTTAGGCCACATGTATTTGTGGCTTCTCTAGTTTTTTTCTTGTAGTTGATTTATAGTTTCATACCAATGTGTTCAGAAAAGATGCTTGATATTATTTGTATTTTAAAATATATTGAGACTTGTTTTCTGGCTTAACATGTGATATCCTTGAGAATATTCCATGTGTACTTGAAAAGAATGTGTATTCTGCTGGTGTTAGATGGGTGCTCTGTATATATCAGTTTAGTCCATGGTATTCAACATGTTTTTCAAAGCCACTATTTCCTTATAGATTTTCTGTCTGGATGACCTATCCATGGAAGTGAGATGTTAGAATCCCCTACTATTATTGTATTATTGTCCATTCTCCCTTTATGTACACTAATATTTGCTTTATATATTTAGGTGTGTTTCTGTTGGGCGTATAGGTATTTAAAAGTGTTATATCTTCTGGCTGGATTTGAATCTTTTATCATTACCCAATGCCCTTCTTTGTCTTATTACATTTTTTGTTTTAAGGTCTATTTTTTCAGACATAAGTACTGTTACTCCAACTTTTTCTTTTACTTCCATTTACATGCAACATCTTTCAATTGGTGTGTGTGTCTTTAGGTCTGGAATAAATATCTTGTAGGCAGCATATAGACGGGGTTTTTTTAAATCCATTCAAGTACCCTCTGTTTTTTTATTGGAGCATTTAGACTACTTACATTTAGAATAATTATTGATAGGTGTGTAGTTATTTCCAATTTGTTAATTGTTTTCTATTTTTGTCATTCTTCTCTGTTCCTTCTGCTCTTGTTCTCTTCCCTTGTTGATGATGACTTTCATTACTGTTGGATTCTTTTCTCTTTATTTTTTGTGTATTTATTAAAGGTTTATGGCTCCTGGTTCCCATGCATTCATATGATGTTTTAAATTTATAGCAGTCTGCATTAAGTTGGTGGTCACTTATGTTCAAATGCACTTGAATAGAACTATGTGTATATTCTCCCTCATTTTACATATATGGTATCTTTTACAACTTATTGTTATTCTCTTAATGAATGTTGATGTAATTGATTTTATTACTTTTGTCTTTTAACCTTCATACCAGCTTTTATCCTTTGCTGTATTTATTTGCCAGTGAAATTTTTTTCATTTCCTACTTCTAGTTATGGCCTTTCCTCTTTAACTAGTCCCTTTAATATTTTTGTAAGGCTGGTTTACTGGTGGTAAACTCCCTTACCTTTTGTTGGCTGGAAAAACTCCTCATCTCTCCCTCAATTCTGAAGGAAAACCTTGCCAGTTGTTCTTGGATGTAGGTTTTGCCCTTTTAGCACATTGAGCATACCATGTCACTCCTTTCTGGCCTGCAAAGTTTCTACAGAAAAATCAGCTGATACACTTGTGGGATTTCCCCTTGTATGTAACTGCTTTGCTCTTGCTGTTCTTAAGATTCTCTTTTTATCTTTCATATTTGCCATTTTAATTACTATGTGTCCTGGTGTGGGCCTCTTTAGGTCCATCTTGTTTCAGGCTCTCTGTGATTCCTGGACCTAGATGTGCTCCCTCCCCAGGTTGTGGAAGTTGTCAGGTATTATTTCTTCAAATAAGGTTCCATCATTTTCTCTCTTCCTCTGGAACTCCTATAATATGAATGTTAGTACATTTGGCATTGTCCTTCAGGCCCCTATCCTCATTTTTTTTTAATTCTTTTTTTTGGCTGCTCAGCTTAAGGGCTTTCCATTATCGATTTTCCATGTCTGATCCATTCTTTTGCTCCTCTAATCTGCTGTTGATTTCCTCTAGTGTACTTTTTATTTCATTTTTTAAATTCTCCTATTCTGATTGGATATATATTCTTTCTTATATATTCTCTTTGTTGGTGTCCTCCCTGAATCTTCTCTCAAATCCAGCAAGTATCTTTATAACCATTGAATTGACCTCTTTGTCAGCTATATTGCTTAACTCCATTTCACTTAGTTCTGTTTCTAACATTATCTTGCTTTTATTTGGAGGATATTCCTCTGTCTCCTCACTTTGACTTTTGTGTTTGTTTCTATGAATTAGGCAATACTGTTACTTCTATGAAGGAGTGGCCTTGTGTAGGAATGAGCCAGGGTATACCACATATTTCTGGTGGCTTTGTCTGGCTGGCTGGAGGCTGACTGGACATAGGCCAGGAGATCCTAGAATCATCCAATCAGGGTGCACCCTGGTGGGAAAGCTAAAGGCCCAGCAGGCACATACAGGCTTGTGGCATGGGAGCCTTGGGTGGCCATCTAGAGCTATTGTGGGCTAGGGTGGCTATCTGGCTGATGCTCAGACCCTGCTCCCAACCACACTATCCATGTTGGAGATAATGTAAACAATAGTGTTTGCCAGCACTTCCGATCCTGGAGAGTTCTAGAGGTTTCCTTGCCCTTTGATGGGTGCAAGTTTAGTAAGTAGGATTTCTTCCCTTACTCTTTAAGCCATGTTTTTTCTTTGCCCCAGTACAGGTGAATCTGTATGCAGGTCCCTCAATGGTATCTCTCTCCCTACTCTAGGTGGCAGTGTTGGGGTTGGGAGTGTGCTTTTCATCGTTACCATGACTGTGTTCTCCTGCCATTCTCCATGTGGTTGCTCTCTCCTTCGGCATACAGATGTTCATCCAGCCCCCAGTTCCTCCTCAGGAGGAATCACTATTCACATCGATGGAGATTCAGTGTGTGCATGGGAGGTGAGCTCAGGCTCCTTCTACACTGCCATCTGGACCTCCTCCCTATTTCCTCTTTGTATTTGTTCATATTTGCTAATGTAACTTGGTGCTGTTATGTTGGGTTCACATATACTGATGATTGTGATATATTCTTGGTCTACTGACCCTTTTACTGTTATATGGTGACCTTATCTCCTGTTACCATTTTGAGCTGGAGGTCTATTCTGTCTAGGTATGGGAATCCCTGCTTCCTTTTGGTCTCCACTTGCATGGAATGTCCTTTTCCATCCCTTCACTTTGAGCCTCTGTGTGCCTTCAGGACTCAAATCAGTCTCCTGTAGGCAGCATATAGTTGGGTCTCTTTTTTTAAAAAAACCTCCCCAGCCACTCTGTGCCTTCTTATTGATGAATTCAATCCATTTACATTTAGAGTGATTATTGATCTATACAGACTCACTCCTGACATCTCATCATTTGCTTTCTGGTTGTTTTATATCTCCATTTTATTTTTCCCGTTTCTGCCTGCCTTTGTGAATCATTTGTTTCACTAGTGATTTGCTCAGTTTCCCCATTTTTATATTTTATGATTCTATTCTCAATTTTTACTTTGTGGTTACCATGAGGTTTACATAAAACATCTAATAGATAAGTTACTATCAGCATAAAAAAGGCTATTTTATCTTCATTTGCCTGTAAATTTTCTAATTTATATTTTTTATGTCACAACTTGCCTTTTTATACTGTGAATTAGTTAACAAAAAGTTAATATATTTATTGTTATATAAATTAATAATTTAATAAATAATAATTTAAAGTTAATAGTTAATAAAAAGACAAGTTTATGCTGTGAATTAGTTAACAAATTATAGTAGCTAATTATTTTTAATATTTTCTTGAAATTTTATATAATAATTAAGTGGCTAACACACCAACCTAACACATTTCATTTTCTAATTCTAATTTTCACCTTTACCAAAATATTTGTACTTTCATAAAGCTTTTGCGTCACTAGTTACCATCTTTTCATGTCAGCTTTAAGAACTTTCAAAATTTCTTGAAGGCTAGTTTACTGGTAGTGAACTCCCTCAGCTTTTGTATGTCTGAGAAAGCTTTTTTTCTCCACATTTGAAGGATAACTTTGCTTGATAATGTATTCTTTCCTGGCAATTTTTAGCTTTCCATTCTTGGAATATGTCATTCCATACTCTCCTGGAATATATAGTTTCTGCTGAGAAACTGACTGATAGCCCAGTGAGGTTTTCTTTTTAGGTTACTTTCTCCCCATGGCTGCCTTTAAGATTTTTTCCTTTTAACATTGGTCTTTGAGTTTCTATGTCTTTTGGAGGTATTTTTGCACTGAGATAATAAAGCATTCTATTAACTTTGTAGACTTGTATATTCAATTCCTTCCCCAGGTTTGGGAATTTCTCAGCTATTATTTCTTTAAATAATATAGTTTACATATATAGTTCTCATAGGATTTCTTCACTTTCAAAAAAATCTTAGTTCTCTCTTCTAACTGAATCGTTTCTAAATTCCTGTCCTTCAGTCACTTGTTCTTTCTTCCATCTGGTTTGCCTGTTACCTATGCTCTCTAATACACTCCTCATCTCATTCATTGGATACTCCAGCTCCAGAAGTTGCTTAGTTTTTTTTTCAAAATTTCACTGTCTTTGATAAATAACTTCTTGTGTTCAGTAAGTTCACTCCTGAATTCAATGACTTCCCTCTTTGAATTCTCATAGTGTATTTAATTTCTTCATAATAGCTATCTTGAATTCTTTTATCAATTAAATCATAACCTTTGAGTTTGGTTTCTGGAGAATTATTATTTTTTGTAATAACTTATCCCCTTGATTTTTCATAGTGTTTGAGGATATGCACTTCTATTGCATTTTGAAATGACACATTTTTTTGTGAAGGATTTGTTTACTTTGGCTGTTGAAGTTCAAGAGGGTGGCAATTAGAAACCTTCTTACTATGTCCTAGAAGGTGGTGCTATAGCTCAAGTTCTGGTTTCTCCTACCAGAGCAAGTTTCAGAATTGCACTCAGGAGTGCACAAAAAGGGCTGGCAGTAGTGTGTGTGGCGGGGAGGTATAAACTTAGCATCTGAGGCTTTGGAGGTGCCCACAGCCTGACAGGGATTCTTGAGAGCCAGACTCCCAGAGGTCCATGGGTGGGTCTGTGCTGAAATCCCAAACCTGACAGGAAATTCATTCCTTCAGTGTCTTTTGGCATTCTTGTCTACTTCCTCCCCTTTCCCCAGTCATGGAGATCCCCCCTCAGAAACCCAAGTGCTGCTGGAGAGAAGCAGGCCCCTCTGCAACCTCACGGCCCCGCAGTCTGTCACTCACCACTTTCCCTTTCCCCCTCCTCTGGCAGAGAGGCAGCCACTGCTGTCAACAAAAGCCCAGGATGATGCAGTTTCCCTGGGTTTTGCCTGCCTCCGTGGGTCCCTCCCCCTCCTCTGCCTCCAAACTCATCTCTAACCCACTCCAGTGGCATGCCAGGGTCTCCTGTGAGACTGGCTGGGCCTCTACAATTCTCTGTCTCCCCTGCATGTCCACTCAGAGAAAAGGGGAACCCGAAGTGTGCAAAACTATCTTAGCAAAGGGGGGTGGGGCAGGCTCATTGACTCCTTGCGTATGCAGCTTCTCTGAAGTCCTAGCCACCCACTTTCAGACACACAAATGGATAGAAATCTGGGTGTCTGTATAATGTGCAGAGGCAGTTGTGTTCAGTTATGGGGGTCCAACTAATAAATCAAAGGGTAGAGAAAAAAGGAACAACTCATGCCACCATCACATTGACGTCACTCTGGAGAAGTTAGTGTTTGGCTTCATGATCTAGGTGCTGTTTCCGTGGTGCAAACAATTTATAAATATGCCTCAAGCTGTGTACTTTTATATAGGAATGCTTTTATATATGTAAATAATACTTCAATAAAAGTTAAATGTGACTCCATCCATTTTAGGGTATTTAGCCAAAAGAACTAAAAGCAAGGACTTGAAGAAATGTTTATGCACCCATGTCCGTGGCGGTATTATTCACAACAGCCAGAAGACTGAAGCAACCCAAGTATCAACAGGTGAGTGGATAAGCAAACTATATATACATACAATGGGGTATCAGCCATATAAAGAAGTTCTGCTACATGTTATAACAAAGATGAGCCTTGAGGACATTAGGCTAAATGAAATAAGCCAGTTGCACAAAATGATAAATACTGTATGGTTCCACTCATATGCGGTACTTAGAATAATCAAACTTGTAGAATAGGGGTTGTCAGCTAACGGGGGCGGGAGGAATGAGAAGTTATTGTTTGGTAAGTAGAGCTTCGGTTTCATAAGAGGAAGAGATCTGTGGATGGATGGTGGAGATGGCCGCACGACAATATGAACGTACTTAATAACATAAGACTGAACAGAATTTACCACCTGTACCATTTTTATGCATATTGTACCACAATTTTTTTTGGAAAACCTTCTTATGATTTAATATATATTCTTAAGTGAATACATCCTAATGATGGTATTAATTTACCTCTGGTGAACATTTAAGAATTTTCATTAAATTTATAAAGTAGCCACTCACTTCTTGGGCTACTTTAAACCCTGTTTTTTCAATCCTATTGAACAAAAGTAGAAAAGACAACAAAGGACTCTCATGAACTAGCCAGATGAGATGCATCAGACTGCTGTTCACTACACAGGAGCTGATACTAAACAAAAGGCTTCACATCCCTCCTCTCACTTGTACTCACAACTCCTCTGTGGGGAAGACCAATCAGATGCATCTGTTAACCCTCATTTCAAAAGCTGGGCAACAACTAAGAACAAAATAAAATCATAGTCAAAAAAAAAGAAACAAAATTAAAACTTTCTGATCCAACTTCAAGCTGGAGGACATCATAGAATCTTTTCATAGACTGCTTTTTCAAGCAAAAGCAAATTCAATTTACAAATTAGTTTTGTGCTTCTATTGTTCTCATAAAAAAATGCTTTATATTACATCTTTTCTACAGGCTGAAAAAAATTCACTTTTTGACTTGAAAACATTTTATTTAATTTATACAAATAACTACTAAATACAAAAAGTAGATTAAAACAAAATAGTTATTTTTTCTGGCAGAGTTTAAATGCACATAATGGATAATTCCGAAGAAAATGCATTTTCCCCACAGCGTTCAGGACTAAAATTCTACTGAAATCTTTGCTTCTAAATCAGTAATATATTCGGTGGTGTCACATGGGTAATGGCTAAATACGTACTGCATAAACTGAAAAAAGTTACAGTCTACACACATACAAATGTGAAGCACTTAAAATGTGAATTTAACTGATAATAAAAGAAAATGTCCATTTCAGAGTATAGTGTTAAAAACATTTCAGTAATAAAATCATAAGACCACATAAAAATAAGCTTTAACATATGCACAAAGCAGTTTTGTAAAAACTGCTAAGTGCACAAGTAATAAATAATTTGCAAGGTTGTGTATAAACAATTCCTAATGTTTCAGCATCATTGTAAACATCAGCACATGTGTAAAATGCAGCAAAGTCTGACATTACATTTTGTTTTGCCAAATTGAATTCCTATTATCCAAAGACAGACCAGTGGAGTACGCAGCCAACATTTTGGCAAGTTGGGTCTTTAAAATTAAGAGTAACAGTGCAAGTAAGGAATGCAAAGAATTCCTAGTGCAATAAAGAAGAGAAGCACAGGCAATATTGCTGATTAAAAATTCACCACCTCCTTGAGTTTCCCGTGGGGAGTGTCTAGGAGACCTGTGAAAGATATGCAAAGCCATTGTCTTAATGCCCAGATCTCTTTTAGGATTTCTCTGTGTTCCTCCAGTTCCCTACCTTTGCAACAGTGTCTGTCCGACATTAGTCTCTGCAGTGTGAACAGTTTGTGAAATGCCCAGTTCACAGTCATTGAGCGAGGTTAGGGTGGTTTTGGTGTCTCCCCAACACATGGCTGGGTCGGATGTCTGCCTTGTCAAAGCAGCCATTTGAGGAGGGAGACAGATTCTGTTCTGACAACCAGTCAGGCCAGCATTAGGTCCCAGCTGGACAGTGACAACAATGTCAAATCTTCCTTGACACCATCAAAGTGTCAACAGTCAGTTTTCAATTTGTCTAGGGAATTATCAATTTTGGTCAAAGTCTTTTTGATGCGCAGAGCTGTGAGTCTTGCGGATGGATTCTGATACCAGCATTCTTTCATCAGCTTGGCCAGAGAGGTTAATGTCTGAGGAAAGAAAGAACCAACACCAGCATGAGAAAATCGCTTTTTTGTGGCCCCAGAAGCTGGGCAGATGTGTCAACCATTTTTGCAGAATTCTGCAGATCTTGTGAAGTTAAAGTGATGTTATTGCCATCTTCTTTAAACAAATCATTAAGGCTTTGACTTGATTTTTAAATGCCACTGATAAAAAAAGCTACTCTTGAGTTTCATGACCTCTTCCTTTGGACTCCTAATGCTACCAACTGTTTTTACCAGGTAAATTACATAGACCAGGCTGGACCCCTTGATGGTTTTATGGATGCTAAAAAGCAGTAATAGTAACCCCAAGTTAATACTGAAATTTGCAGATAGGGTCATTAATCAATGTCTTAGATTCACTACTACTTAAGAGCAGCAATGAAGATTTTCAGTGTTGAACTGCTTATGACTAGAATTTCAGATATGCAGAGATGGAAAAGAAGTTAAAAGCATCACTCACAGTCCCTTGTTTTACACATGAAACTGCAATCCTAGGACCAATGGCATAGCAATAAGTCTACCAATTCCTGGAACTAGCCAAGAGAATTTCTAGGAAATAGAAATCCTTATAAATATTCCCATTTCCCATTCATCATTATCAAGATCTATTAGATATGGCTCTTTAAAGAAGACTGTTTCCTAACCTATTCCACTAAGTCTAAGACCTTTCTCCATGAAATAGGGAGAAAAAGCAATAGGTACCCAGGACAGATCACTCAGGAAATATAACAGTGGAAATTCAAGAGTAACAAAAAGAAAACACCAGAGGATAGCTCTGAAACTAAGAAACTGGCATTCTTACCGGGTCTGAGAACCATCTGTTGGGTATGTTTGGCCGCTGTTGATCCACACAGACCACCTTCCTCATATCTTCAAAACTTGGGTCATTGGGAACCACATCATAAAAGGGTGGCTTGTAATCCTCCACAATACCTTTACACATAGACAAAAATTGTGTTGGGTTAGCAAAAGAATAGACGTTTCCCCAGTGTTCTACTGATGAGTGTCACAGACTAACTTTTATTATCAGTCACAGTGTGTCAGGAAAAAGTACTGTTCACCTTCCTCACTTCAAAGTAATTCTGAAACCTGTAAGTCAGTCTTAAAATAAGTGGATAACAATAAATAGAAGCCCTACAGAAAATCTGAAGAAGAATGATCATTAGAGGAAAATGTTACTTCTCATTTAATTACAATTATTAACAAAATGCTCCAAGACTGTATATAAAGAGCTCCATAGTAATCAACAGGGCACAGTAAATGCAGGACAAAAATCCCTTTGGTGATCAAAATGAGATAAGACATCTAAAGAAGATACCTGAATCTGGCAGTTTCAGACCATAAAAAGAAATTAAAAGTTATCCACAAACAAGAGCTAGAGACAAATAGTCCAAAAACATCACCAAAATATCCCTTCTTTGGTTATGAAATGATTAGGGGGGAAAATCATAATAAAACAATCCCTCCCATTGGAAATTGCAAATAATATGATATTCATTTCCTCATTCATTCTAGGTGTACTGAATACCGTCTAACGGCCAGATACAGCTGTCTGTTGGGTAGCTCTATTATTTACTCTCAGATTGAAGGCACAAAATAAAATGTAGAGAAGAGCAGTCATACGAGGAGGCGGGAGAGGGGCTGTAAAGGATGAACCCTCCTAAGCAAGGATGAAAGCGGCTGATTTCAGCTTCTACCTCTGCCTGGTTTCTAACGCCTTTAGAACCATTTTTTTCCCCCCAACAAAAGTACATCAACTCCTTACTTTTCAAAAAGAGTAATTCTACAAATAAAGAAATTTACAACATCCCCATTTGGAAATAGAAAATTGATTCTTCCCCTTGAAACCAAGAAAATCCATTTTTCCTCCATCATCAAAGGCTTCAACAGTGAGGACGGTGCATCACTTGGTTTATCACCCTCTTTAATTCCTCCATGTAACTTTCTTCAATTCCATAATCCCTGACAGGTTGGTGGGCAAGACGAGAGGAAGCTGTGAGGAAAATTATAATTGTTTCTATTTCCAGAAGCCACCCAGAAAGCTTCAAACCCCTTTTCATTTATCAAAGATAATAAATTACTTAACTGTGAGAATCCATTCTCACAAAGCCCATATAAATGCAAACCTTTTAGATGTAAAATATGACATAATATGAGGAGATGGAGCAAAAAAGTAGTGTTTTAAAATGTATTCAAACTTAAGTGACCATCAGCCTAATACAGATTGCTATATACTTAGAATGTTATATATGAGCCTTGTGGTACCCACTACTTGAAATCTGTAATAGATACATGAAAAATAAAGAAAAATAAATCCAAGCATAATACTAAAGAAAGCCATCAATCACAAGGAGGAGAGCAAGAGAAAAAGGAACAGAGAAAAACTCTAAAAGCAATCAGAAAACAATTGACAAAATGGAAATGAGCACATACCTATCAACAATTACTTTAAAAGTAAATGGACTAAATGCTCCAATCAAAAGACATAAGGTAGCTAGATACATAAAGCAAGACCTATGTATGCTGTATACAGGAGACTCAATTCAGACCTAAAGACACAGAGTAAAAGTAAAGCAATGAAAAAAATATTCTTTGCAAATGGAATTAAAAAAAAAAAAACTGGAGTAGCAATACTTAAACAAAATAGACTGTAAAAAAAATGTAACAAAACAAACAGCATTACTTAATGATAAAGGGATTAATCCAAGAGGGTATAACAATTGTAAATTTCTTTGTATCCAACACAGGAGCATAGAAATGAATAAAGAAAATATTGACGGGGGCGGAGCCAAGATGGCGGCGTGAGTAGAGCAGTGGAAATCTCCTCCCAAAAACACATAGAGCTATGAAAATATAACAAAGAAAAATCTTCCTAAAATAGAGACCACAGGACACAGGACAACATCCAGACCACATCCACACCTGCAAGAACCCAGCGCCTTGTGAAGGGGGTAAGATACAAGCCCCAGCCCGGCGGGACCCAAGCGCCCCTCCCCCCGGCTCCCAGTGGGTGGAGAGAAACCGGAGCGGTTTTTTTTTTTTTTTTTTTGGCGAGCGCTTTTTGGAAGCCTTAGAGGGACGGCCCCCGTTGCTGGGGAGGCAGGGTGGCGGGACTGGTGAGGAGGTGCCTGGGAACGGCGCCGGAGGACAAAGAATATCCCGCGTTTCTCCCTGCGAGACCTGGGGGCGGGTGCCTGAGACCGGTGCCTGAGGACGGAGGAGGTCGCGCGTTTTTCCCCTTTTTTTTTTCTCTTTTTGGCGAGCGCTTTTTGGAAGCCTTGAAGGGACGGGGACCCCAGTGCTAGGGAGGCACGGTGGCGGGACTGGTGAGCGGGTGGCTGGGACCGGTGCCTGAGGACAAAGAATATCCCCCGTTTTTCCCTGCGGGACCGGTGGGCGGGTGCCTGAGACCGGCACTTGAGGACAGAGGAAATCGCGCGTTTTTCCCCTTTTTTTTTTCTCTTTTCTGCGAGTGCTTTTTGGAAGCCTAAAAGGGACAGGGACCCCGGTGCTAGGGAGGCAGGGCGGCGGGACTGGTGAGCGGGTGCCTGGGACCGGCACCTGAGGACAAAGAATATCCCGCATTTTTCCCTGTGGGACCGGTGGGTGGGTGCCTGAGACCAGCACCTGAGGACAGAAGAAATTGCGCGTTTTTCCCCTTTTTTTCTCTCTTTTTGCCGAGTGCTTTTTGGAAGCCTTGAAGGGACAGGGACCCCGGTGCTAGGGAGGCAGGGCGGCGGGACTGGTGAGCGGGTGCGTGGGACCAGTGCCTGAGGACAAAGAATATTGAGCGTTCCTTCCCTGCGGGACCGGTGGGTGGGTGCTTTTTGGAAGCCTTGAAAGGACAGGGACCCTGGTGCTAGGGAGACAGGGCAGCAGGACCAGTGAGCGGGTGCCTGGGACCGGCACCTGAGGACAAAAAAAAAAAAAAAAAAAAAAAAAAAAATCGCTTGTTTTTTCCTTTTTTTTTCCTTTTTTTTTTCCTCTTTGTTTCTGTTCCCTCTCTCATTGTTGCTGCTGTTGTTTTGGTTTGGAGAGTGCTTTTTGGAAATCTTAAAGGGGCAGGACAGGTCACTTAGACCAGAAGCAGGGAATCTGGGGATCTCTGGGCACTCTAACCCCCTGGGCAGCAGGGAGCACAGAGGCCCCTTACGGAGATAAATAGTCTCCTGGCTGCTCCCCCTCCAACGGGGCTCCACCATTTTGGAGGAACAGCCCCAGCCAGGCCAAGCCCACAGCAACAGCGGAGATAAACCCCAAAGCAACTGGGCAGGAAGCAGAAGCCCTGTCTGCGCACAGCTGCCCAGCACAAGCCACTAGAGGTCGCTATTCTCCCAGGAAAAGGCTACAAACCAACAAGAAGGGAAGCTCTTCCAGCGGTCACTTGTACCAGCTCTGCAAACTATCTCTATCACCATGAAAAGGCAAAACTACAGGCAGACAAAGATCACAGAGACAACACCTGAGAAGGAGACAGACCTAACTAGTCTTCCTGAAAAAGAATTCAAAATAAAAATCATGAACATGCTGACAGAGATGCAGAAAAAAATGCAAGAGCAATGGGATGAGATGCAGAGAAAAATGCAAGAGCAGTGGGATGAAGTCCGGAAGGAGATCACAGATGTCAGGAAAGAGATCACAGAAGTGAAACAATCCCTGGAAGGATTTATAAGCAGAATGGATAAGATGCAAGAGGCCATTGAAGGAATAGAAGCCAGAGAACAGGAACGTATAGAAGCTGACATAGAGAGAGATAAAAGGATCTCCAGGAATGAAACAACACTAAGAGAAATATGTGACCAATACAAAAGGAAAAACATTCGTATTATAGGGATACCAGAAGAGGAAGAAAGAGGAAAAGGGATAGAAAGTGTCTTTGAAGAAATAATTGCTGAAAACTTCCCCAAACTGGGGGAGGAAATAATCGAACAGACCATGGAATTATACAGAACCCCCAACAGAAAGGATCCAAGGAGGACAACACCAAGACACATAATAATTAAAATGGCAAGGATCAAGGACAAGGAAAGAGTTTTAAAGGCAGCTAGAGAGAAAAAGGTCACCTATAAAGGAAAACCAATCAGGCTAACATCAGACTTCTCAACAGAAACCCTACAGGCCAGAAGAGAATGGCATGATATACTTAATGCAATGAAACAGAAGGGCCTTGAACCAAGGATACTGTATCCAGCACGACTATCATTTAAATATGATGGTGGGATCAAACAATTCCCAGACAAGCAAAAGCTGAGGGAATTTGCTTCCCACAAACCACCTCTACAGGGCATCCTACAGGGACTGCTCTAGATGGGAGCACCCCTAAAAAGAGCACAGAACAAAACACACAACATATGAAGAATGGAGGAGGAGGAATAAGAAGGGAGAGAAGAAAAGAATCTCCAGACAGTGTATATAAAAGCTCAATAAGCGAGCTAAGTTAGGCAGAAAGATACTAAAGAAGCTAACCTTGAACCTTTGGTAACCACGAATCTAAAGCCTGCAATGGCAATAAGTACATATCTTTCAATAGTCACCCTAAATGTAAATGGACTTAATGCACCAATCAAAAGACATAGAGTAATAGAATGGATAAAAAAGCAAGACCCATCTATATGCTGCTTACAAGAAACTCACCTTAAACCCAAAGATAAGCATAGACTAAAAGTCAAGGGATGGAAAAACATATTTCAGGCAAACAACAGTGAGAAGAAAGCAGGGGTTGCAGTACTAATATCAGACAAAATAGACTTCAAAACAAAGAAAGTAACAAGAGATAAAGAAGGCCACTACATAATGATAAAGGGCTCAGTCCAACAAGAGGATATAACCATTCTAAATATATATGCACCCAATACAGGAGCACCAGCATATGTGAAGCAAATACTAACAGAACTAAAGAGGGAAATAGACTGCAATGCATTCATTGTAGGAGACTTCAACACACCACTCACCCCAAAGGATAGATCCACCGGGCAGAAAATAAGTAAAGACACACAGGCACTGAACAACACACTAGAACAGATGGACCTAATAGACATCTATAGAACTTTACATCCAAAAGCAACAGGATATACATTCTTCTCAAGTGCACATGGAACATTCTCCAGAATAGACCACATACTAGCTCACAAAAAGAGCCTCAGTAAATTCCACAATATTGAAATTCTACCAACCAATTTTTCAGACCACAAAGGTATGAAAGTAGAAATAAATTCTACAAAGAAAACAAAAAGGCTCACAAACACATGGAGGCTTAACAACATGCTACTAAATAATCAATGGATCAATGAACAAATCAAAATAGAGATCAAGGAATATATAGAAACAAATGACAACAACAACACTAAGCCCCAACTTCTGTGGGATGCAGCGAAAGCAGTCTTAAGAGGAAAGTATATAGCAATCCAGGCACACTTGAAGAAGGAAGAACAATCCCAAATGAATAGTCTAACATCACAACTATTAAAACTGGAAAAAGAAGAACAAATGAGGCCTAAAGTCAGCAGAAGGAGGGACATAATAAAGATCAGAGAAGAAATAAACAAAATTGAGAAGAATAAAACAATAGCAAAAATCAACGAAACCAAGAGCTGGTTCTTTGAGAAAATAAACAAAATAGATAAGCCTCTAGCCCAACTTATTAAGAGAAAAAGAGAGTCAACACAAATCAACATAATCAGAAATGAGAATGGAAAAATCACGACAGACTCCACAGAAATACAAAGAATTATTAAAGACTACTATGAAAACCTATATGCCAACAAGCTGGAAAACCTAGAAGAAATGGACAACTTCCTAGAAAAATACAACCTCCCAAGACTGACCAAGGAAGAAACACAAAAGTTAAACAAACCAATTACAAGCAAAGAAATTGAAACAGTAATCAAAAAACTACCCAAGAACAAAACCCTGGGGCCGGACGGATTTACCTCGGAATTTTATCAGACACACAGAGAAGACATAATACCCATTCTCCTTAAAGTGTTCCACAAAATAGAAGAAGAGGGAATACTCCCAAACTCATTCTATGAAGCCAACATCACCCTAATACCAAAACCAGGAAAAGACCCCACCAAAAAAGAAAATTACAGACCAATATCCCTGATGAATGTAGATGCAAAAATACTCAATAAAATATTAGCAAACAGAATTCAACAGTATATCAAAAGGATCATACACCATGACCAAGTGGGGTTCATCCCAGGGATGCAAGGATGGTACAACATTCGAAAATCCATCAACATCATCCACCACATCAACAAAAAGAAAGACAAAAACCACATGATCATCTCCATAGATGCTGAAAAAGCATTTGACAAAATTCAACATCCATTCATGATAAAAACTCTCAGCAAAATGGGAATAGAGGGCAAGTACCTCAACATAATAAAGGCCATATATGATAAACCCACAGCCAGCATTATACTGAACAGCGAGAAGCTGAAAGCATTTCCACTGAGATCGGGAACCAGACAGGGATGCCCACTCTCCCCACTGTTATTTAACATAGTACTGGAGGTCCTAGCCACGGCAATCAGACAAAACAAAGAAATACAAGGAATCCAGATTGGTAAAGAAGAAGTTAAACTGTCACTATTTGCAGATGATATGATACTGTACATAAAAAACCCTAAAGACTCCACTCCAAAACTACTAGAACTGATATCGGAATACAGCAAAGTTGCAGGATACAAAATCAACACACAGAAATCTGTAGCTTTCCTATACACTAACAACGAATCAATAGAAAGAGAAATCAGGAAAACAATTCCATTCACCATTGCATCAAAAAGAATAAAATACCTAGGAATAAACCTAACCAAGGAAGTGAAAGACTTATACTCTGAAAACTACAAGTCACTCTTAAGAGAAATTAAAGGGGACACTAATAAATGGAAACTCATCCCATGCTCATGGCTAGGAAGAATTAATATCGTCAAAATGGCCATCCTGCCGAAAGCAATATACAAATTTGATGCAATCCCTCTCAAATTACCAGCAACATTCTTCAATGAATTGGAACAAATAATTCAAAAATTCATATGGAAACACCAAAGACCCCGAATAGCAAAAGCAATCCTAAAAAAGAAGAATAAAGTAGGGGGGATCTCACTCCCCAACTTCAAGCTCTACTACAAAGCCATAGTAATCAAGACAGTTTGGTACTGGCACAAGAACAGAGCCACAGACCAGTGGAACAGATTAGAGACCCCAGAAATTAACCCAAACATATATGGTCAATTAATATTTGATAAAGGAGCCATGGACATACAATGGCAAAATGACAGTCTCTTCAACAGATGGTGCTGGCAAAACTGGACAGCTACATGTAGGAGAATGAAACTGGACCATTGTCTAACCCCATATACAAAGGTAAACTCAAAATGGATCAAAGACCTGAATGTAAGTCACGAAACCATTAAACTCTTGGAAAAAAACATAGGCAAAAACCTCTTAGATATAAACATGAGTGATCTCTTCTTGAACATATCTCCCCGGGCAAGGAAAACAACAGCAAAAATGAGCAAGTGGGACTACATTAAGCTGAAAAGCTTCTGTACAGCAAAAGACACCATCAATAGAACAAAAAGGAACCCTACAGTATGGGAGAATATATTTGAAAATGACAGATCTGATAAAGGCTTGACGTCCAGAATATATAAAGAGCTCACACGCCTCAACAAACAAAAAACAAATAACCCAATTAAAAAATGGGCAGAGGAACTGAACAGACAGTTCTCCAAAAAAGAAATACAGATGGCCAAGAGACACATGAAAAGATGCTCCACATCGCTAATTATCAGAGAAATGCAAATTAAAACTACAATGAGGTATCACCTCACACCAGTAAGGATAGCTGCCATCCAAAAGACAAACAACAACAAATGTTGGCGAGGCTGTGGAGAAAGGGGAACCCTCCTACACTGCTGGTGGGAATGTAAATTAGTTCAACCATTGTGGAAAGCAGTATGGAGGTGCATCAAAATGCTCAAAACAGACCTACCATTTGACCCAGGAATTCCACTCCTAGGAATTTACCCTAAGAACGCAGCAATCAAGTTTGAGAAAGACAGATGCACTCCTATGTTTATCGCAGCACTATTTACAATAGCCAAGAATTGGAAGCAACCTAAATGTCCATCTGTAGATGAATGGATAAAGAAGATGTGGTACATATACACAATGGAATACTACTCAGCCATAAGAAGTGGAAAAATCCAACCATTTGCAGCAACATGGATGGAGCTGGAGAGTATTATGCTCAGTGAAATAAGCCAAGCGGAGAAAGAGAAATACCAAATGATTTCACTCATCTGAGGAGTATAGGAACAAAGGAAAAACTGAAGGAACAAAACAGCAGCAGAATTACAGAACCCAAAAATGGACTAACAGGTACCAAAGGGAAAGGAACTGGGGAGGATGGGTGGGCAGGGAGGGATAAGGGGGGGGGAAGAAGAAGGGGGTATTAAGATTAGCATGCATGGGGGGGAGGGAGAAAGGGGAGGGTGGGCTGCACAACACAGAGAAGACAAGTAGTGACTCTACCACATTTTGCTAAGCTGATGGACAGTAACCGTAATGTGGTTGTTAGGGGGGACCTGATATAGGGGAGAGCATAGTAAACATAGTATTCTTCAGGTAAGTGTAGATTAAAAATTTAAATAAAAAAAAAAGAAAGAAAGAAAGAAAAGGGGGATTACTCCTTAACAGGATAAAACTATTGGTAAATCAAAGATCAACGCATGCTTTAAATATCCTTAATGTTGATCACTTGAAGGGTGTCAGATGATCGGCTATGGAGGTACTCTTTTCTGATAATATTCCTTTCTCTTAATTTAAAAAAAAAAAAAAAAGCAGTTACTGTGTGCTGACCTCCAATGAGTTCTGCACAGTGGTATAGAGGGCATGTCAAAGTGTGGGCAAAGGGTCTGTTTGTTTCTACGCAGAAGATCAAGGCCTAGCTTGGATACCCAGAAAATGAACTAAGATACGATATGAGGAGGAGCTTCCGGCATCAGCACTCTCTGGAGGACTCGTGCCGGGGGATGATCATCAAAAAGCCTCCACAGGGATCCGGACGATGCTGCGGTTGTGGCTGCATCCAGCCCACCGTCTCCTGGACTTGCCATAAGAAGGAGGAGGGAGATGTCTAGGCTGGCATGTGCATACAGTGAGACAACGAATTTGACTGGATCTGTACTGTTGGAACTCAACCAGGAGTTGGGAGGGGTGCAAGTTGTAGCACCCCAAAATCTCATGACTATAGACTATCTATGGTTAAAAGAACATATGGGATGTGAACAGATCCCAGAAATGGGCTGCTTTAATTTGTCTGATGGTTCAAGTACAGTTGGACAATATCCATCATATCATAGATAAATTTTCACAAATGCCTAGGGTGCCTAAATGGTTTTCTTGGCTTCACTGGAGATGGCTGGTAATTATAGATTTGCTTTGTTTATGTCACCGTATTCCTATTATACAAGAAGATATGTCAAAGAAATAATCAATCCTCCCAAGTTTCCTTCATATGCTACATCTATAGCTTTTCTTCTTCCTTCCTAATTACAAACCTTAAATAGAATTCGTGCCTCATATCGAATTTACCGAGTATCATAATTCCTCCAGGTGGTAAAGATACCTCGAGACAAGTGCTGGGCATAGAAGCCACAGGGCATAAATCTGCAAAGAAGTAAAAAGCTAACCTTTGCAAACAATATGGCTTCTCTCTCACTTACCAACTTTACATTTCCCTGTATGGCCCCGGAAGATGACTGGTTAGCCAGAGACGGGTAAGATTCCTCAAGGGAGGAACAACCTAAGACAGGCACAGTCGCAGGGGGGCCATCAGGTGAGAATTTGGGGATCAACAGAGGTGAGGCTCAGAACCTCACCCCCCCTGCTTTGAGAGAAATCTTCTGCATCCGTGGATGTCTTGCTGCCCTTGTCTAGCCTGGATTAATACTTAGTCCATAGGCACACACCTGATCATCTGATCATCTATATTTGCCTTCTTACAGCACTAAACTATGTTTTCTACCTTTATCTTGCATCTACCTACCACTTCAGCATTTTATTAAAAATAAAAATAATAATAATAATAGGAGAAATGTGGGATCAACATATAAATCAAGTACAAAAATCAAATGAATATTCATATTTGACCTGATGGTTTATAGGTCATATTGCATGATCAAAACCGAAAGTTTCTGTGATGACTGCCCTTGTACTGTTCACCATGTAAGAATTTATTCACTCTGTAAGAATTCGTTCACCATGTAAGAACTTGTTCGTTATGCTTCAGAAGATTGGAGACTGACGAGAATTAGGCTTGAGATGGATTAATGATTGTACATTGAGCATTGACCCCCCTATACTGAATTTTATTGTTGTTAACAACCATTTGATCAATAAATATGAGAGATGCCCTCTAAAAAAAAAAAAAAAAAAAAAAAAAAGAAAATATTGACATAAGAGAAATTGAAAGTAAAACAATGCTAGTAGGGAACTTTAACATCTCACTTATACCAATGAGTAGTTCACCCAAACAGAAAACCAATAAGGAATCAATGACTCTGAATGACACATAAGACAGACAGACTTAGATAAACACAGAAACACAGAATGTTCTATCCCAAACCAGCAGAATACACATTCTTTTCAAGTCCACATGGCACATTCTTCAGGATGTGTCACATGTTAGGTCATAAAACAAGGCTCAATACATTTAAGAGGATGGAAATAATATCAAGCATCTTTTCCAACTACAACAGTATGAGACTGGAAATCATTTACAAGAAAAAAAACTGGAAAAACCACAAATGCATGGAGGCTAAGCAACACACTACAAAACCACCAATGAGTCAATGAAAAAATCAAAATGGAATTCAAAAAATACCTGAAATCTAATGAAAATAGAAATACAGTAGTTCAAAACCTTTGAGACACTGAAAAAGTAGTTCTAAAAAGAAAGCATTTCTATAAAGAAAAAGCTCAATCTAACCTTTCACTCAAAGGAACCAGAAAAAGAACAAGCAAAGCCCAAAGTTAGTAAAAAGAAGGAAGGAAATAATAAAGATCAGAGTGGAAATAAATGAAATAAAAACCAAAAAAAAAAAAATACAAAAGATTGATGAAACTAAAAGTTGGGTCTTCAAAAAGATAAACTTCTTTGAAAAATGATAAACCTTTAGCCAGACTTCACCAAAGAAAAAAAATCAAAATCAGAACAAGAAGTTACAAACAACACCATAGAAATGCAAAGGATTTTAAGAAATTACTGCAACAAATTATATGTCAACAAATTGAACAGCCTAGGAAACATGGATAAATTCCTAGAAACATACAATCTTCTAAGATTGAACCAGGAAGAAATAGAAAACCTGAACAAACTGATTATTGGTAACAACATTGAGTCAGTACTCAAAAAGCTCCTAAGAAACAGATGTCCAAGGCCAGATGTCCTCACAGGTAAATTCTACCAACATTTACAGAAGACTTGATATCTATCCTTCTCAAACTATTCCAAAAAACTCAGAGGGAAGAATGCTTTCAAATTCATTCTATGAAGCCAGCATTACCCTGATATGAAAATCAGACAGACACTACAAGAAAAGGACATTACATAGCAATTCCTGATGAACATAGATGCAAAAATCCTCAACAAAATATTGGCAAGCCAATTCATAAATACATTAAAAGGATCATTCACCACAACCAAGTTTATTCCTAGGGATGCAAGGATAGTTCAATATCCACAATCAGTCAATATGATATACCACATTAACGAAAGGGTGAAAGACATATGATCCATATATGCAGAAAAAGCATCTGACAAAAGTCAACATCCATTCATGATAAAACTGGCAACAGAGTGGGTACACAGGGAATATACCTCAATGTAAAGGCCATTTATGGGAACCCATAGCTAACATTATACTCAGTGGTAAAAGCTGAAAGCTTTTCCCCTAAGAATAGGAAGAAAAGAAGGATTTCCACTCTCATCAGTTTTATTCAACATAGTGTTGGAAGTCCTGTGCACAGTAGTCAGATAAGAAAAAGAAATAAGAGGCAAATTGGTAAGGAAGAAGTAAAACTTTCACTATTTGTAGATGACATGATGTTATATATAAAAACCCTAAAGATGCCACCAAAAAACTATTAGAACTAAATGAGTTCAGTAAAGTTGCAGGATGCAAAATCAATATACAGAAATAAGTTGCATTTCTGTACACTAAAAATGAACTACCAGAAAGAGAAATTAAGAAAATCCCATTTATGGCTACATCAAAAAGAATAAAATACCTAGGAATAAAATACCAGAGAAGTGAAAGACCTGTACTCTGAAAACAGTAAGACATCGATGAATGAACTTGAACATAACTCAAATAAATGTAAAGATATTCCATGCTCATGGATAGGAAGAATTAATACTGTAAAAATGGCCATATTGCCCCAAATGCTCTGCAGATTTAATGCAATCTTTAGCAATATCAACAGCATTTTTTTTACAGAACTAGAACAAAGAACTCTGAAATTTCTATGGAATCACAAAAGACCCTAAATAACTAAAGTAATCTTGAGAAGGAAGAAAAAGCTGGAGTTATTACATGCCCTGATTTTAAACTATACTACAAAGCTATAGAGTAACCAAAATAGTTTGGTACTGATACAACAATAGACACATGGATCAAAAGAACAGCATAGAGAGCCCAGAAATAAACCCACAGTCAATTAATGACAAAGGAGGAAAGAATACACAACAGGGAAAGAATAGTCTCTTCAGTAAATAGTTCTGAGAAAACTGGCCAGCTACATGGAAAAGAATGAAATGAGATGATCACTTTTGTACAGCATACACAAAAGAAAACTTGAAATAGATTGAAGACCTTCAAGACTTGAAACCATGAAACTCCTAAGAGAAAACATAAGCAATAAACTTTTGGGCACTGGCCTTAGCAATTGTTTTTCTGAATACATCTCCTGAGGCTAGACAAATAAAATAAAAAATAATCAAGTGGGATTACATTCACTCTAAAAAGCTTCCACACAGTGAAGGAAACCATCAACAAAACAGCAACCTTATGAATGGGAGAATATATTTGTAAATGCTGTATCTAATATGGATTAATACCCAAAATACATAAAGAACTCAAACAACTCAACACCAAAAACCCTGAAAAACCCAATTAAAAGTGGGAAAGGACCTGAACAGACATTTTCCCAAAGATATACAGGTAGTCAACAGACACGTGAAAAGATGCTCAATATCACTAATCATCAGGGAAATGAGAATCAAAAACAATGAGATATCACCTCACACCAGTCAGAATGGCTAGCATCAACAAGACAAGAAATAACAAGCATGGGCAAGGATGTGGAAAAATGGAATCTCCATGAACTACTGGTGGAAATGTAAACTGGGGCAGATAATATGCAAAACAGTATTGATGTTCCTCAAAATATCAAAAATACAAATATCATATGATGCAATAACTAGATTCTGGGTAACGATACAAAGAAAACAAAAACACTAATTCAAAAAGATATATGCACCCTACGTTTATTGCATCATTACTTATAATAGCAAAGACATGGAAGCAACCTAAGTGTTCATCAATAAGATGAATGAGTAAAGAACATGTGGGGTATGTGGTGAGTACACTATATTATAACAGAATATTGCTCAGCCATAAAAGAGCATGAAATCTTGCCATTTTTGACAATATGGAAGGACCTAGAGGGTATTATTCTAAATTAAGTAAGTCAGAGAAAGACAAATACTGTATGATTTGACATATATGGAACCTAAATAACTAAATGAAGAAACAAACAAAACAGAAATAGAACTCAAAAATATAGAGAACAAACTGGTGGTTGCTACAGTGGGGTGGGGTGGAGGGAAACGGATGAAGGCGATATACTTTTTTTTTGTATAAATGAAAAAGACAAAAGCATGGCTGGATTTTTAAAACTTAGGATCTAGTGATAGCAAAAATAAATGTCATTATACAAAGCTGAAGTTTTCCTTTGTGTCTATATTTCCTATATTTTAATCTCGTTAAACGTCCCATATTTTAACAAAAGAAATCAAATTATAATGAAAAATCACTTCATTGTTTATGCCTGGGACTTAAGTCCAGCCTCTGTTTCTTCAGTTATCAATTGTTTCCATCTGACTCTGGTCATGTTTGTCCAGAACAAAATAAACCAGGGATTAAACTCTAGCAGTCACGTGAACTCCCTCTGGTCAAAGATCGCAATTATTTCAATCAATATATAGTATATTATGTACCTACTATGTGCAGAACAGCATATTAAATATTGAGGATGATAAGAGTGTAAAACATGCTTTTACTTGCCAAGGAACTCAGAATCTAGTGGAAGAGGAGCACAAGCCTTCTCTTTTTTCCTTTGATAATGGATATTTTGTTAAAAAGAACTTCAAAAATGTTATGCCCCACTATTTACTTTGTATCTTGAAAGGCAAAGACAGATTAGAAATTCCCTATATTTTTACTTGTTGATTCCTAAGTTATCTCAGTAACCATGTTGATCCCTTAAATACTGTTTTTCAGAGGTTGTGCTTGGCACTGGGGACACAAATGAGGGACAGAGGTCATGCTGGTGATGAACAGAATAACGGGAAAGGAAGATGTGGAAAAATACAAACAGCGCTACAAGTACGAGTGGGGAGAAGGGGTGGGGAACGTGGTACTAAGCAGGTTGCAGAGAAGAAAGCATCTGTTTGTTCTTCAAAGTACCAGATATCAACTGGGTGTCAGGGCTTGGGAAGACATAGAAAGATAAGGAGTTTGCAAACCAGAGAAGAGCATGGGAATGAGAATACACCAAGGAGAGGGGGCATTCCAGGTGGGGAGAGTGGGCTGGGGAGAACAGGGGTGGGGGGCAGGGGCAAAGTCCTTGTTATAAACAATCCTGAGATGCAGGAGAGATGGAAGGATGTTTCCTGTGGCTGAAATCTGGTGCGCTTGCTGGTGGGGAGAATGGGAGGTCAAGACGGACTGTAAAAAGACTTGTAGTATCAAGGTAGGAAGCTACTTACAATTGTTTCTCATTTCTGCCAGCAAGTGGCAACCAAGCTGGGGAGACAGGCAGACAAGTGAACTCTTAAGTCCTTTTCCAACAGCACCCAATGAGTGGCTGCAAATCTCAAGCCCAGAAAGAGGACAGCATGTAATTGGGAAAAGTAACTAAAAATGCCAAGTACTTCAAGTGCCAAATGAGTGGGGCAAACAACAAAGGACACAGAAATGCAGAGGAAAGAACACTTAACCAGTGGTCAAGGAAGAACAAACGGAGCCAGGCCTTGCTTTTCCACATGAGGCAGCGGGTGTGACTCAAAAGGCCATGAGAAAGAACTCAGAGAAATTCTTCATAACCTACTCCCCCATGACTCTCAGCAAGTGTTTTCTCTGGGGTATATGTCTATTTGAAAGTTTTCTCTGGGGCAAGTGTATCTTTACTAACCAATATCCCTATGATTAATTTGCTTCCTGGCTCTGAGGAAAGCCCTCGATTGCCACACTTTAGTTCTAACACCTTTAAAGAATGGATCCCAAAGCTGACGTGTGGATAGACAAGAAGGCCCTAGATATACGTCAAAAAAGCAGGAAATGCCAGAGTGGTCTTTCTGAAATGCAAGTGTTGGACACAGGCCTTCCTCGCGGGCCTGCTCACCCATGCCTGGGACCAGGGGGCTCGTCTTCTCCCCCCCTTGAGAACTGCCTCCGGGACCTACAGGCCTCTCCGCTTCGGTCCTCCCCTGCTAGCCCCCCACCACATCCCACTGCCTCCCGCAAGATCTGTAGAAAAATGGAGGGAAGAGCCATCACATCCCTCCTCTTACATGCGCTCCGTCCATCATGGCTGCCCACAAGACCGTGCCCTTTCCCACTCCCGTCCTCCTCCACACGCCCGGGCGTCAGCCACACTGGTCACCTGCAGTGCCATCAGCAGGGCCGCCCACTGCCATCACCGTCCCATCTTATTTCTCATTCCCACCTGCACATCTTCTCAGGCTTCTCCACCTGACTAGCTCCCATTCATCTCAGGTGGGACACAGGTCACGTTTCTATCTTCTGAGAAGACAGCCCCCCCTGCTGCCACAACTCCAGGCCCCTGGATAAAGTTCATTACCCTCCCCAACCATACTGGCTGGCTTAATCCATTCATTGAATGATTCGTCTCTTTAAAATGTGAGCAACTTTGTGTTTTTGCTCAACTGCTTCCTAGAGTGTAACAGAATAGCTAGCATGTTATAGACATGAAATCATATTAATTGAGGGATGTTGATCATATGTCCATAATCCATTTTCCAAAACCCTTGAGGTTAGACTTGTTTGCACAATTGTACTTTCCAAAGGTAATAAGAGGCACACACCGTATTTTCAGTGTCACCCTAGCAGAATCTGAGCAATCGCTCACAACCAAACAGATTCCTGCAGTAAATATATGAATAGTCAGGCTACAGTGGATAAATAAAGGCTCTACATAGCCTCATGTCAATTCAGGTAAATGTCAGCTCAGGTGGTCTGCCAAATAAGTCACAAAAAGCTTTTCAGGTTTCAAAGCTTTGGGGATTTCTCAATGGCAGATAAGGGGCTGTGAACCTGGCTATACTTTGAATAATCTTAAGGTGAGGTGAAGAGCCATCCTTGGGTTATTGGGAGCATGCAGATCACACTCCTTTCTTTCCTGCAATAGAAACTCATGGCCACACAGGAAAACTTCTCCAAGTTCAGAGGTAATGAATGGCACAGCTAAACTAGCATCCAATTCCCTGTTTACATTCTAGAATTCTTCCCAACAAGTCCGCTGTGACATAATGAAACAGGCTTCTCCCTGCACTGACCTCATGCCACCGTGGGCTCGCTTCACATTATACTGTCCTTCCTCACTGTCCTCCAACTAGGGTAGCTGCCCCCGATATCCAGGTAACAGGTGAGGGGACAGAGTCCCTGGCCTCTACACCCATACAGAGATGTACTGTGAACACTAACTCCTATATAAATTCAGAATACTTCAGAGATTAGAACATTACATCTAAAGCCATTTCAGCAAGAATTAGAATGGCTCATATTTGGCTTTTGAGTGGACAATAAGTTAATGTGTTTCCTTCAAGAATGGCATTTGGGTGACAACAGTGACAAAATGTGATTATCTTCATCTTAGTAACTGCATATTTCTTTTTATAGTTACCTTCCATTTGTGCCATGTATACTGAATTTCCCATTTGCAGGAGTGATATTAATTTCCTTTTAAAACAAAACTAAGTTTGAAAGAAAAAAACAATTTAAAGAAAAAGATAAGTACAAGTAGCATTTGATTATGGAAAAAAAAATCACAAAGGTAGTGTGTGTATGAATGAATCCAGGGAAACACAGAGTTTACAGACAGGCATTCTTCCTGGTGAGGCAGGATTCAAAAAGGTATATCCAATATTTGTGCTACTTTGCTTAACATTCCTCACAGGACTTAAAAACTTCTTTGCTATGGCCCATATCAAAAATGACTAATGCATAAATGGATGAGGCTGGTTATGGCAGAGGTGCCAACTGCCCAGAGGGTTCTGGTGTCCACAGGCCCTGCCTCACTGCCAAAGGTCCAAGAGAATCAGCAGGGGCCTTTGGGCATTCTTGTAACCCAGCCAAGCACACTGGCTGGGAGGGCCTGCCGTACCCCTGGGCAAGCTCTCCTTCCTGAAGCAGGAACAGGCTGCAGCACAGACTCTGTCCCTGCTGGGTGGAGGGCACATGTACCTCGTCAGCTATGTCCTCACCCACCCACCCCACTGCAATTCCTGGGTCTATGGAAGCATGAACACCAGTCAAAGTCAAGGCTGTGTTCTCAGATACCAGTGTTAGAAGTAAAAAAGTAATGTCTATTATTGGGATTCTCATCAATGTAGTGTAGTAAAAATAAGTGGTTTATAGATTACTGTGTGGCCAGACCCCACTAAGAATATTTATTCGTATTAGTTGCCAGAGAGGACAGAAGCCTGGAGAGGTGCAGAGCCATGCTCGGAGGGAAGCTCTGACAAGATGCCTTGGGTCCCGCACCCTGCCGAAGCCGGAACCAGAGAGAGAGATGCTCCACAGGAGGACTCGTGAGAAGACCGTGTCATTCACCGAATGGTGGGGCTATTGCAGGATGTAAGACACTTGTCTTGATGGAGCGCTCTCTCCAAGGCGTGTCAAGGAAAAAGGGCCACTAAATAGGGAGCAGCACCCCAGAAAAGTTCTGCAGGCTTCAGGACATTTTGTCATGACGTCAGCTGACTGCCCTCCTCTGGGCTTGATCTCTAGATCCGGGACAGGAAATTCCAGGAATCAGTGGGGGAAGAGAAATCCATCCTTCCCACTCTACCTCCATATTCCTGCCGCCGGCCGGGCTATAAGCTCAAAAAAACCCGAACAAAACAGAGCAAAACCCTGAAAGAGATTACTCTTATCAATAAGAAAAAAATTTTCCCAGGTATGATGATTCTTCCCTTTGTTCAAACTTTAACACATACTAGAATAGTGAAATAAAATTGTGAAACATGGTCTATATTAAGAAAATCCTAGAGCCCATTGTGCTTAGAACAGAAGCACACGCAGTTCCCTGGCAAGCCAAGGGTTAATTCAAAGAGGTTTTCCCAAGTATGGGTGCCAAGTATTACTCTAACAAGTATTTCCTAGGCCCCACCCCATAAGAGACGCACCTTGGCCAGCCAGGATTTTTCTATGAAACATAAAGTGAAGAGCAACACAGATGCAGCATCAGAGTGAATGAAGGGTGAGCATACAGGGACATGGGGAAGAGCCACTGAGACCTGCCTGCACATCATCATTCACTGCCAGTGGAACTGTGATCCCGTGGCTGTTACTGAACGTTTACTCCGTGCCAGATACACACCCAGTGCCCTACACACAGGATCACCTTTAACCATCAGAACTCTTTGCAGTGAATACTATTAATATATTTTTCATGATGTAACTGATGTAAGTGATCAAGTCAGAGAGTAGGATTTCAGAGCCTGGAATGTTCTAGATTTGGTTCCCCTGCCTCCAGCGGCCCTGGAGAAGCACCCTACATGCATACAGGCTCCTACATGCAGTGCTCTGGCCTGGAGGGGAGCAAAGCCCAAAGAGAACATCACAAGAAGGTGTGTAGCAATCAAACACCATAAAGGACCATCTCTCTCCTTCCCTCTAAATGTGTTTGCCTGTGCAATCGGCATGTGTTGCCTTTTCAAAAATCCCAGTGTATATTCCGAGGAGAATCTTGGCACCACATTTTCTCTGGGTACGTCTAAGATTAACTGGACTATTCATGACAGTGAAGTACACCTGTCACATAAATGACAACTATAAAATCTACAGTAGACCGTGAGTCCCTGAAGGTAACGGGCCCAAGCTGTTCAGATGATGCTACAGTCAAAGACATGCCGAGGAGGGAGAGTTGAACATAATTTAGCTTTTAAATCTATAAGCATATGACCACAGTATTGGAGCAACACAACTGTGGAATTTCTGCATATGGGATTCACTGAAGGTTGAGGATCCAGAGAAAGGACTTCTACACTCAAGAAGGAGTATATGCTACAGATGCTTGGAAGGTGCAGTTAAAGGTTTCTGATCAGACCAAAGCTCCAGGGCACAAGTGCACAGGCCGTGCTGAGCTCGTGTTCAACAGAATCCCTGTGTAAAGTTCTGTCTTCACACCACACTGCCCTCAAGGGACCAGGAAAAAAATGAGTCTGCAGAACTGTAAAAGGAGGAAAAGATGAATCCTGCCAGAGAAAACAGAAACATGGAGAAAGCAAGGCTAACACTTAGCTACAAGACTTTTAAAGGAGAAATGAACTCCTCTTAAACTTGAAAGAGACAGCGAGTTTCACCTGTAGCATCAGAACACAAATCATGGACTACCTGTCAGCGCCCTGGAGGCCGTCTCTGTCTCCTGGCGGGCGTGAACCTACTGTAACAGATTCCAATTCAACACCAGATCTCCACAGTACAAGCCTTGGCCCGCCGCATCACCACGACCTAGGACCCTGTCAGGAAGTGAGCCTCTCAGCCCAGCCCTGGACCTACCGAATCGGAGACCATGGACGTGGGCCCACCACTCTGTTGCTCGATGACTCTGAATGCACATTCCAGTTTAAGAGCTAGTGATTTAAGCAAAACCCTGCCTTAAATTTCTCCAGGAAATTCACATAGTAAAGGTGGGAAAACCATTTTCCCTCCTACTAATTCCAAGTTCCGTGTCAAACTAAACATGGAAAGTAAATTCCAAAAGACACTACTGAGAAATTCTGAGCTGTGAAAATGGACTTAACCCTCATTTCCTGTACAGAAACAGCATGAAGTTTGTTATTAGTAGCAAATCAATGTAAAATTCTCATGAAAATACAAAATGCATCATATTTTTATACTCCTGGTTCACTTGAGGATCACACCGCTACAGAAAACTATGGTCATCAATTTTTATAATGGGCTCAAACTCAAAGGACACATAATTATAATGACCTTCCTAAGATATTCATATATTTAAATGAGGTACATTTTATATGCAATAATTTCAAAACTATATATTCTTTTAATGACAGTCCCCAAAGCTGGGAAGAAAGTGAAATAGGTACATCACACCCTAGGGTGAGCAAAATATTGTACATTAGTCAACTCTTATGAAAAGCAATTTGGCAGTATGTGTCAGACCATAAAAACATCTATACTCTTTGACCTATTAGGTCTACTTTTTTTCAGATTAAGAATTGATTCCTCAGATAAAAAGGTTCTATGAACAAAGATGGCTACTATAGGCCCCAGCCCCACATGAAGAGACAGGGTGTCTAAAATATGGAAATGGTTAATAAAATATCACATGACCACATAAAATACAGATTAACATTAAAAAATGTAAGTGGAAAAAAGACACAAATCTATATCTCTACTATGATCACAATTAAGTAAAAAAATATACATATCGGGGTACATGGAGAAGTAGAAACACAAATGTTGGAATATAAAGGCAAAATTTCTCCTTTTTCTGTTTTGGAGTAGTGATGACTAAATTATTAATAAATAGTCTTCAAGTAGCATTGAATGTGTTCAAGTTTAGATAAACTGATTTCTCTGTGTGTGGATATGTGGGTATGTGAATATTCATGGGAGAAGGGGGATTATAGGAAGGGGAGGGGAAAATATCAAATTAGTCACTGCCCAGGGATAGTAACTGATTTAAAATGAGACATGGCATTACCCTCACCTCCCCCTGAAGATCAAACCACAGCACAGAACAGAAGCTCAACCCACAAGAACTAGAGAACAATCTAGATGATGTAAGGGGGCGATCAATAAGTCAAAAAACAACCAAAACATTCTCTCATTCTCTACCCTTCAAGATTTTCTTTTCCCCAAAATAATGTTAAACAGGATAATCAAGCAAACTACCAGTTGTTGAGCTAAATTTTAAGCTGATGATTCTAGTTTCAAATTGACTCCTCTTAATCACAGCCAATCTTTAAAAGCCACTTGGGTTTATGCCTGTGACACAGGGAACGCCTTTGCAACATGAGCTCTTACAGAGCCCGAACCTCAAGTTCCTGCCAAGTTCGGCATTCATCGTGCAGGCTTGTTTGGTGCTGTGCCAGCACAACCCCCGCCCCCCTCCAATGGCTACTGTCCTGGCCTCCGAACGTTAGCTTCCTCCTCACATGGCGCAAGCTCCCCAGCACGGCTCATTGCTACACCTCTCCCTCTCTAAATCGTAACTAATTAGAATTGGATTGTTCAGGTCCTCAGTGTTTGAGGATGACTGAGGAGAAGGGGAAATGAAGTCAATGCACAATTTTGGTCAAAGTTCAGAACTTTATAAATCAGCAAAACAAACTATTGGAAACAATTCTCAAGGCACTTGAATGGCACAACATGCAAGTCAGCAGCTCCCAACGATAGAGAAACAATTACCGAGAAAATGTTCTTGACTCCATTAAAGAAAAAAAAGTAATTTAAAGGAACTGTCAGGTTTCGATGCATGTATATTTATGTTTAATCTGAAACAAAGGCCCCGATGCCCTTAGAGTTTGTTAAAAGCACACACTGCTGTTAGGGAAGAAAAGAAGGCTCCCGTGACAGCATGCCAATTTTAATTACTGCACGTTAAATTACCTTGCTTCCACTCCCCCATAGAACCTCCTAATCTCTGGCTATGTTATTCATGAAAATCATGATTGCTCCAAGAATCTCAATCTTTACATGAAAATATAAGGTGAGATGGAGCACAGATGTTAGAGACTTTGTGCATTGTTTAATACCTCGAATCCAGGACTCCAATGGGTCCCGGAAAGGTAATCCATCTGAAAATGACAATTAAACGAATTATATGGCATTTCCTTATGTTTTCCTGGAACAACTTGAGACACATCCTGGGTCTGAAATAAGACTTCCAGTTGCGAAGACATGAAGAGGATGATTTCGTTGACTCAAGAGATTCTGCTTTAAGAACCACTTTAGGGAGTAGATGCGCATATGCAATTTGAAAGAGTAAACTTAGTGCTTTCAGAATACAATGTACTTAGTCCAACAATGTATGTGTGGCTGATTAGCATATATAAAAGACAAGAGTAAGTTTAATATTGGGAACACAAGTTAAAAATGACATAGGCTTCCCTAAGTGCTGAAGCCATACCATTTCATAAAACTTATTTATAAGAAGACCACCATCATCCATCTACTCAGGCCTTCCTGCTTTTAAACCCCACTAATTCAAAAGGCACGCTTGCTTCTTACACAGGAGTGAATTCCGAATGTACAGTCCAAGCCTTATCTCAATAATCCAAACGTAAGAAGTAAAAATATCTAAAACAGCACACGTCACCCTCGGATTTACTTGAATGTTCCTTCACCTTAAGCCTTACTTGTGAGAAGAGCAAAGAAGGAGGGACAACAGGGAGGGAAGCACAATAAGAAGAGGAGGAAGGAAGGAAGGAAACGCGGCCAAATCCAAAGAAAAGCCAAGAAATGCCTAGTCTCTTCCAGAAATACTCTTTTCCACCGCCATTTCCTCTTGTGTAGTTAAAAGATAACGCTGTTCTAGTCCACTTACCAGCTAGAAACCAGACACAACTGCAGACAGATGTGGCCTCAGGCATTCCCCTTGCCCTTTTAACCGTAGCAGAATCAAGAGAATTGGACAAGGATGATGACATATTAGATCGGGTACCTACCATTGCTCACCATTCGTCTGGCTACTTCCCACAAGACAAGACCAAAGGCCCAAATATCAACTCTCTTGTACGAATCGAAACAGTCCGCCTGGATGGTCTCATCTAGAACTTCGGGGGCCATGTAGCGTTTGGTGCCCACCCGGGGGTTGTTCCCGACGTCGAGCTGATTGGTGCTCTGGGAATGCATGACAGCCAAGCCTAAAAAGGAAGAAAACAGCATCGATGAGTTCGCTTCCTTTCTCCGAGACAGTTGCTGAAGGCTTTTAAACCAACTCCGACCAAAAGTGCCTGCTGGTGGAATTCGTGGTCACTGCTGCATTACACCCAGAGTAAGATCTGGAATGCCGCTGAGATGACTTACTGTGACACCCAGAAAAAGGACTAACGCCAGAACATTCTGGGGCTATAAGCTTAATATACCAACCTCTGAGACAAAAAGTTTTGGGTAAATAATAAACCAATGCACTAAACCAATAGGAGGGTGGTATCTAAAGTAGAAGGAAAGAGGCTGGCGCGGTAAACAGGAGCCTCAACATGGCTTACCAGGAGCAAATTAAACCCTCACGCTCCCCACAGCCCCTACTCATCTGCAAACACAAATTTCAAATGGTGTCAGACATGCGAATTTGAGAGAATTTATGACTATTTAAAGTAGGATAGGCCAAGATAGGCCTGATTTATTTGAGAATGGGGTTAGTTTTTGATGCATATGCTGTCCAACTAACAATGGTTTTTACAACACTCACAAGAATGGAAGTGCTGAACTGGAACAAGCTGCCCCTGCAAACCTTTGCAGCCCAACAATCCTTTGGGAATCCCTGAAGCCATCCAGGGAGAATGCTTCTCTTCCCACTCTGTGGCTCTGAATGTGCAAGGTGAGGACTCCATTATTGCCATGGAGAAGCACATATGCTACCTCAGCCTTAGTAACTAGCAAAGGTATCAGGAACTGCATTCAACCAAATCAGACTGATTCCTCTTTCTCTTATTTTTATAATCAATCCCAAGATTCTCTGGCCACTGTGAACATTTCCTAAATCATATATACCCCTCCACCATTTCCAGAAACTGAGAGTTAAAATAACAGAATATAAAAAAGGTACAGTTTAAATAGAACACGAAGATAATAGCTGTGGTGGTTTAAAAATAGGTCCACAAGTTTTTTTAAACTTCTCCCTGCACGAGGTTGAAGCTCAATTTCCTAGGCCTTGAGTGTGGGCTGGACTATCAAACAGAACATGACAGAAAGGAGTGTGTCTTCAAAATTAGGACATAAAAGGCATTATGGTTTCCTGTCTGCCCTTTCTCAGCCCACTCTGTTATGAGGACACTCATAAGGCCCACATGATAAGGAACCGAGGTCTCCTGCCAATAGCCATGTGGGTGCGCCATCTTGGAAGTTCCTCCTGCCCCATCAGGTTCCTAAAGGTCTGACTGGCAGCCTGGCTGTAATACCCATGAGGCCTTGAGCCAGAACCACAGAACTAAGTTGTTCAAGATTCTGAATTTCAAAGGTCTGTGTGAGATAAGGTATTTGTGTTATTTTAAGCTGCTAAGTTTTAGAGTAATTTGTTACTCAGTAATAGATAATTATTACACCAACTAAAAAGACAAAACAAAACAACCAAACACAATGTGTGAACACTGAACGCTTGTTTAAAAAAACTGGAAAAAATTCAAAGTGGATATTAAATGATTAATTAAAGAATTATATGTAATTTTAGATGTGATAAATTGTGATTATTAATCAAGTGATACATTCTAAAGTATTTTTAGGTGTTTGCATTTTGAAGTGTTTAGGAGTTAAGTGCTGTGATATCTGAAACTTATTTTCAAATGGATTAGCAAATATGTATGTACAACCACATATAGATAAAGCAAATACAGCAATATTTTACCAACTGTTGAATCTAAGTGTTGTGGATATGAATGATCATTGTCCTATTCTTTCAACTAATCTGTATGTTTGAAATTTTTATAGTAAATAGAACACAGGTATTTTTATAGTATTATATGCAGTATGGCTTCTAATGAGTGATCCTTAACTTCTGGGTATAAAGTGTAAAGTTATACACATTATGGTCTTGCAAGAGCTGTGTCCTGTACTACAGATCAACTCCCTGAATAATGATCCCTTTTCACAGATTTTTGCATGAATCCATGCATCCAATTGGAAGGCTGCAAGCCAAAATAAAGATAGTTGAAGAATGAATTAGTTGACCTTATTGCAAAACTCCCCCCATACCCTCCCCACCAACTCCCGTAAACCAAGTCAACAGCTGCCTCAATTTGTCCATCTTCCCTAGACCACTGTACTGTAAGAGCAGCTACCATTTAAATGCTTACTATTTGCCAAGCATTTATAATAATTCCTGAGTCTGAAAAGAATCATGTGAGGTAGGCACAATTGATTTTTAGTAATATGAGTAATACATAAACACAGAACTATGAACTTTCAAGCAATACAGAAGTATACTGCACAGTGTCAAACACTGAATTGCCCTTGCTATATACCCCCTCAATCCTTGCACCAAGCGTAAGATGCCAGAACTGAGGGCAGGTAAATAGATAGATGAGGAGATCTGCATAGAGACACAGGATGAATAACTGGGAGAGCCAGAACTCAAACCCAAATCACCCTGGCTCTAAAAGCCATGGGACAGATGTAAAAGTCTTCCATTCCACACTGAAACTGCCTGAAAAATCTTTTGGACCATGCCCTTTCAATGCTATCTTAACTATTTTTCTTCTCATACTTGGAAAACATTGTAAAATAATCTCCCAACATAAATACCAAGACTTTAAAGGAATTCAAAAGAAGTAAATTTTCCTGACATGTCAAATCCCTTGTTTGAAAACAAAAATACATTTTATATGATTGAAGCGAATATTGTCTAAACCTTTATCAGTCTAACAATAACTACAGTGATATGAATATAAACCATTTTTAATCAAGTGAGGACTCTCAATAGTCCATTGAAATTTATAATGTGAATATTACAATTCAATTCACATTAGCATAATTATTCAGCCAATATCCAAGAGGTCTAGGAAGCAGTTTTATATAGGTAACCATAAATGAAAACAATCTTATTCATAGTGCAATTAAATGTATTGCAATTACAATCATTAACTAAATGTACAATTAAATGTACTGCAAATTACAATAATTAAAACCGTATTACGATGTACAATTACACATGTACATTTAATGATTAATATGTTGACCATAACCCTAACATCTTAAGAATGATAGATCCCAGTGGGGCAAATAATAAATTGATTTGGAGATTTTTTTCCTCTGTCTTGATAATTTTGCTATAGTTATAGGAAAAAAGAAACTTTAGATACCATTTTTAAGACAAACTCATTCCACAGGTTATTTACTTGTGTACCTTCTTTGTGTAAAGGTTTGTGAAGACAGAATGCAACTTTTTTGCCTCTGAGGGGTGGACTGGGTCAGGGACTGACTGAAAAGCACGAAGTGATTTTCTAGGGTAACAGGAAGGTCTGAATTTTGATAGGGATTTGGGTTTTACAGCATTTGTCAAAACTCTGGGAATGTACACTGAAGATTTGTTTATTTCACATGAAATTTAAATTTTAACTGAAAAGAAAAAAAAACAACTGACTCTAGTACTGAAAGATACAGTGGTGTGTATGCTGGAGTCTTTGCAGGGCAGGGCTCTTTCACTGGTAATTTATTTTGGAAAGAGTCAAAGATTAAGATGGCCTGATGAATGGGGAATGAACAGATATGTGATAAAGCTTAAGAGCAGTAAAATGGCAATAGGAGAATCTAAGTAGTGGATATCATCCAGTCATTTACTATGAAGTTTTTTCAATTTGCACGTTTCAAATTCTCATAACAAAATGTTGGGAGTTTGTGGGTGAGGATGCAACCTGGCTAAACACTGGAATACAAATGAAGTAAAAACAGTAATTAAAAAACATTTTAAAAAATTTACCCAAATCTGCTATGCAACACTGTCCATTCTTCTTAACCAGGATGTTTTTACTCTTTAAGTCTCGATGAGCAATGGCTGGTTTCCCTTGGGTCCCAAATATCTCTATGTGCAAATGGGCGAGACCACTAGCTATGGACAGCACTATTCGCAGGCAGCTGACCGTATCCAGAGTGGTGAGCTGAAGATAGTCATAGAGCGATCCCATTTCATGATAATGTGTGATTAACCACAACTGCGTACTGGAGTGTCTTGAGGTCATGTCTGAAGCAATGAAGCCTGGAGAGAGCAAGAACAAAAATAACACACATGGGAGAATTCCACGACATAATTTTTAGTATAATTTCCTTACTTCCAGTAGTGACCCATATGATAGTTATAAAAAATAATTTAACTGCTGTGAAAAGAGGTTTACAGAAGGATCAAAAGAGAAAAACAATAGTATTTATTCCTTAGGAAGGCACTGGTAATGAATAAGAACTTTTCATATTCATTTCATGGTAAATAATCCTTTAAAAAATTTAAAATACAAAATACATTGTATTAAGTAGGAATAGTATCTTTGTGTTTACCCATAAATAGTTCATCATGTCCCTATTCCAAGCATAGGTCATTCATTAACCACCCAAAAGATCAGAAAAATTAGTACCTAGACACACACACTCTAGTCTTGACTCTGCCTGTGATTTGCTGGGTAATAGTGGCCCACTCATTCAGGCTCTCTGGTTTCTCTCTGCTCAGATGTAAAATCAAGGAGTGAGTTTATATTAAATGACTGACCGACTGAACAAATAAAAAAAGGAATCCATCAAATACAACAAGCACCTACAATGCTTTTTTGTTAGTCACACAGGAAAGCCACAGTGATAGTGTTAGTTAGAAAAAAGACATTAAAAAAAGGAAAAATTACACTATAATGTGAAAAGGGTACAATATACATCTGCCAAGGGCAACATGAGTCCAGAGGAGAGACTCATCAATGTCACAGCAGGCTTCCATCAGAGAGTGACAACAGTACTATGTGTGCAGATGAGACTAATACTGCATGTCAACTATCAATAAATACAATATTTTTTAAGTGACAACTGAAGTGGTCTTGAGAAGAAATGAGATACTGACAGATAAAGATGAAGAGGCAGGAAGAGCTATTTTTGAAACATTCTAAGAAGACTTTTGAATACACTGAAGGAACCCTAAAAGTCATACTTCCTAACCTAGAAATAAACTGATATGTGCACTTGCCTTTCGTGCTCCAAAGGTACTTGCCTAGCATTTTACATATGTAAATATATATTTTTAATATGTATATAAAATACACTACAGCATATATGCCTCATATAATACATATATATGTATACACACACACATACACACCTTATGGAGATGCATACAGTGAAGTTTGGGACTTATTTATATTAAAGAATTTTTTTTTAAAGTATAACGGAAAGGGAGAATACAGAAAAATGCCTTATACTTGCATAAAACTTTATATAAAATCTGTGTCACTTTCACATATATTTTCTCATGGAATTTTTCTCAATCGACCAGACAGACAGATATCATTATACTCATCTTACAAATAATGAAGTTACTGCTGGGAGATGCTAAGGATTACACAGCTATTAAGTCGCTACCCACTGCAAATTTGGCGCCAGCTGTTCTGGTACCCCGTACCTTGCATAGGAAGGCTCTGGAAACAAAGAGAGGCCTCCTATTTGATCATCAGATCAACAACAGAAGCAACTAACAATTACTGAGGACTAGCCACGTGCCAGGTGCAGTTCCGAGCGCTCCGCGAGCAGTCCTCAACAGCTGCGTGAAGGATATCACTGACGTTAAGGTCAGGAATGGTCCCCAACAGTCGGCTTTGGAACCCATGCTCTCACCCACTATACGGCACGGCCCCCAAACAAGCTGACTTCTACTCAGAGAAAGACAAGTTGACATTTGTACCCATGGGGCATCTGTACAGCGAACTGAGTACCATTTCCGCACCTTGCCCCCTGCCCTCTTTCTCCCTCCTGGTCCCTCTGAGCTGGTTCCCACAGCCCATCTTCCCCTCCCACTGCCTCCCTACACTCTGGTCTGTCTTCGTCTGCCTGCAGCTGTTTCTCTTGGAACCCTTAGCCTCCATAATATGAACCGAAATATGTATTGAGACATTCGTTATTTTTACTAAGGAAAAGGTTTCTGCTTTATCATTTTAAATCAAATGATATTAACCTTTAATGACTTCTCAAATATTAATATCCCAAACTATAAAATATCACTCAAAAAGAATTACTGTTATATATTTAGGTAGCCTCTACTGATTTCTTTGCCCAAGGGAGAGCAGCTTCTGATTAAATAAATACATAAGTACATATATACAGACATACATAACAAATAAATGTTTATTCACTTACCCTCCCTAAAGCCCCTTGGTCTTAGAGAAGGATTCTGTCTGTCCCATTCACTATGCTCTAGACCGTCAGGAAAAATAACTGAAATCAGCAGGACTGTTTCTTTAACTCTCTCTCTCAAATGTCAATGATACAGCTATGTTTGCTTCAAAATGCTAGAGTATTTTATGGGATTTTTGCATTTTGAGTCGAAGCACTGTACTGCTAGCGAAGGTTAAACAAGAGTTTGCCCAGGTACCTACGGGGTGGAATTCGGGCACAGCCACCAGATGTGTCCACAGCAGGGAGAGAAAGTGATCAGGGCAAACGCCTCATTTAACAGCCAAAGTCAGCCTTCCTCAAGAACTAAAACCCCAAATTTTAAGTGAGGTAATCAGTGTCCCTATGAGCCTCTCACTGGTGACTCCCCAGGAACCAGGCCTGGGCACCCCAGTGGAAGAGCACATGGTATAGCAGGACAGACTGGGAAAAGGAAACGGACAGCAACAGTAAAAATGAGGAGGATTAGGTGATGGCTAGGGCCCCCGGGGTAAGGGAGGAGCGGAAAATCACACAGACATCGAGACAATGCTGAGATGAAACACACCGCGTATCGTTCTAGCGAAGCTTTGGACCACTGCGAACCCATTACATGCAGACAACTTGAGTCAGGTTTAATACTCAATTGCCCATATGGGAATAGAAATAAATTCCAGCAATGGCCTTCCTACGAGCCAAATGGAATCCAGTTGCCATGAAGTGGCTGACACCATCCTTTGCAGAGTCAAATTCTATATAAACTTTATATCCACTATTAAAGAAGCACTTGGGGAGCATTCATCATACACGTATAAACACATTTAGAGAAACTTGCCAAAAACATCCAAGTCAACAAGTCAACGGGCACAAGGAATATTCTCACCCTTTATACTTACATACCAGTATTTCAATGGGCTCTTCCCATATGTCACAAATGTTTCTAAGCTTCAGTTTTCAAATTAAAATGTATGCTAAATCCCTCTGTAAATCTGGGCTTTAGAAATGATGCCTCGTTTGAAGGAAAGTGCATTTAATTATGGTGTCCCTGGGAGCTGTGAATCTCTAGGAAATCGTCCAAAGATCTTTCTTAGTTCGATTCAAGTAATAAATATTCAAAGAGGGTGGAGTAGGTAGAACACCGGAGGAAGCCTGAAAGTGAACAATATGGGGCAAATTCTTGTTGTTTAAATATTGACCGGCAGGATAAGAATTAGCAATAATGATTTCCTTTTCATCCTGCAGAGAATCTTCAAACTCAGCTTCTTTGCAAATTTAAATTTGAGATGAGTGTTAAAAAGAAAACTGAACAGTACATAAATGCCAATGATCCCTCAATGGGTTTTCAGGAGAGACCTGCAAATGCAGACACCAAATCACAGGGGACTAAGGCAGACAATTACTTCTTTCTAGATAAAATTAATGAAGGGGTCATCCTTGTACTTACCTAAGATATTTTCATGCCTCAGCATCACAGTGTTGTACAATTCTGTTTCCCTGAACCACGACTTCTCATCCCGGGATGAGAAAATCTTCACGGCAACATTTTCCCCTTGCCAGCTGCCCCTCCACACCTCACCATACCTGCCTTTCCCTGCAGAAAGACACACACAGGTGACATGGAGAGTGGGACAAAAGAGGGAGCCAATAAACCTCATGCCTGCAACTCTAAACCCTTCGTGTTTACTCAGGAGAACTCAGTTTGGGGCTGTACCTACAACCTTTCGCCTGGAAAGAAATACAAAAATAAGGTGGAACCTGCCCCTCCTAAGTACCCTATTGCAAGATCAAATTAAACACCCTTACTGTCTGCATTGTACAATTAGCTGCTAATTACAAAGCTCCCATTTAAATTTCTCTATGAAAAGGTATGAGCCACGTATGGTTTTCAAAAGCACAAGAAGGTAAAACTTAGAAAATGGTACAGATGATCAGATTTCAACGTGGTGCTGAAAGTCAAGAAAAAGTGCATGTGGCTACACTGAATGGCTCACTTGATTCCTTCCCTTCACACAGGATCAACAAAGACATTTTGGGGGAGTCCAGATTTGGATATTTACATATGCATTTATACTTTTTACAAAGGTGCCTATTAAATCTGAAGGTATGTTTGGGAGAATTAAAAATATATATATAACCCCAAACACAAACAAAAAACAGTGCTGTGTAGGAGATCAACAAGCATTGCCGCTGGAGATCCTAAGGGATTTCTTAGAGGAGGATCTCTTTCAATAGAGGATTTGTGAGGTCTTCAACACATAATCCCAGAACAGTTCTGATTTCTACGCGGCATGGGTACTTGCTCGTTAGCTGGTGTGATAGCGCCAAGTGGTCTACATGGAGAACGCCCCTTGGAGAAGACACTTTCAAAAACAGGCCGACTCTAGTGGTGATCTGATCTGTGGGGTGCCTGCTCCTCACCCCCCACCCCCACCCCAGCAGCAACACAAATGTCAGTCTGTCAACTACAAATCCCTCTTCCATTCTTCTTCTTAATTATAGGTACTCAGATCAGGGGGGTTGGGAGGAGGAGGTAATTACCAGGAGACTATGGGGATGGACATGGGGTGTAATTAAGGCTAAAGACTTGAGCTGCACCTTGATAACTACGCAGCAGGAGATAAACCTGCAGGCAGCAGAGCTTCCTACAGAGGCAAGTGGCTGCTGGGCATTGTGGCTTGTAACAAGCAGCTGCAGGACCACCTGCATAGATAGGAATACAGCTCTTTGCTGAACAACAAAGCCACGGAGAACCCAAACATGGAGAGAAGGAGCACGTCTGTTCAGGTGACTAGGTCCTGAAACAGCATCAAAACAGCTCATTCTAGATTCCCTTACAATAAATGATGTTCCTGTTAAATATCAATGATTAACCCCAAAGGATGTTATATGTGGCCTGTAAGTGCTTACTGGGGGTCACTGTCAGGTCACAAAAATAGTATTTAGTGCAGGGATAACTTTAATGAGGTCATAGCAATTGCTCAGCATCTTTAGTTCAAGACTAGGGCCTTACTACAAAATCAGCTGCTACAAAGCCATATGCTAAGCTTTTCCTGCCTTTGGTTCTATTCTGTATCTTTATTTGCCTTTTCCCCTCATATTTTCATTAGGAAGGAGCGAAAAATGTCCCAGAGAATTATAGACATCACTATAAAGTTGCCTTAAATCCTTTTTTAAAGAATACAGAGATGGGTGTCACTGTAAGTAGACAGAATTAAAATAGAAACCTACTTCAGTGGTTTTCAAATGCTTTTAAGTTGTCAAGTGATTTTTGCAAATGCAGCCTTATGCAAAAGTCCCTAAAAACAGAAGCAGAACTGTCCAAAAGTCCTAACCATGGAGCCTCAAAAGGGGCTCCCTAAGGTAACTGAAATTTGGGGTTCACTGATCACCATCTGGTGAGGACTGATCTAGTCCAACTTCCCATGCTTCTGAACCAAAAATGGTAACGTACTATCCAAGCCATTCATCACATACATTTTTATTCAAGGCTGTACCATATGAACACTAGCTGCAAGCTACTGAAAAAGGCATTGCTTTTATTAGTCTTTAGCACTAAACCAACAAAATGCAACATAACTGAATTTATACTATTTCTAAAATTGCTAAAGAGTATACAACCAGAAACGTTTATTTTTAAAAGTGCAATATTCTTTTGCCCTTTGGACCCTGGGGCAATCAATCTCTGAGGACTGGTCTTGAAATCTACTGCTCTGTGAGTAACGATGGCCATGGGACAGAAGGGCAGGTGTAAGTGAGACAGGTAAATGCCCATTCGCTGCCCTCTCACCACTACCAGATACCCTTCTCTGTAAGCAAATAGGATGTTAGCTGGCATAAGGGTTGTATGCAATGAGCCCATCTGGGCCTTCACCATCTTTCTTTTCTCTAATCACAGTTCACTTGGAGGAGACATGTGAAGTGGGGTTCAAAATGGTCACAGCAGCTGCGGACTAAGAGAAAGCAATGGCAATAGGCTCCTGCTGGCCGTCTGTACGCCTGAAGGTGGCAGTCGCTGCTCTTACTACCTCTGCCTACCCCCCTCCCACCACTAGGTTGGGGTGTAGTGCTTTCTATGAAAAGAACAAGAAAAGTTAGAAGGCAGCCAAGTGGCAAAGGCAGCTTATGATGGCCAGCCACCTTCCAAAAGCAAAAGATGGGACGGCAGGAGCTGCAGAGCCAGGCCCAGAGAAACCTGGAGAACTAGGAACAGAGTATGGGGACACTGCCACCCATTGCTGCTCCTGTGGCCTGCCTGCCATCTATAGGAGAAATTAATAAATACTATCACATGACTTGCAAATACCCATCAAGTGAAAGTAAAACCAATAAAAACCAGGACTTAAAAAAAAACCAAAAACACATTTTGGCATTTTGTACCATATTCCTAGAAGGCAATCAACAATACATAAAACAAGCCATTAAAAAGTCACAAATTCTAACCCAGGCACTGCAATTCCTGGGAATTCAGTCTCAACACTGAAAAGAAAGAAGCAATGTGTGCAGAAACTTTTTCAAGTAGTATTCTCAAAGTTAAATTATCATTCAATAAACTATTATTACATAATCTTTTCAAGTATTTGTGATGTGTACAACTACACAGAAATATGTGTGAGCTTAAAGCTGAAAAAAGGAACACAAATTACATACACACTTTGATTACATTGATACATATATATCTTCCTATTTGGGAAAATGTGAGAGGCCATAAAGAAATGCACATAGCTCTTGTTTATACAAAGCAGTTATAAAGAAAGCTTTGGTAAAGTGATCTCATTATTTTTAAAGGCAGGAGACAAGCAAGAGGGATAAGCAAATTTATTGTCCAAATGCCTACTTACCTCAGATTACTCAACGCCTATAGTCAGAAGAAGCCAGATTAATTCACTTTTCAGGCATTCCTATCATCCCAAAGGGTCAACTTGCAGCTAAAAGCTTTTCACTATGCATTCTTTATACTAACCAGAGACAGAGTCCTTGGACAAGAACTTCAGCAAGTTCAGGGGCTTCAACATAGTCTCCTCCAAGCAGAGAAAAGTAGCCACACCCTCCCCGGATGTTTAACATGTTTAACAAGCAACAGTCAACAAGAAGCAGATCTGCCAAGTTCCAGCCTGCTTGTAGACCCACAGCTAATGTTGCATGTAACTTGCAAAGGAAGGGAAATGGAATTACCGACACACTCCAGCAGTGTGATCTGACGAGCCACTGTCCTCTGTACCAGAAACGGAAGACCAGAGCCACTTCCCGATGTGCACGAATGGTCCAGTAAGTCCTGTGGTTCAAGACAGGGAAAAGACACCATTGAGGAACAGCAACGGCTTTAGAGTATGAGCATGCATGCTGCAACTCTCATGGGGGCAGGGATCCTAGACATGTGGCCCGTTCACGTGTATGGAAAGTCCCACTAAAGAAGTGGAGTCCTTTTATTTCTTAGAAAACTGGAAACTGGCCCTTTCCCTAATATGTGATAGGTTTTCCTGAGAGAAATAAGTCGTCCTTTCCTGTACTCAGAGTTTTAGAATAAAATATATAAAGAAAGAAGCTGAGTGGACAAAGTCGAACATAAAATAAGAAGTCCCAGAAGCAGGGCTGAGCACAAGGGGAGCAGTGGAAAAACAGGGGAAGGATCTTCAAGGCTAAGAGCTGGGCATAAGTGACCATATTCTGCTCTTCTCATAAGCCTCTCTAAAAGGATCCATGTTAGTTGACCTGCCAACTAAGGAATTCTAATAAGGAACAAATGACTCTTAAGATCGTTTGTATTGGAAAGACTCCAATAGCCATATGGCCATCAAACTGCTACACTCAAGAAAGAGGGGTTACCTGGTAGAGGTTACCTTTTAGATAGGTGAGGGAAAAAAGGGCCACAAAAATAATACCTACATGTCATTTCTTAATGTGAATTGCCCACAAATTAAAGAAAAGCTAAGACTTTCATTAAAAACATAAAACTATGCTAATTGACTTCTAAAAATGAACATATTGTGAAAAAATATCCCCAATTAGCTGGTTCATAAATTTTTCCTTCCTACTCTCAGCACAAGCCAAGAGGCAGAAGTCATTTTGTGTCTGGAATGGATTATCTGTAATAAACATACTGTCCCGTGCTGATGGGAAGGCTGCAGTAATGTTGAGCTAACGTTCCCCAAAGCTCATCTTTTCCCAAACAGTTTAACTAGCCTGTTAAAGTAATGTATTGATTTGTCTGAATTTCATCTTCTTTTATTTACTCTGAGCACCACTGGGAAGTACCATTGATCATCAAAATTATCAAAATCTGATCATCCAAAGGCAAAAATGCAGAATCCTTAAAAACCACAAAACAGATTATCAACAAGAAATTGAATGTAGATGAAGCACAGTTTCACATCTCACTAACCATCTCTTTTGCTACTCTTTTTCTCTTTATTTATTCCATGTTTTTTGAGAGAATAATTCTGAAGATTAAACTAATGTGTTTGTTGTGTTTTCTTAATGCATAATCCTGGTTCTAAACCTCCTTCACAGACCTAAGGGAGGTAGGGGGAATATCAACTGAAGACTAACAATATGTATTTCAGCTCCTGGATCCTAAGCCTTCTTTTTCAACATAGGGGAGATGCTTAGTAAGGCATGCTTTTTTTGAGTCATATAAATGATCACTTAAAAAAGCAAGTATGTAGACCAACAATGACAGTTTGTTTTAAACAGGGCTCTCTACTGTTATTACGTGATATACTGTCACCTAATGTGGTTGAGTTGAGAAGACTACTTTAGCATATACTCCCGTTCCTCTTTCAAAATGATGTAAGCAATCACACAAGATATTCCCGTCATTGCCCATTGTGATTAGCTCTGGTAGCAGTTCTGGAGAACAAAGTTCTGACTCATCTACTTTAGAGCCTTTCTTTGTTAAGCTTTGTCAGGATTCTGCCTGGTACCATCTTACTACTAACTCAATAAACTCATTTAATTTTCCCCTTGAAATTTGAAATAAACTTCTGAGTAATGTCGCAAGAAAAACTGTATTTCTTCTACTTTTTGAAATGGAATGTCCTTATCTCCTCTTTTCCCAGTTTTGCTCCACCACAATTCAAACAAGGAGGTCAAAGGAAGCTGAAGCAAAGTGCTTTCCCCCTTCTCCACACAAAAAAGTAACCTTGACTCATGGCGCAGAGATGGGGAAAGCAGTAGCTTGGGACATTTCCCAGCCTGTATCAGCCATCGCCAAGTGTTTGAACAACATGAACAATTTGTAGCACCTGAGCTACAAATACTGGCAAGGACAAGTCTCCTCCAGCAAAAAGGAAGTTGCAAGGCAGGCCTAATTGCAGAACTTCCAGATGCTTTAAGCTCGTTGCCTAGCAGAACAAAACTTAACACAAGATGATTTCAGGTAACATACAGTCACAGTGTTAAATAAGATTGGATCACATTAGAAAGTTATTAGCTTGATCGTCTTTCAATTCATCATAGTATGACAAGGAGAGTCTCGATTTGGTAGTGGCGTGTCATTAACACCTCCAACACTCACTAATCTTTGCCGTTTTTCAGAGTATGCATCAGATTCAGCATGGTATCTCTTCATAGCGTTATTACTATTCTCTTTTGCACCTTATGGCAACCTATTTATAGCAAGTGATTCCCTTTTCTCACTGAAAGTTTAAAGTTTCTTTAAAATTAACACTGACAGTTCCAAAAAGCAAAAAAAGGAAGACACTTTTTAATGTCATTAATCATTTTAAAAAGTGCAAAAGAGTAACTTTAAAACATGTAAATACAGTGGTTTCTAACCCTGTCCTGTCTGTCCATTAGGGTAGCTACAAGCCCCGTGCTGAGCAAGTGAAATGCAGCTTGTCTGCACTGGTATATGCTTAAGTGTAAAACACCAGACTTTGAAAACTTAGTTCAAATAAAAAGAATGTAAACTATCTCACTAATAATTATTTATGACTATATGTTTAAATGATAATAATTACATTAAGTTAAATATATTGTTAAAGTTAATAGAACCTGTGCTTTTTTTTTTTTTTTAACTTTTTAAAAGGTAGCTAATAGAAAATTTTCAATTACCTATGTGGCACACATATTTCTACTGGCCAGCACCGGTTTAAGCGAGTGACTATGCTCCACAAGGGGGCAGCACAGGAGCACCACAATTTTAATAACTGCTTTTTTTGGATGTCAAGTTTTAAAGTCTTAAATTACTGGGGAAAGTGACTTTTAATATTAAGCAAAAGGTACTTTTTTTTGGAACTACTTTTATTGCTAAAAATAGAGTAACTGAGTACCAAAAATCCAAGCACTCCCAAAAGGTATAGGCAACCATTCTCCGTCTCTTTTCTCTTAATCCCAAATGAAAAATAACTACCAAGGATCTACTAAAATAAATCCCCTCCCTCGTTGAATGTAAATGTCTCATATAGGTGCCTGCACATGATTGCTGAGGGCTTAAGTGACCAGGGGTATGTGTGCACATTGTCCAGCCAACAGTTACTGGTTAGCATTTCATGCCTGAAATAAGACAGCATCTTCAGCCATTTCTGCTATGCTTGGGTTTCCCTGGGGTCACAAACTCACTGCTAAAGTGCTGTCTCCAACATTGGTGGTGATGAGCCCTTCGATGGTGCCGTATTCCACATCTCTGGGATTGAGGCGTTCTTGGTTGCGCCTTCTGAATTTCCGGAGAGCCACTCCCAACAAGCAAGCTAGAAGGCATATCACGAACACCACGGACAGAATAATGAGGCCGACCTCCAAATGGAAATTCTGTGTTGCAGGAAAGGACTTCCCTGGAGATGGGGGCAAAAAGGGCAATGGCTCTAAGGATCACTGTTTACTTATTACTCATAACCAGTACCTAACAAGTACCTCCTGCCTGATCCTGACCACCGAGCCTCCTAAGCCACAGAGTGTTAAAATTAAAATACTTCCTAACACTTAGCCAGTGGCTGGTCATTTTAAACCATTACGACATTTAGTCACAACTGGAGCTTGAAAAAATTCCACTGGGAATCAACTGTATTAGTATATGTATACGAAAGTGCTTTTAAAATATAAAGTAATATACAAATCCTTGGTACTTTTCTTATTAACTTGGATTTGATCTGTAAGAGTGTTTCATCAACAAGCCCTTACAAACATCACGCTACACTCTTTGAGCGGGAAAGTGCTACCCAGGTTAAAAGCAAATTGCCCAATCTACTGACTCTCTCTTTGAGGTACCTTAGATGTCTCATTGCTCAATTATCAGTGATCTTTTTACCTCATGATCTCAGCCTGGGAACCAGTTCATTCATCTGTTCTTACTTGTTCAACTTCATTCACTCACTCAAATCATTCACTCACTGACTCACTCCCTTATACAGACATTAAGTATTACATTATCCATTCAAACATCTGTGCACTCAAACACTCACGTACCACTCAAGAAAATATTCACAAAGAAGCAAATATTCACAGAGATTTTCTACTTGTGCCTAGTGAGTTAAGTCAAAATTTCATAGTTGGATAGCAAAAGTCCATAACCAGAAGGCCCAAAAACAGTAATCATAGCTGAATTTCAGGCCCTTTGTGACATTATGTCACCACCAAGCCCTGTCCTTCCCCACATATGCCTTACTCTCTCCCAGGTCCCTACCCACCTCAACCATCCCGTCTCAAGCCTGACTTCCTTTATACATTTCCATTAACTTCCCAAATCGAAATGAATCAATGACTTGGCACACAATACTCCATGGTACATGTCATTTGTACGATAAAGTATAAAACTAATTATATACAACATTATATAAATATTGTGCCTCCCTAATTAAATTAGAAAGTCCTTAAGTTAAAAAAAACACATTTATATTTCAACTCAGAGTCTAGCATAGTGTTCTTCAGATCAGGAACTTTGGCATACATATAATTTTCGTGTGAATGCAGGTGTTTCTTCATATCCATCCGTTCTTATTAAAAGTTTAACTCACAAAGTTTATTCCATCAAGTATCCTTTTAGTTTTAACAACTAAAATACTTTGATCTCTTTTAAAAATCTTCTTTTATTATTCAAACTTATTTGCTTATCAGAATATAACCTTTTCTTTAAGGTCATCATCCTAACAAAAATTGTGATGACATGATCTTGTGTGAGTTTTTTTTTTTCTCTTCCTTGCTGGCTGACATTTCTGGCAGCGGATGGTCCAAGTAGCCTTTCCCACTCTACTCTCTGGTTTGTTATTTCATCTGCAAATGCACAATTAAATAACTGGGCCTGTTAAAAAATCACTATATATTCAGAGAGTAAATTTGGCTTGGAGTGAGTCTCAAAGACTAAGGTACACTAATATTTGTAGGGACTTTGAGATCACACTCGAGGGCTCATTTTATGAGGAAATGACTTCAGAGGAGGCCCGATTTCCAAACGGATACTGAATCCATACTGAATATGATACAGGGAAGATTCCACATAAACAACAAGCTTTATGTGACATGGACCCCAGTTTGAAGTGTCAGCGACAGATCACTGGGAATCAAACATGGGAGAAAAGGTTAGTGAGCCTTTCTTTGTCTGCTTCCTTGTAAAGAAGCAAAAGTATTTAACTCAGTCACTGGAGTCTTATTTTCCGTTTCTTCCCTACACACTAAACATAGAGATGCGTATTTACTAAGAAGTGTTTCAGAAATTATGACATCACGGGTCCTCAGTAGAAACGGGTATCAGGAGCTATTCACCTGCTCATGACTGCTAAGAGAGGTCTGGCCAGCCACACTGTTCCCCAAGGTGGACATCACCTTGCTTGCTTTCCCAAAAATATCCACCTTCCTTTTAGATTCTGAAAATCTGTGTCTTTCTTTCCCTTACCTAGAGCTAGCTACCTGCTTGCCACCCATTGCCTCTGTTTCAAAGAGTAGGAGGAAAGGCCTGTAGCTTCTTATATCTTTAACCCACACGGCATCAGGACAAAAGGAACAAAAAGGCTTGATCTAGAAATAGAAAGTCCATGGGAACCTTTGGTGGGCAGCTGGGCCGTGATGTTCCTGTTACACCAGTCTCCCTGGCAGCACTCCACAGCTTGGCCAGGGGAGGGCGGGGTCTTACAGGTCATCTTGCCCTGCTCGTACACCTGGAAGCAGCCCTTCTGGTAGACGTGGAAGCCATCGTTTATGCTCAGCGAGGAAAAGCACTGCTGGCCTTCACAGTGGTCCTCGTTCCCACAGGACAGGCCTTCACACACACACATGTAAAGTTTGGGGTTTACCTTGGGCTTCTCATCTGCAAAGGAGACAGGAAGGGGGAAACATCACTGCATGGTGTTAACCCCCACTGGGGGAATAATACAGTTTCCCCAAGACCATTACAAGCACATTAACCAAACAGAAAGTCAGGCTAAGCACCACCATCGGCCCTGACATTCACAGTCTGTTATCCTGTCTCTCTCACTTGGACAACCACCAAATAATAATCACCCCTCAGTATGCAAACGCATCTATATGAGCTGTGTGCTCTTGCAGATCATGTCCACAGGCTTCTGAAAATGGACTTCTCCCACTGTACTTTTCATGTTATCTGTGGCCTGATGGGCTCTCAGATCCCATGTCTTGCTTCAAAATAAGATGCTTTACCAGACCATAACACTCATCACCTTTATTTTATGTAAAAAAAGAAAAGGACCCCAAATATGTGGCGGCTGTTACTACCTACTAGTTCCTGCTAGCTCCATACAAATCTCCATCAACTAGTGATGTAAGGAATGCTGATCCTGCCATTATCTGTCTGCTTCAGAAACATGGCAGTATAATAAGAGTTTTCCAGAATGTACAGTCCATAATTACAAATCCATATTACCGATATTTTCAGCTAGATGCTTAGACTAATTTTTCAGTAGTAGTAACACTGCAGTTTTTACATTGATTGCAGTGGGAATTCACAGCTGCTTACACATTTTCAATGGGCAGGAAGAAATTTGGCCCTGGTTATTGAAGATGAGGGCATAAGGAAATCAAGGGAGTAGAACGATGTTTGAACAATAAGGTAACAAGTGGGAGCAGGGGAGAAGCCCACACCTGTGGGCTCTGAGGTAATGGAAAGAGTCAGAAATATATCATCAGTGCAGGAACCTAATCAGACATTCTCATGGTTTCCTTCTGGAGACACTCATTCACAATTTCACTTTTCAAATCATTCTCTTCCCCTCCCTTGTTACAATGATTAGTTCAGACTTGCTGGTCCCAACAGTTTCCACTAGTGGGGAAGGAAAGTGAAGACAGAATGTAAACAGCCAAGTCCTGGAGGCCACTGGTCAGTTGGCTAAGGCCACTTTCCCAAGAGGCACTGTTCATATAAGGAAATTCAGCTCTCAGAGCTCCCTCTGAAGGTCTATTGCGCAGACAGGCCACCTTCTGATCCTTGAACCTTCTGTAACAAGTCCATGAGATAACTGCTTCTTTCTTGAAACAACAGGTCACTGGCTGTGCTTTCACAAGGAGACTGTAAGGTAAGGTCTTTGAAAATGTCAAGTTCATTTACGCAGATTTGTGTGGGCATGTGTAGAGATGTGGGTTATCTCAAAAAGAGAAAAAGCATTCTTAATCTTTCTTCTTCCCTCTTCAAAGAAGTGAAAAATAGTTCACTGCCCACTGCAAAGTGGGTGACGCGTCCCACAGAGTAAGAGCATGCAGACACACAGACACAAGCCTTCTATTTATAAGTGACTTGCTAGTTCTTTTGAAAGCCACAAGGGGCTCATCCAAGAGCAAAGACAGGCCTGAAAGCAGGGAACCCAAAATAGCCACTGACAGTGTATGTATGTCACCAAGTCTCACCCCAGAGAATCAAAAGCCCTCCGACATCTTTAATGAGCAAAAATTTTAATGAGCCAAGAGACAGTCTTTATTTTCCCTGCCTAAAGAAATGCCAGCACCACTCTAGTTCTATGAGGATGAGAAATGTATATATCTGTTGACATAATCCAGCAAAAAAGTTTACACTTGCCAAAAGTGAGCTGAAAGATAGTATTTCTAGGAAGTCTAGACTGGCTTGCCACTCTTGAATGGCACGAAGCTGGGCTGAGAGTTGGCACTTTTGTTGCCCAACAGGTGATGACTCTTTGGAGGGAAACACATGGGCGGGGTAAGGGAGAGAGTTTATGGTGTCCTACTGATCTGTTTGTGATCTGCAGCAGAAAATTAAAAGGACTATATTTAAAGCCTGTAAATAATGCAATTTATGTAGATTTGTATCACAAACATTTATTTTAAAGTATCATATATATCTAAGGATACATCCACAGCACATTTAAGAGGTCAAGTCTGTCGGCACTGGGTTGGAGATGAGGCATTGGTGTTGGGATGAAGGAGTAACATGAAAATAATACAGGAGAGTAGCTGTTCATGGAATGACCATGGGTTGAGGAACAGAAATTACTCAGCATGTTGCCCACTAGAACAAGAAGTAAGAAACTCCTGACCACAGAGAGCTCACTCATCACTGACCCCATAGAAATGGATGGTCCAGTGCACTGAAGAATTAATGCCACGTTTTGCTTCTAATAAAAAAAGTCAAGTTTTAAAAAAGTTAGATAACAATAATAATTTGTGCTCTCAGAGTGAACTATGCTTTTAAAGTTCTAGCTCAAACTGAACTCTAGGTCTGCAGACACAAGCTATGGACTGCCTTGCAAGGTCTGTAGCTTTTAATGTGGAGACAGTGTGGTAGATGTTTGGTCTGTAACCTAGAGTTTTGCTAGAATTGAGCAGCCTCAAGTAAATACTACCTTTGGTCAAACTCAACTCACTATACCCCTCTATGCAGTGCCTAATGGGGTAGAGATCTATCATCACATCTTAGCCCGTGGGGTCAAAAACTAAGCCAAAGAGATTCATTCATTCATTAAACACTCTCCTTGAATCTTTATATCCCTCTTCCAGTTGTCTACAGATGACCAGGGTTTGACTACATCTAAGATGGTAATTTTTTTAAGAGGTCACAGACTAGGGGTTTCATAGCCTCCCCTCCACAATCCAGACCAAGAAAAAAAGGGAAGAAAGGTGGCTGTTAATGACATGTGATAACTAAATCGATCTCTGATGTGGGGAGCCACAAGCCAGTCAGGCGGTTAGCTAATGGGCAAGTACCAAACCTTCACATTGTTCCCCATTTTGACTCTAATGCTTAGTCTTCTAAATTTACATACTCCATGAAACTAAGTAGCAGAGCCTTGCATGAATCTAATTTTTATACATACCCAAATACAAATGAAGACCCTAAATTCATAAGACCAAGAACAACTGCATGCACCCCACACCTGTGCACACAACTGTACCCACGCACACGCCCGCATCCATGCACCCTGTACCTGTGCACATGCCTGCACCCATGCACGTGCCTGCACCAACTCACCCTGTACCTGTGCACACTCCTGCATCCGCACCCACACCCCACAACTGTGCATGCACCTGTACCCACAAACCCCACACCTGTGCACATGCCTGCACCCACGGTACACACCCACTTCCATATGCACAGTAGTTCCAGGCCACTTGGGCAATTTCATCTGACAGAGGGGATTCGTAGAAGAAATGCCAAAGGGATTTTCTTAGCTAGGATTACTAATTCAACAAAGATTAAAAGTAAGGTAGCAGTTTTTTCAGAACTTAATATCCACAATTCTAAGGAACCCAGCAGGCTCCCAAATGCCCATGACCCACTGGTTTAGTGTTGCCAAGATTTAGGAATAACTGTAACAACATGTGGACCTTTGGTATTTTATTTGGGGCAGGCTTGAGGAGACAGAGACAAGCATGATCCCAAACTCCTTTTAGGGCCACAGGTCAGGGCCTGCGGCCTCCAGTCTCTCAGACTGTGGTATACATGCGCTACCCATCAGGGAGCACCAAGGAATGGATAGTCGCCTTCTGTCACTACTTCAGCAGGACGGACAGGAAGCACTATATCTGCTATGAAGTTGTTTGCACAGTCAAGTGTAAAATAGAACTCGTAAGTGCCCTGCAGAAGGCAGTAAGCCTACTCCACCCAACTGACACTCATTTAAATAATTCAGTAATTTCAATGTCAAGCCAGAGATAGTCCCTCTCTGCGGAGCTCACCCACATTGTCTGTTCTAAAAGGCACCTCCTGGCGTTACTCAGTGTTACGGCTGGCAGTGCATGCCCTTTGTGTCACCAGAACTGGGCCCGTGTGAATACATCCGCAGCCTGGGTCTGGCTGGGAGCAACAGGGAGTTCTCAAAGCCGTCCGAGATGAGGAACCCGGGCTGGCTCCACAAACAGGAAGGCTCAGAATCCCTGGAGTTCACCACTGCCAAATCTTTCAAAAGATTTTTCTTGTTCTGGGTGATACTCAGCTCACCATCTGGACACACCTACCCTCAGAGCCTAGTCCTAGACTGTCACAGGAAGAGGCAGAGCAAAGAGCCTTGAGAACCTCAAAACAGGCACACGAGACTGTCCACAGTTCCAGTTATCTTGCACATCACAGTAAAAGTATTCACATTTATGTTTCAAGTAGGACTTGAATAATACAGGCAGGACACTATGGACTTACCTTGGTGTTCATTCCTCCTCCCACCTGCCCATATTGCTTTACAGCATTTCAACTGACTATCATTCTAAGTGTGGACAAGCCCCACATTTCCCACTAAAGTCTTTGACATGAGAGAAAACAAGAAAATGCTACAAGTAAACCAGCCTGAGCTATGACCCTGCGTGTCAGCAAAAGGCTGAATTTCTTACAGGTTCACCTCAAAGTGGCACAAATAACAATGCAGTTATTAAACTATTGTTATAAAGTCCAACAGCTCAGAATTTTATAGGCTAAAAAAGGATCCCCAAACATCCCTGGACTCCTTCCAACAGTATAAATGATTGATTCACTTGAAATGACAGCTTATATTAGGCTTATAGATGTGGGAGTCCTTCCATCATCTCCTAATCCGAGAGTGCAGCCTGGCACCTCTCCAGAATCTGAAAGCATTTGAGATCTCTGGCATTAAACAAAGGCTTAAGAAAGGATTTTGCAATGCCAGGTATCACTGCCAGCAAGCCGGCTCCTGAGACAGAAACACAAAGGTCAGACGGAATGCCTCGTGAAGGGCATTTGACCGTCTGGCAAGAAAGCAGGTTACCTGCTCAGGAATAAAATACACCAAATGCCTAAATGCACTCATAGTAAAACACTCATTTCAGGAACCCAAATCACATTTTTGTCCAGATCAGAGAAACTGATAAAGTTGTAAAGCCGAAAAGAAAATACATCCCAGGAGTAGAAAATAGAGGCGTTTGAATAAAATATAGATTAGAGTAACAACAGAAAAATGATTCTAGGATTTCCAAGATTTTGAGCTCATGATGCCCAAATGTGTTCGTGCTTGTGTTCCCTCACTGAGCAAATGGCAGCCCCGAACAGATGTACAAGTCCGGGTCTCTCCACCTTCCGTTACCCTCAGAATAGGCCCACAGTCGTTAACCTGGCCTACGAAGTCCCAGCTGAGCTGTCTCCACCTCTCCAGCCTCACCTCTGGGCCCTCAGCTCCTAGAAGGTTTCTTCCTGCTTCAGGGTCTCGGATCCTTCAGCTGTGGAATTCCCTCCACGTGGGATGCCTATGCCCTCCCTGCCAACATCCCCACTGCCCAGTTAGGGCCTCACTTCCCCTTAAATCTCACTTTCCACGTCACTTCCTCAGAGAAGCCTTTGTTCACGCACCCGAATCTGAGAAGGAACCCCCTGGACACGCACACATACGTGTGTCTGTATGGCTCTGAATGTCCAGGTCTTCCCTCTGGACTGGGAGCACCACGAGGGAAGGAACCAAGTCCAGTTTGCACACCACGATTTACCCCACAACGGTTTCCGGTCCTCGGCAGGTGTACAAGCCTGATGGATATTTGCTTTGGAATGAATTTTCACTTCACAGAAAGGATTTAGAGGTGGGAAGTGGGGACATGATGCTGGTTTTCAGAGCAGACTGGGCTTATAAAGTCTCTAAATGTCAGCAGAGATCTTAAGGCAAGGCTTAGTCACCGAGCCAGCATGTCTGTGCAAACCACTTCTTCCTAGAGCAGCTCGCCACGGCGTCACATCTGTTCACCTACTTGGGCCTACCACTGTGGGAAATTAGTATTTTTTTGCAGTGTGGTAGGTTTTCAGTTTGCTTCTTTGTTTGTTGGAAGAAAGGTGAAATACAAGAGTTCCTAAGACAAGGAATTATTTAATACACTGATAGAACAGCATGGGCTTTTATGGGTGGCCCCTCCTTAGGGGGCCGATCTGAGGACCTCTGGCTGTCGTGAGGCTGTGGTGATCAGGACGACAGGACGACCACAGCACAGAATGGTGGCTCCGGCCAGGGAGGGGGTCACATGGGACGTGCCGCGTGGCAGTGACAAACCTGCCCCTGGTCTTCGCTGCCGTTTTCCTCCTATCCGTGAAAATAATGGCATTTTCAGCAGGGAGTGGGGAAGAGTGAATTGCATCATTTTTTTCTCCCCTTCTTGCTTTGCTGAAGGTGATAAGGATTCCTAAGTCATCCTGCATTTGAACTGCTGAAGCTGAGAGGGGAAAAAAAAGTGCCATCTGTTTATTTTGTGTCTGGGCTGACTCCTCGTCTCTGAAATACTCCCTGTAAATTAAGCCTATTGCAGCAGCCACACCTTCTATTTCAAAGCCAAAAGCTTGGTCTGTGTTTAAGTGACTAACCAGTGAAAGAACATTGTGGAGTATTGACTTAGGGCAATATTGGTCTGTCTTGTTTGTGCTTTTTATGATTCCCTGAATAGAACAAACCAGGCTTAACACAGGCACCATGTCCGGGAAGCAACTCCTTACTCCGGGGGGACATAATGACCCCTTTCTTCATTTTGCCTTCAAACTGCTTGAATTTCTTAGCTTCTGAAAAATGATTATAAGGCCTAATGTCAATTACCTACTAAGGAATTCTCTTGGAGATCAGAAAGTACCACCCGGACCCACCCCCTAATATTGGCAAGGCCCATGTCTGAGCAAAGCTCCACTTACAGGCAGAGTAACAGAGTACAACAGCCAGAAAGGAGAAGAAACAAAGACCCACTGAATTATAGGCATTTCAGGGAAGTCATTACTTGTTTAGATTTAGATAAGAGCCAGTGAGTGACACGGCACCACATATTCAATGTCTCAGACTGGGAGCTCTGTTCACTGGGTGGGAAGTGTTCCTGCCTCATTCTGAGGACCTCGCCCTGAACATTCCCCAAGATTGATACTATCAGTCATAAAATCATTTCTCCTACAGCCACCATGAGACAAATGAGTTTGGGTCACTTTGAGTTTATTGTGTTTTTCACCAGTGAGCCCCACAGAAAGGCCCCAGGTGCCTGCACTCAAAGTAGAAGCCGAAAGCATTTCTTCAGGCTGACTAGAGAGTGAACGGCCACCATGCAGAAGGTGTCCTGTCCAGGCTCTGTACTGAATTATTCTGGTTTACAGCAAACCTTAAACAAGGATACAGACATGAGACAGGGCAGTGGACAGTGTAGAGACACAGATGGAATGATGGAGAAGGAACTAGGGGCAGCTTCCACCTCTACTCCACTCAACCTTTTCTTCTGAGATTCAGGGACCGGGCCTCCCCGCTTGCCAATCTCTGCTCTACTTACTCCCAGCAAGCTGCCCCACAGCCCACACCCTTTCCAGAAGCTTTCAAACCACAGAGATAAACCCTTCAAAAGATAGGCAGGGCTCCAATTTGTTGAACAAGTCTTAGAATACCGGCCTCTAGGCAATGTGGTGCCCATAGCTAAAGGTGAAAAAGGCTAGAATTAGTTAAATTCCTTCTCTCTGGTGCTCTGCCCTACCTCACCACAAAGAAAAGCACAGAGGGAACAAAGTAATTTGTAGGCTATTTCTTTCTAGCCCAGAGGAAGCCAAAGGGTGATGTCCAAAATAACCAAGGGAGAAAAACTGGCGCAGAGCCTAAGCTTCTGATACTGCGACTTCCTCATCCCCCAACTTCCCATTTGATGTCGCAGGCCCTAACCAGGTCCAGAACGCTGTGAAAGGTTAGTGAAGAAAGGAATCCCACATCTTCCATTCCATGAACCCACGCCTTGTGCATTTATCCCAGCCTTTATAACTAGATCTTCGTATGTCTTCTTTCCCCTATCAGTCTCATTAATACGTCCACAAGAACTCATCAACTCCCCAATTCAACACATTTCTGAAGACCTGTATTATCAGTCATGGAGCAAAGATCCTACAGGCACATTGAGACAACTGAGTTTGGGTCATTGTGAGTTTATTGTTTTTTGACCTATGAGCCCACAGAAAAGTTCCAGATGCCTGCACTCAAGGTACAAACAAAAGCATTTCTTCAGAGTGCTGTGAACCAGTACTGGTTTTTCAAACACACATTCCCTCCCCTCTAATCTCTGTGGCACAGCACACCATTCCCAGCTTCCACAATAATCTTGGACCTTGGCAGAAGAAAGGCAGCTAAATCTGAGACGTGTCACGAGGCCACTGGCTGGGAAGCAAGAATATCTAAACACAAACCAAGCAGAGAGCGACAAGCCAATTTCCGCAGATTCCCCCGGGCTCCTGTGGCTGCAGAGCAACGACAGCCTAAAGATAACCCAAGTATCCACGAAGGGCCACTTTTAAATAGTGGCTTTAAGACCGCCAGTCATTTCAGAAGTATTCACTTCCATCCACATTGGCGTGCCAAGCATGCCCAACGACGGCCAGCCCGCTGAAGAGAAGGGAGCCCGGAAGGAAAGGGAAGGAGTCCCAAAGGGGAACAGACAGCTCCTAATGTGCTGTGATCCTATTCTGTGCCCACATTTGGACTGCTGAGAAAGAATAATCTAGCAAAGAGACACCTTGAGAAGTGATCTACTGACAACCATTGCGGATTAAAGAGCAGGTAGAAGACCAAAACAGTTCAGCTCAATGCCTCCCTTTTCTATAACTGAGGCAATATACACCATGGATGGCTACCTTCCAGGAGTTGTTTAGGAAAGGCTTTCCCTCCGAATGAAAACGTATGCCTCTCAGCCTACCGGACCACAGTTTGGCTGAGCAAGAAGTGTAGGGAGTCTTCAGCACATACTGTACTCACACAGCCACTGCGGCCACCCACTACCCACAGAAGGGACAAATAGAAATGCTCGAAAGAGGCTGCTGCTTTTTTTCTTCCTTTTAAGCCCTTTCCAAAGGGTTCACAAGATCTTTTCAAGAACCACTGAAATGCACTAGGCTCCTCAGCCATCCACCAAGCTGAGCCCACACTGTCCCAGGTGGCAGTCAGCCAGGGGCTGGTGTTCAAGGGACAGGCGCTAGGTGGGCTATTTTCAGTTGCTATCAGCTCAATCGGGAGCTGCACATGCTCAGCAGGCAGGCGAGTTTTGGTTGCATTTCAAACTCTGGGCAGCCGAGAGACGTACACCTTCCACAGCTGCCAGGGCAACCAGCTGCCCAGTGCTCTTCCCAAGACAGGAGCGATGGAAACAGGGCAACCTGGCCAGCCAACATGCCAGTGAGCAGGCTGTACCTCTCGTTTCACGGCCTGGGTTATTCTGAGCTGGGCTTATTGACACTCCATGGCAACACAGGGACAAAGGGCCAGCTAGAGGGACTCAAATGTCTTGCAAAAGTTGCTAGAAAAGTCAGCAGCTAAGTCCTCTATTTCCATAATACATGTACCAGTAGAATGATTCCTAGGCTATTTTTGTTTTGCTGCTATTATTATTATTGGTGAATAATAAGAACCAGGTCCACTCTTTGAGCCAAGGTTTTGTTTGGGTTTGGTTTCGTTTTGATTGCCACCATTAAGGTGCCCCAGTTGGGAAGCCTTGGAAAAGGCATCGACACTGAGGGAGGCCCGTGTTCTCATCTCTCGACCTCTAGTCTTACCATACAACTGTGATGCACGCCCACCACACCACGTTCTCAAAGCACACAAACTGCGCCTGTGCCATAACTCTCACCTCCCCAGGACAGGAGGGAGAGGGCACCTTGGGCACAAGGCCCTGCCAGGCCAGCAGGGCCTCAACACCCAACCCCTCCAGGGGCCCAGGCAGGGCCCAGGCAGCGTCCTCTGTCCCCGCTGCCCAAAAAAAGGTCCTTCTCGGTTCTTTTGCTGGTCCAATGCCTGCTCACCCTTCCAAACTCTGCCTCCCTGGGCTGCTGTCCCCCATCCCAGCCCAGTGCGATATGAAGGCCCTTCCTGTGGAAACCCCCGGGGCTGTGCTGTGACCTTTGTCTCATCCAACCAGGCTGGGACTCCTTGACAGCACTTGGAACCCCTTCTAGGTTTCTAGCTGCCCTCACCAGCGCCTACCAGTGGATTCATGTTAATTTATCCACTGAAAGAACTTAGGATTGTCTTCTGATGCTCTCTTCCCAAAGTCAGAATAAACTCTTTCAAAGGATATGCTCTCTTATCACCTCTCTCCTCAGCCTAGATCAGTCCCTCCGTCTCTTATAATTCTGTATTTTTCACATTGCAATACTTACTCTCACTGTAGCCGACATTACTTATTCTTTTGTTTGTCAAATACCACTGAGCACCAACGATATGCCAGGCATTGCTTAGACAATGGGGATCAAATGACCACCACGGAGTCCCAGCCTCTTGGTCTAGGGCTCACTTTGCCCATATTCCCCACGGCTCCCTACAGCCGTCCCGTCACGGCCTCCGTGACGCAGGAAGAAGGAAGGCACATACATTCGGCTCATGATGGAGACTCTGTCTCTCTCCTGAGAAAGGCCTGATTCCTCTGCGTAGCCGAGAACCTTCTTTACAGAAGAGCCTCTTTGACTAGCAATACCATTAGCTATCAGAAATTACCCTGACCCTTTGCAAAACTAGCGATGTGAAACATATGAACTAGGACATGATATAAAAGTTAAAGAGAGGCTGTGATTGGGTAACTCTCAGTGGCACTTTGCCGTGTTATACACACCACCGGAGCCGAATTCTGAGCTGGACCGAGGGTATGTTTTTCCCTATCTATTACTTACTTCACAACTTTCCTGACTGTGTCTGATTGTTTGCTTCATTCATATATACTGCCTTGATGTAGGTACCAGAATGCAGAAGGTAAAACAAACGCCAAAAAAACGAATACGAGAGTCCACTCCCCCTCCAAATCACCCCTGGAATCAAAACCACAGGCACAGAGGTGGGATCTGGTGTTTTTCAAAGGGGAATGTCACTACCGCCTTCCCGAGAGAAAATTCTCCCTCTCCCTCCTACTTCTCCTCTCCTTCGCACATCCCCAAACGTACACATCCTCAGAAAGCCCACGCTCCACTCCACCCGGTCACAAAGAATTAGATGGAGCACTCCGTGGCTCTGGGCCGTGCCCTGCTCTGTGGAGCTCGGATTCAGCTGATTAGAATCGGCTCAGAATTTAGCAGCTGTTCCATTGTTATGACCAAGGCTGACAAGGCACCAGTGCAAACTTCCCTTTTCCTGTCCAATCACTGGCTTAGAGATAGAGAATGGTCAGGGGCTCCGTGAAGCTGTGAAAAAATAAAGGTTTTCTAGAGCAGCTCTGTTGGCGAATATGCAGGTTAGCCGTCAGAACCTGCACCTGAGGGCAGAAGGGACTCCGGGAGCAGTTGTCATTATTGAACTATGGGTTATGACTCGCTCGTGGGTAGTGAAATCAACTCAGTGGTTCAGGACAAGGTTGCTATCTGTCTTTTTAAATGAGATAAAACTGAATAGAATAAAAAAGCGAAGTTATAGAAGTACATTAAACCTAGTAAGAGTGATCATCGTTATGTGAAATTTTCGTTTCAGATGTATATGGGGCCAAGTCTAAAATGTTTCCTACTGTGTGTCACAGTGAAGTCTGAAAAGTCACCCCACCCTGTGCCTTACACTCTCTGGGAATCAACAAGAGTCCTGAATAATTATGACTATTTCGTACAATCATTATCTATGGAAGCTGGACAGCTAGCAGTGGTTTGGGAGTTACAAATTAATTTTTAGTTGTGCTTCGTTTTCCTTGGGGTTTGCTTTCAAGAGCAAAAGCTGCATATAGGACATTCCACAGTTTTTCCATAAAGAGGAGCTGGCATCCAGCCCCTCGCTCTTGAGACCTATGTTTTTAAAAGAGAAGCTTAGAAGCCACCGCACTCCCCCCACTCACGGCTGACCACAAGGACATCATTCAACGAACCTGGGTCTTGGATTTGTTTTCCCATCTGCTTAATACTTGACTTTGAGTGAACTTGTGGAGTCCTCTCCTCACCCCACAGCTACCCCCTCAATATGAACATTTTATATCGTGCACTGAAAAACAACTGGCTGTGGCTTTAAGTACCCACAGCTGAAACAAACGTTCCCCGGGAAGGAAAAGTTAAAAGGAAACTTTGCCACAAGTCACCTTGTACCAACTAAAACACCATCATTGTGTTAGAAGAGAACATTTGACAATAAAGGGGTGCAGCTTCATCAGACATTTACATTTTGGGTCCTCCTAGCGGCAAATAGCTAGCTCCGCACATCTCTCTCCCCAGAAAGTCTCTCATTTGATGATGTGTCAATGAAAGAGATTTTATTCTGAACAAAAGGTGTAAATTATAGTAATGAGAAATGCGAGCAACAAATTTAATACTGAGACATTTCTCTGACATTCACTCACCCTTTGAAGAACTTCCTGAATCTTCAATAAATGAGAAATTCAAAGAAAGGCTTATTCTATTCTTCCTGGTCAGTGGCAAAGAGGGGCACCTTTGTGGACCCCAACAAAAAGCCTATTCAAGTTTCCCCCTTCCTTCTCTCATTGAGCAATTAGGCTGGAAAGTCTGAGCGGTGATGGCTCTGGAAATACTAAAATCAAGTCAACACAGAAAATAATTTAGGCCAAAATCTCTTACAAAAAACTTGGCGAAAGTCAAGCCTTCATTGCTGTAATAAAATCTAACTATGGCTTGCAAATTTAATGAAATGTGGGTCATCTTTGCTTTGAAGTTTTTCTGAAGAAGCCACATTCCATTTTAAGTATTTGTGTCCTGGCTGTCACTGCAAATGGAGGTTCTGGAACAAAAACGGACTTCTCCCTGGTGGCGTAATAGCAGTACTAGAGCATGATTAGTCTTATTAATGAGAAGGAAAAGGAAGGATATACGGGTAATTAGGACTCAAGTGTTCTTCTCTTTGAGAGCAAATAAAACTCTTCCTGTAGCTAGAGTTGTATGTATAATGAACATGAGAAATGAACACTGGCATGAGAGACAAGAGAAATAAAAACACAAACCCAGGTGAAGGAGCTTCATCATTTGCTATTACAAGCTCTCATCTCAGCCTCTCAAACAGACTGGATTGAACTGGATTCTAGCATCCACCAGATATAATGTGCATGTAGCTAATTTAGGTACCCCCCAAAAATGCAAAATTCTGAAGAAGACTGATAATGACTGAAACTCTTGAATGCCCTTCCTCAAAGTATATCACGCCTTTTACTGGCTGTACAACCTTAAGCAAGAGTTTACACCAATTCAAAAAACACATCCCCTCAAAACCCATTTCATTAGGATAACCATGGAGGTTATGGGAAATAATGCAGACAAAGCATTTAGGCCAATATTTTGCACATATGGACCACTCAATAAATATTACCAATAATCATCAAAGAGGTAGTGACAGTGAGCAGTAGTTTCCAAATATATTCGGTCTTCTTTGCCCCAGAGCATTTAGGATTCCATAGAACTTGAGAACTGTTCTAAAGTACACTTATGCCAGCCCAGCTACCAAAATCACTGTTTGGGACCTTGTATTTGAAATAGTAACACTATTTCTAATCAGTATTTGTAAGACATTTGGGTAGTAATTTGGGAGACAAAGGGAGAGTTTCATTTATTTTTTAATGGACCAAAAAGAGCCCCAAGAATTTATGCCTCAAGAATGCCATCTACCTTCATTGAAGCACAATTAATGAGGTGTCTGCTCTGTAAACGTCAAGAATTGGTCAATTTCCTTTTAAACTTGGTGGTCTAAAGCTCTGCACTAGCTAGTCTGTGGGGCTAGTATAAAGACTTTAGTCATCACCTTATTATTTACTTCTTTTAGTTAATCATTTTGTACTTACACTGGCTTTATGACTAGTGTTGAATATATCAGCATATATTACAATTAGGGGTTCTCAGTGTTGTTTTTTAACTTCCTAGTAAACATAAAAAACAAAGTCTTCTCATAAAACATGCTATTGACAGTTAACCAGTAGTTGAGTCATGCATGGAAGACAGGACTAAGGCAAATGCTATTATGATTAGAGCACTCCAGGTCATGACACTCACTGGATATTGTTTGTTTGTTTGTTTGTTTGTTTGTTTGTTTGTTTGTTTGTTTCAAAGCTATTACAACTAAGGGATGATGTGCTCCTCTTTTTCCTTACCAGTAAACATTTTAGTGGTAGTGGTATATTAAATAGCAAAAAGTTAGTGGCCATCCCTTTCCATTTCAGCCAGACTAACCCATTTCATTATGTATCTTCACTGTGACATGAGGAGGTCATTTGCTGGATTCTTTGGGTGGCTTAAGAGCTAAAAGCAGGAAAAAAACCCAATGGCATGGTTGTTAATATTGTTTCATAAATGTCCTTTCCCTGTTCCTTCTCTGCTTCTCCTTCTCCATATTACATTTCATCAATTTCTCTTCCACTCTGTTTTTTTTCTATTGCGCCAACGCCAACAGTTCACTCATAACATCAAATGAAACCCAACAAACTACGTAACACAGAATTTGTCAGTGAACCTAGGGAAGGGCATGGAATTTCGAGGACTTTATTCCACAACATTCTTTAGGTTGTTTGTTTGTGTGTTTGTTAATAGTGGTCATAGGGTTTAACAATTTTAAAAAAGGCGGAAAAAATCCCAGCAACTTGACTGTTACGTCTCACGTACTGTCAAGTATCCCTGGGGGAAGAAAAGAACTCTTAGCTGGGAATTACTGTTAACCCACCAAATTTTTCCAGTCCATTTCTTATTAATTCTTTCAACTTAAGACCCAACCTCTCTTCTGGTTAAAACACCTCCAGTTACTTTAAACTTGCCCCACAGGAACCTTATTTCATATCTTCTTGGCACTACTTCAAATGACTGCAATATTATTAGAATGTTTTTAAGAACATTGCTTAGAGAGGAATCTACACTACAGATACCTAAATTGGCTTACAACAGCACTGTCCAACAGAAACTTAATGTAAGCCACATTATGTAATATTATTAGATAACAGGAGAAAATCTAGATGACCCTGGATATGGCAATAACTTTTCAGAGGCACAACCCATAAAAGAAATGATTAATAAGCTGGACTTCATTAAAATTAGAAATGTTTACTCTATGAAAGACAATATAAAGAGAATGAGAAGACCAGCCACAGACTGGGAGAAAATATATGCAAAAGACACATCTAATAAAGGACTGTTATCCAAAATATATAAAGAACTTTTAATACTCAAAAATAAGAAAACGACCTGATTAAAAAATGGGCCAAAACCCTAATAGACACTTCACAAAAGATATACAGATGGGAAAGAAGCATATGAAAAGGTGCTCCACATCATCTGTCATTAGGAAAATGCAAATAAAAATGAGACACCACTACACACCTATTAGAATGGCCGAAATCCAAAACTCTGACACCACCACACGCTGGCAAGGATGTAGAGCCACATAAACACTCATTCATTGCTGGTAAGACTGCAAAATGGTACCAACTGTTTGGAAGACAGTTTGGCAGCTTCTTACACATCTCCACCATACGCTACCAGACAATCCGGCAATTGTAATCCTTGGTGTTTACCCAAAGGAGCTGAAAACTTATGTCCACACAAATTCCTCCTCACTGATGTTTATAGCAACTTTGTTCATAATTGCCAAAACCTGGAATCAAACCAAGATGTCTCCTCTTGCATAGGTCAACAGACAATGAAATATTATTCAGCACTAAAAAGAAATGAGCTATCAAGTCCTGAAAATTCATGGAAGGACCTTAAACACATTAATAAGTGAAAGAAGTCAGTGGGAAAGACTACATACTGTGTGACACTCTTCATACAACTATATGACATTCTGGGAGAGACAAAACTATGAGGGCAATAAAAAGATCAGTGCTTGCTCCTGGTTAAGGCGGCCAAGGGGAAGGGATGAACAGGTTGAGCACCAAGGATTTCAGGGCAGTGAAATCCTCCATATGATACTCTAATGGTTAGATACGTGTCATTCTGTGTCTGTCCAAACCCACAGAATGTACACCAGCAAGTGTGAACCCCTTGGGTGATCGAGCTGTGTCAATGCAGGTTCATCAATAATGACAAATGAACCACTTTGGGATGTTGATAATGAGGGAGGCTGCACATGGATATGAGAAATGGGCATATGAGAAATCTCTGCACCTTCTTCTCAATTTTGCTGCAAACCTAAAAAACACCTTTAAAAAAATAAAGTCTTCAAAGGGGTCGGTGAGGGGGAGTAAGAGGAGGAGTCATATCTGATGGGGTTGAGAATGAACTAGTTTACAGTCAGCCAACAACACACAGTTATAACTCTCCTGTCCCAAACAGCGAGGAGCCACTTACCTTCCATACTAGGGGAAGGGAAAGCTATCGTCACTATCACAGGAAGAATCATCACTCCAGCTAGCATTGTATAACTGTGGAGGGAAGAAAAAAGAAATTAAAATAAAATAAAAATACATATAACTGCAGGATGGCTAATTAAGTACACCATTTTCAACCTGTCACTCAAGAACTTTCTTACAATCCCACTCATATATGTTGCCTTATTTCTTAGTATATTTAAACATCCCCCCTTTATCTGGCTCTAAACACATCACCTTAAGGAATGAAGATTTGCCTCCTAGTGGTGTCCACTCTACAACGACTTTCTCTGAGTCTGTTCTCTTACAATGAACTCCTTCATAAAGACATGAAAAATTCTCAGCTATAAGGCTAGGCATTCCCATAGGATTTTAGGTTCGGATTTTATCTTATCCTATTGAACACAAAATTGACACTAAACTAAAAACTCGGAGAAGCATGAATAGAGTGTTCTAAGATGTTAAAGAGTAACTGAATAATCCAATCCAAATTATGTTTGGGCCTTACTTCATAATTTAAGGAGTAAGAATTACTTACTCTTTTAAATAAGGATTAGAGGTGAAGCAACCTACATCATCACAAAACCCAAAACATAAAAAAGAAAAAAAAAAAACCAACCCTACAACTTATCCCTCACCTACTGCAAAGCAATGCATTCTTAATTAATCTCAAATGTAATGCAACAGGAAGAAATCATGTAAATCTGTAACACATGAAAGTATAACTGAGTAAAAGCAAAAGATACCTGATACAAATTTCAAGCTGACACTCTCCTAAAACCCTAAAACTATAATGGCAGAAGCTCAATATCCTGAGCAAAAGGACTACAGCAAAGATCTTTTGCATTTGATTAATTCCTGCAAAATTTCAGGAATCTGATGAGAGTTTGGATATACTAATTCTTTATTACAAGAATTAACTTTTTAAAAAACTAAACATGTGACTACTTATGATCATTTGGGTGGCAAAATAAAAAAGGAAACTGGTTAGATTTTTTAATAGGTTACGTTCTTGAATAGGTTAGTGTACCACCTTATTCTTGCAGCTTCAAAGTGAGGAGCAAAAGCCCATTGCTATCTAAGCCATTTGGAGTGGACACTTTCTGACTCATCTTCGTAAAATCAAATTTTTTGGTTGGTAGTCTGACTGTTCATTCCCCACAGCCCCATCCTATCTTACCTCCTTCTTTTTAACTTGCCTATAATTACATTGTCATCTGTCCCTTCTCTAATACCAAGAAAGGGAAGAGTAAAGGAGAGTTTTATCTACCTTTTATATTTTTAAAAGCACATAAGCTTGAAAGAGCCCCTTTCACTATTATCGTTGGTAGTGTTACTATTTCCATGTTCACATAGAGCTTTTCTATGGTGAGCCCTTATTTGTGGCATACAAACACCACATCTTGGCTCCCAGGGCCCACCCGACCAGAGACTGACTCCCCCATCACCACCTCGTCTCCATGCCCCTGAACACGAACTGCCTGGAGCCTTCTTCTCCACGGCTCTCCTGCCAAAGTCCCTCATGTCATCCATGATCTAGCTCAAAACGCTGAAACATCACTCCATGAGCAGTGGTCTCTACCTCCTACCACTGGTTCAACACCACTCAGAATCAATTATTTGTCCATGTCAGTCTCCAGCACTAGACCACATCTCCAAAAGGGGTACATGCATCAGTGTCATGCACAACAATTCACTGAACTATGGGATGAAAATACAGATCTTCCTCACTTACAATGTAAGTGTCGCCATCATCATAAAGTGAAAACATCATGAGTCAAAAATGCATTTCATACACCTAACCTACCAAACATCATAGCTTAGCCTAGCCTACCTAAAACATGTTCGGAACACTTACATTAGCCTACAGTTGGGCAAAATCATCAAACACAAAGCCTATTTTACAATAAAGTGCTGAACATCTCAAGTAATTTACTGAACACTGAAAGTGAAAAATAGAAGGGCTGGACAGAGACAGATGGTTGTAAATACATTGGTCGTTTACCCTTGTGATCGTGTGGCTGAGATCTGCAGCTCACTGCCCCGCCCAGCGTCACAAGAGAGGACCGTACCAGAGAGCGCCAGACCAGGAAAAGATCCAAATTCAAAATCTGAAGTGTGGTTGATACCAAATGCCTATTGCCGTTGCACTATCATAAAGTCAAAAAATTTTAAGTCAAACCATCATAAGTCAGGAACCTTCTGTACTAAAACTGTTATCTTATTAAAGATGTTCTAATTTTATAGAACAATAAATAACATGAACCTTTATTTGGTCTCTGTCTCAGTTCCTTATAACAGTCTAGTACTAAAGGTTATCTTCCACAAAGAGTGGGTGTTACGCCGTATGAAAGAGCAGACATAGTTTGCTCAGAGAGTACAGCCATGTACTAAACTTCTGAGGGTTCATTTTGAGGATACTGAGGAGCTTGTCCATGTGGGTTCTACCTATCAATTTTTATTCCATTAGAAATTAACATGGAGAAATTTTTAAATATTGTATTTGTTTAAAAATAACAATAAACATACAACCCTACTTATTATAAACTAAAAAAGAACAATGTTCCCCACCCAAAAAGAAAAAAATATATATAATGACAAAAATGGCATTGTTTTCCATTTTGGCAAATCTCCGTAATATCTGGCTTAGTAAAAAGCAACTGGATTCTCATATATGATTCTGATGAAATATTCCATTGGTTGAAGTACACTTAGAAAACCCGCCCTCACACATATATGTCATTGGATGAAGGAAGACTTTGTGGAATACCCAAGAAAGTCATGCAGACGATCTTAGACCACACTTTGAGAACCACTGCCTTACTCCTTAAATGATCGATCAGTCCTTCTACCACACCCAATAGCCACATGGCACCAGACAGTTACCTGATACCTAACAAAAATGTTAGTTCCACAACTTAAAAAATCTCATTAGCCTCTATAACATCAAGGAAGTCAGCAGGTCTAATGGCAAGGAAGAAGGTTTGAGATATTTTTTAATGTGGGAATATTTTGTGTATGCAGCTAAGTATTTTTTAAATGAGACATAAACCGTGTAAGTAGATACTTAACTACGTCTCTGTATTTTAGGTTCAACCAAATCCTTATGCAGTATTCTAAGGCCAAAATCCCTAACTGAAAAGTCATAGGCTACTGGAGATTATACTTGAATATCTGCAGGGTTCAGAGTATAAATTTTTGCCCCCAGTGTACACCACCTCCTTTCTGTTTTTGTATAAGGTCCTCTATCCCTGGTAACAACTCATCTGTCTTTCCTTTTGACACAAGGGAAATAGCTATTCAGAAAAAAAGTTAAGACCTTCATCTTAATGAAGTTACCCCCCTTAAATCAGTCCATCTCCTACAATGTCTCAGGATCACCTTCCTCGGAGACAGAACAGTCCCTAGTAGACAGATACTCTACTAAAAAACAGGTATACCAGCAGGCAGAAAAGAGCTGCTTTCCAAATCCCATGGTACTTTTTGAACTCCATTTATAGAACAGGCTGATACCCAGTTAAGGAGCTGGTGTTTAGCTCAACTTCTAACACGTGTGGGCTCGAGACCAAGTTTGGCACTTCTCTTGTTCATCACAATTATACAGCTGAATAAAGCCACAGATACACTGCAATACATTAAAAAAGTCAGAAAGTATTTTGATATTGGGCATGGAATAATCAAGGGCATAATACACTTCTATAGTCAAATTTTGGAATTCATATCAAACAATCCAGTGGGTAAATTAGTTTAAGAATAAGGGATGTTTTTGAAACCAAGATTTATGAACAGTATACAACTTGTTTTCTATGTTGAGGATGAGGGGAAAAGTTGTAAGATGAATTATGATTCTTTCCCATCAGAAAATTCTACAGAATATTCATATGCCTGGCCTGATGGCCTAAACTCATAGTTCATCAGTTTGTTCAAAACATAATTTGCCAGGTACCTACTCATTCAACAGGGACTTTCTCAATATTCTTCTCAATTCGATTTCTAATAACCTCCAAGTTAGAGAAAATCTTAAAAGACAGGTTGCACATTCATCCACCCCTACTTTGAATGGCTTTTACACCATCCACATGAAGTTGCTCACTCACCATTCATGACAGGTATCACTACTATTCCATGACAGTTTTTTCTTTATATCTCTTTACAGTCTCTGCTATGCCTTCCATAAGAAAAAAAAACAAAACAAAAACCATTCTCTTTAATATAAAACATAGAAGCAAAGCAGAAAAAGAATTGAGAGCAATTCTGCTTTCTCTTAAGTTATCTGTCAACATTACAACATTGCATCATAACAGTAATGGCATGTACTAGGCAGCCAGGCAGCCAGACACCCATGCTTAAGGATCATTCACGTTACCTCAGTCAGTTGCTATCCAGAACACTCTAAAATACTCTTATTAATTAAGCTCATTTATGGATAAGAAAATGGGTGGGGAAGGAGTAACTTGCTCAAGGATGCAAGATTAAACTCAAAACCATCTGACCACTGTTCAGGTCCTCATCAGCCGCCACTCACAAGCTTCATCAAACCACCTGCCACAGACTAGCAATATGCTTTTGTCATCTTTAACATTTCATCCAAGCTTAGAAACATTCTGTGCTTTAACTGTCTTCATTTTCCTCTCAGAAAACATCTTTACTCACTGTTACTTGGGCTACCTTCCAATTATGCCCTTTTCCATTTCTCTAACCTCAAACTTAATTTCATAGTCTCTGTAACCTTGGAGTATCTCCCCTGTCCCTGAAGAAAAAGATGCTGATGTGAAAAGAACAGCAAGCCACCCTTGATAGTCCATCAGGTGGTTCCTACCTCCCCACGGCACGCTTCAGGTCTCTTGAAATTCCCATCTTGAAATAAAAACAGAAATTAGTGTAAGTCAGGCACATCTGGGGGCAAAGTTAGGCCAGTAAGTCAAATTGCAGGCATAAAACAAGCAGGGAAGTTATACTTAAAACAACTACCTCCAAGTGAGACAAAATTCACCCATTTCACAACAACAGATATGTCTCTGTTATGCTCAACAGGCAAATATAACCCAAGGCAGCTCGCTCCCAACTACCTGGGCCCTTGGCAGAGGTGAAAGAGACATGGGCTGTCAGTTCCAGCCGTGAAAGAGGCTAAACCGAAGCCATCATACCATATAAGCCAAGTCAGGGTCTTTTCTCCAGTTCACAAATGACCTGTGAAATATTTTTAACACCACACTCTGTCTGACTGGCAATGTGCAAGCTGCCAGGGCTTGGTTTTATATAGACTTCACTACTGCTGGAAGGTTCCTGGCGGAGTGTTACTTTCAGAATATTAGCATGTAATTTGATCTTCCGTGATAGATGGATACAAATAGCTTCTTGGACAAGTCCTCCAGAACTGAAACCCAGCCCCTAGATCAGTTCATCCTGTAGTCAGAGGAAGTAACCTCAGATTATCTCAGGAAAGAAAGGGTTTTGACTGAAAGAGTTACACTACAAACTTCCCAGCTGTGACTGGATCCCAAGATATGGATTGGAAAGAAGGATTATATTTTTACAATATAATCTGTAAAAAGAATTCAGGGTGGTGGGGGTGGGAGGGGTGTGATGAAGCTTAATTGAAAGAAAATAAATGAAAGGTTTAAGGTAGGCTACCATGTAAGAAGCACAGGATCCCTAGTAAATTTATTTTAACTGTATACAGGACAAAATTGACTTCCATATGCCCCTACCAGATAACATAAGCTAAGCTTCTGTGATTCCCATGCTTTGATCACCCACCGCATGCCTTGCAGGTATCTCAAGACTGGGTTTTATTTTGACATGCTTGAGTACATGGCAACTGTCCCACATTTTCCACCTCATTCCTCTGTCTCAAACAGTCGTGGTTCTCCTGTTTTGTTTCAACTGATGGGACCCCATCGTCTCCCAGGTGTTTTGTTATATTCTACTAGGCAGCTCAGGGCTCACTCCTCTCCCAGCAGTTTAGAAACTGTGACTGGAACAATTTTTTTTTTTTTTAACAGGGAAAGGCCCTATTATTTCCCACCCTCCCCACTAAAAAACTCTTGGAAGTGTAACTGTGGAATCCATTTAAAATCCCACTTCCTCCAAAGTCCTCAGTTAGATGCTGTCTTAGCCCTCTATCTTATTTCTAACTACAGCTGAAGTTTCCCCTTTAACTAACAGTGTGGACCTTTCTATCCCTCCCATTTACCAAACAAACGGCATTTCAGGCACCTGCCATTTGATACAACTGTCCCAATTCTAAGGCTGTAATGATTAACCTACAATAATTTGAAGGAGATGGGGCATAACATAAAAGAGATGTCAACACTCCCGAGGTATATTTCTCTCCCTTTTTCAAAAAATGGGAGACACTAGAACATATTTCTGTGGAGGTTAGAAAAACCACCTTTTATACAAGCTCCTGAGCAGAGCCCTCCTTCGCATTCATACGCCACCCACATAGTGAAGCCCGTTCCTGCTGCAGACGCCCCCCCACCCCGCATTAATCACCCTGCCATATCTTCTTCATGGCACTTAGCACTGTGTGAAGTTTGTCGTTCATTAGTTGGCTTTTATTATTTGTCCCCCTCTCTCACCTCTCCACCCTCCACACACCAAATGACAGCAGCATGAGAGTAAGAACCCTTGTCTGGCTTATGGCTACAACCCCATGCCTGCAACATATTAGCCACTTAATATAAACTAAAATACATTAATCTCATCCTCTTAGTCCACGCTACACTTTAGTTTGGGTTGGAAGAAGGTGAGGTTTACAGAACTTGATACAACCTGGCAAGGAAATCAGTAGGAGAGGGGGTGCTCCTCATCCTCAATTCAATAAAGCAGCAACCAGGTAGTTGAGATAAATTAAAAGATATCATTTGTAACTTGGATTTCAGTTTTCAAGGGTGTCATCCAAGAGAAGCAGCCAAACAAAAAAACGGCTGGCAGGCTCTGGGTAAACCAGACAACTCCCTGGTGGACAATATCCCATTTGGAAGAACTGCTTGCAGGTCTAGCTGCAGACACCAGCTGATCTGCCCAGAGCCATCCCCAGTGACCTGTGAGACCGCCTCTGCAGCTTGGAAATACATCTCCTACAAGTCAGAGATTGACATATCATCTCCCCCTCCTCCCCACAGTCGTCTAACAGTTATTGACACTATTTGGAAAGCTACGCTTCCATGCCTATTAATAACCTTCAGAAAGAACCCTGAGGAAGTGTCAAGAGAAAAATAGATCTGGCTGTGGAAGCAAAGCCTCAATCAGTTACAATTAGCAATTAATACATTTGAACAAAGAGAAAGTTGTAACATCTTCTGGATCATATGTTATCTGTTCAGGAGGCTTAAAACAAAATACAAAGCCAATGAATTCAAAGAATGCTGAGTCAAGAACACCGGTCTTTACAAAAAGGAGCCCTTTTAAAGATCCCGTTATCTATTTAAATAGACCAGCACCAGCTACAAGGTTTCTGCCCATTGATGATTCCAGGGAATTTCCCCTACAAGGCTCATATCATTAAACCTTTGTACTAATTTACATCTTTATAAAGTTTCTCCAAGTGACCTAAAATAGCAACCAAACCAATCTATTCTAAAATAATGGAAGAGCTAACTAATACTAACCTTTAAAAGGACTTTTTTAGGGGTCTTTCTCCTCTCCCCTCCCCCGACTAGAATGTGATTAATGGAATTCTCTCACAACTTAGCTTGATATATGCTTTTGCCAGTCAAGCAGCTAAAGCAAAATCAGATAATTGTGGTATGACTCAACAAATGCACAGCTGTTCATTTAAATATATCCATCAAAAGTATAAATATGATCATAAGAAAGAAAATGAGCTGTGTACATAAGGTCAGAGCACAAGCTGAATGGGTTAGCATAGAAGGAACCACAACAGAAAATAAGGAGGCAGGACATTCCGTATTCCTGGTACAGAGAAACCAGGAAACGGATGTAAACAAAAAACCAGCCACCCAACCCCAAAACACTCACTGACCTAAAGAAGAAACGAATGGCGAGTTAGAAGTAAAAATAAATGTGCTCCGCTAAGTGGAGAGAGAGAAACGAAATCTAGGAAATCGATGAGGCTGACAAGTACACAGAGCAGGAAGCCTACAAAGCAGAAACCATAAATGTCATTTGTTAAGAAAAACCAAACCAAACAAAGACCCAGAGGCAGAGGAGAACAGGAGAACAGGATTCTCACCTCAGTCCTGCCAGGACTGATCATGAAATCATGTAAATACAGGAATGCCTCCGAGGGTCCTAGAGCAAATAGCTGAAAAATACCACTGCGTACCTGCCTACCCTTCTGGGGGTTCTACACGCAGGAGGGTGTCCCCTGGACATGAAGAAGAGGAAAGCCAGAAAACAGAAACCGTGAAAGGGAGGGGGCAGTGCCGAGAGAGAAGGAGGTGCCCGTGTCAGCCTGCAGACTCCACTCCTTCCTTCTCCCTACCGGATGGGCCAGGAGGCGCTGAAGGCTTCAATGCCTCTCTTCTTTTCATATGTAATTCAAAATAACAACAAATATAAAGAACATCTAATCCATATGGTGATTCCCCAGGTTTCTCTGAACCCTCAAAAACTCAAGTTCTTCCTCAAAAATAGTCTCTCTGGTGGTGGGGGTGCTTAATTTGATACTTAGCCTGACTACCCAATCATCCTACAAGGGGAGCCATTCACGTTCTCCACATTTACAGGCAAACCACTCTCATACTGTTAGAAGCAGAGACCATTTCAACAATCACCAACTCACTGAGCCCCAAGTCCCCCATAAATACCCTCTTCATCCTTTCGCAGAAAACTTTCTGGAAAGAGCAATCCACACGCCCCCTCCCCAGCCTTCCCGAGTCCATCACTGCAATGCCTCTTGCTAAAGGTCTGAGTCCTTGTAGACCCTCACTATTGTTCACATTCGCAGGGCAGAGTCCTTGAGACTCGGATTCCCATGCCTCAGCCCCAGAGATTGTAAGTCAATTGACATGAGATGAGGCCCAGAAGTCCCCTCCCCCACGCCCCCAGCAACCCAGGGGACGCTGAGAACAGACTTGCTGCCGTGCTGATGGCCTCCTTGTCCCCTGGGGTCTTCCCTTGCTGGCTTTCAGAGGCTCCATGCTCTCTGGTGTCTTTACTTACATGGTCTGGACCTTCTCAGGTTCCTTGGATGGGGCTTTCCTCTTCTGCCACCCATCGCTTTACCTTGGTGTCCTACAAGGCCTCACATCTCAGACTCTTCTTTTCACTTACGATGTTACCCTGTTCCAAGCCCGGGCTGAACCACTGGATCAAGAATGGAATCTCTGCTTACTCATCCCTCTGACCTCTGCCTACTCCTTATTACTCTCTTCCTCTACCATATACCCTTGTCTTTTCACTATTTATGACATTAATTTTTTAAAAATCTTGACAGGTATTTCACGGTACACAGAAATAGAGAAAAGTATAATGAACCCTATTTTTGACCTCCAGTTTCAAATATTAGCAACATCCTACCATCCTGTTTCAAAAGTAAGCAATCTTATTTCCTCTATTCTGTCCCATTTTCTTCCTGAGGTATTTTAACAAGAATCCCAGATGTCACATCATTTCACCCACAGATTCTCTAACAAAGAAGGACTTTCCCTAACCATAACTGTAAAACAATCTTACCAAACAAAATTAAAAGTACTGTTCCTCCAATTAGCACCTAAAAGCTGAGGCAGTACTAAAATTTGCTAAAATATCCCTCAACCACCACCACCCCAGTCCCCTTACAGGGAGAAGGAGGGATAGCATACCAAAAAGAAATTTTTTTCATCTCTTTTCAGTTATCATGGGACTGTGGCCATTTTGAGAATACCGTGTGTGTGTATAATGTGGAAGAAAGCAATTACCTAGAATATACTCAAATTCTGTCATCCCCTGCTGTCCCAGACAACCAGTATTATGTGTGGAGTAAAGGAGATAGAGATGTAATACAGAAAAGTTAAGTAAGAACTGTACAAACTGAGCGTGAATTGGAATTATCAGCATGACCTCATGACAGATTTACTTATCCTCTGTCCACTAAAAAACCTAGAAACAATGACCTACCCAGGAGCAGTGAGGATTCCCGGTACTCAGATTGAGATGTTAAAATATCATTTCCCACTAGAAAAAAAAGAACAAGTAGAATTGAACCATGAGGTTGCAATCACCAAATCCAGCCAGTGGGTAATTAGACGCCAAATGACTGGGTTCTTTAAAAGGTAAACTGTAAGGAAAGGAAAAGGTTGCAGGGGGAGCCCAAGGTTTAAGAGACTTAAAAGGCCTAAAAAGATGGGCAAAACTAAACTACAGTGGTTAGATACACACGTAAGGGTGATAAAACCATAAAGACAGACAAGGAGGCAATTACAGTAGTCCCTGGAGCAACACTGACCCTCTCCCACCTCCACACAGTTGAAAAGGCAGGTATAACTTTTGACTCCCCAAAAACTACTAATAAGTCTACTTTTGAGCAAAAGCCTTACTGATAACATACACATCTGATTAAAGCACATTTTGTATAGTTTGTATTATATACTGTATTCTTGCAAGACAGTGAGCGAGAGAAAATGTTTTTTCAAATCATTGCAAATCTCCAAAACATTTTCCAACATGCTTACTGAAAAAAGTCCACGTATAAGTGGGTCAACACAGTTAAAATCCATGTTGTTCTATGATCAACTGTACAGAAGTCAGGGAAGTGATTACCTCTGAAGGGAGACAGGGCTATGACCGCCACAGGACATACAGAGGGGCTCTCTAGAGAGGCCACTAATTATCTGCCTCTTCTCTTGACCTGCATGCTGGTCACAAGCAATATTCATCTTATAATAGTTAACTGTGGTCTGCATGCTGTGCATGGAGTCTGTATGAGTGCTTTATTTTACTATAAAAAGGTAAAAAGGAGAACACAAAAGTATGATAATGTGTGTTATTTTAGAAAAGGTTCAGATTAATACACACACCCAAACACTGAGAAAACAACAACATTGTGTATTATATATATATATGCAAAAATTGGCCCAGGTTTGGATTAAAAATAACTTTCTATAATGTAATTCTGAAATAGTACCTATTTTTCTTTACCTTTGAACAGGAAAAGTATTTTTTCAGTTTCTAAGTTTATTAATTTTTAATAGAGAAATAGGTATCAGTTACTTAGTCATAATCAGAAATGTTTTAAAATAAAATGAACACAATACCTTAGGATAAGCTGCTCCTTCCTCTCTCCTACATCAATTATATAAGCTTCATGGGTTAAGGATATAGCAAGATGTGGAGTGCACATGAATGTTTCCCAAATACTGTACGTGATCATCAAATAAGAAAGACTAATGCCCTATAGATATGAACCCTCCCTGGCAACATTTATCTATGCATTTAACACAGTCCTGATAACAATATTAATGGGTTTTCTTCTTGGAGGGAAGGGAGTGGTGACTTCATATGTCTATTCTACAGTTCATATATTTATAATAACCACACAAACACACACACAAATATGAAACTTCTGTAAAATGGAACTACCCCTACCAAAAAGAAAAAAGCATTATTCAGCTCTGAAAGTTAAAAAAAAAAAAAAAAGGTGTGATCCTGGTATACACACAGGCAGGGAGATCAATGAAACTAAATGGATATCCCAGAAATAGACCAAAATGTGCAAGATTTATAATTTAAAAAAACAAAGGAGGAAAGTCAGAACTATTCACTAAAATTGGCATGACTAACCAGTGCGACAGAGACTGCTCATTTTCCACTAAAATTCCTTCTCTGCTGAAAGCTGACCAGCAGAGACTGTGTTCCCCACCCTCCCTTGCAGGGAGGTGTGCCCACATGACTCAGTTCTCACCAATGCAAGCAGACGTGATGTGTGCCACTTCTGATCACTTGCCCTGGACTTTCTCCTTTGTCCTTCACACTGAGGGAACCCAGACTGGTAGCACCTCAGCCATGACCATGCAGCTAACTGAGATAACCACAGGGACAATTACCAAAGCAACAGGACAGAAGGAACCTGAGTCTCAGTGACCACTGGATATGGGCTCTTCTGCTGACCTGGTTTGCTCACACCGGGGCTGTTAAGTTGAGGAATAAAATCAACTTCTATATTCTTTGAACCATAGCATATTTAGGTCCTCGGTTATAGCAATTCAGCCTTACCCTAATTAATAGAGCCCCTAAAGAAAAACTAAGTTGGATTCCTACCTAATATTGGAGGTAGATTCAAGATTTAAATCTGACAAAAGAACCACGTTGTACTACAAGGAACCACGAGATACATTTTTAACTCTAAGAATGGATAGGTCTTTTAACCGTGATACAAAATCCTGAAGCCACAATGTCTGATTATATATTTAGCTCTATAAATCTTTTTTGAACATTTTATTGACTGTCTCTTCCACTAGAATATAAGCTCCATGGCACAAGAATTGGGATCTGTCCTCTTCACTACTGTGCTATACTAGGTATAGCCTGCTGCCTAATACCTAGAGACATTCAAAAGTATGTGTTGAGTGAATAAACTGGTACACTTAAGTATACAAAATTTTAAACAATCTGCCCAACAAAATATTTTTATACAAATGACTAAATATAAACACAGAGGGAACAAAACAGGAAATACAAAGGACCTTTACGCTCATGAAAAGATGCTCAATGTCAATCAAAACAAGAAAAATGCAAATCAAAGCTACATTTAACTATCATTTTTCCTATCGATTTAGCAAAGAAAAAACCTATCAGTTTGACAATCATAAGGGTATGAGGAAGCAGTGTTCTCATCCATTGCTGGTGAAATCTAAAACTGTGCAAGCTCCATGAAAAAGAGCAACTTACATTTCTACCGAAATCAAAATGTATGTGCCCTTTGCCCCACCAATTCCACTACTAGAATCATACAGATATGCTCATAAACATGTTTAAAATGATATATGTACAAGGTCATTCCCTATAGCCTCATTCATGAAAACAAAACTGGAAATGATCCACATGGTCATCAACACAGTACCAGTTAAATAAACTAGAGCACATCTCTCCTGTGGAATACTAGGCATTCATGAAAAAATACAGTATTAACATGGAAGAACTTCCAAGAAATATTGTTTCAATGAAAAAAAGGTACAAAATAGTATATAGTGTTACCATTTGGGTTAAAAAAAGAAATTGTAATATAGACTAGACTATGTGCTGGTGTATTATCTATGTCCTGAAATCTCTGGAAGAATATACACCAAATTGATAACAATGGTTGGTTGCCTCTAGGAAAGGTCGCTGGGCACCTGGGAGACAGGAGAGGAGGGAGAATTATTTTTCACTCTTTCATACCTTTTTGAATCTTATACACATTGATTATAGTACCTCCTTAAATTAACTATTTTATAAATGACCATACAAACATTCATTCCCAGCCCCAGATATCTGAAAACTTCTCTAGTGATTCTCACTGTCAGCCACACCAGGAAACTGAGCTGAGCAATTTTAAGCCTGTTTCATAATTAAGAATCACAGGGTTAGCAATTAATTTACACCATCATCTCCTCCTCCTCCCTCAAATAAATATATATGCAAAATAGTCAGTCTTTTAATCCCATCCCCGTTATTCATTACTTCCTCCTAAAACTAATTCAACCTCATGCCACCTGAAATGGGCACTAAAATGTCAAAATCCTCCAAGGATAGTAGTAGCCAGGACTAACAACTATGCTAATATGTTTACAAGCCTAGTGCCTAAGAAGTCCCTTCCAGGCATCCAGAAGATGAAAATTTGACATAATGGACACCTCGGCAACAGCCCAAAGCTGCCTTGGAAAATAAAAACTCACCCTTAATGACTAAAAGTCCAACGTCAACAGTCATGGCTTTTGTTTTTTCCCCAATGTGAAAGGGCTCTCCCACCTCTCCTTCTAAATTATAGGGTAACCCCTCACTTGAGGGCTGGTCATTGTGATGTTAACCATACAAGGAGCACTAAGCAGTCACTATTTAGACCCAAATTCTGCTCCAAAGGGAAAAATTCTGCATAAAAGGGCAAATGGCCACAACATACCAAGTGGAAGGGAAAAGCAAGTTGTAAAACATGTCATCGTATTCCATTAATTTTTAAACATAATAAATATGCATATGAAAAGATTTGTGCGTGAAGAAGTGTATGTTCCAAATCACGAGCTACAGGTGAAAAGAGAAAATGAAGGGAGGAAATTTTATCTCCATGTTTGTCTGTACTCTAGACTGCTTTGTACCATTTGAGGTTCAATAACCAAAAATAAACTTTTACATAAAGGATAAAATTTTTTAAAATAATATACTAGGTTCTCCTTAAAAAGTGAAGCACCTGACAGCTCCTAGAGGCCCTCCCCCAAGGTGCCGAACCTGAGGCGGTAGCAGAGGCTGAGCCTGAGGACCTTATTCCAAAGTTACGTCTCAAACCAATTCAAGCAATCCCAGCATTTAACTCAGAGACACACCCACCAACATACAGAACTTGAGGCCTCTGGGCACAGAAACACCTTACAGACTCCATTCTAAAGTAGGTATTTGTATTACCCCCATAGCTGAACACAGCCTTAACAATAGTTCATCCTGACAGCAAGCCGTCCTTACTTCAAAATATTCCACAGGAAGCAAATTATGAAAGTGTAGTTCTGAAAAACGTAAAAGGATGGAGACAATAAAAAGATGGTGGTTGCTGTGGGGGGCGTTGAGGGTGGGTTGTTGAGAGAGCCCCGAGGATGTTTAGGGCAGTGAAGCTTGTCTGTATGATACCTTACAGTGATACGATGCCATGATATGTTTGTACCATCCCACAGAAGGTAGAAGGCCAAGGGTGAGCCTTAAGGTAATCTACGGGCTTTGGGTGATAACGATGTGTCGGTGTGGGTTCATCTATTGTAATAAATGTACCACTCTGGTGAGGGACATTGATACAGTGGCCCCACACCCCATGCCCCCTGCCCATCCACGGATTCCTGAAACGAACCCTATATATACTATGTTTTTTTTCCTATACTTACATATCTATGATATGTTTAATTTGTAAATTAGTTAAAAGATTAACAACAATAAAATAGAACAATTATAACAATATACTGTAATAAAAGTTACGTGAAGGTGGTCTCTTTCTCTTCCTCAAAATATCTTCTTGTACTGTACTCACCCTTCTTTCTACAACGATGTGAGATGGCAAAATGCCTACATGATGGGATGGAGTGAGGGAATGCCATGGGCACTGTGACGCAGTGTCAGGCTACTAGTGATTTTCTGGCCATCACGTCAGGAGGCTCCTCTGTTTCCAGACCGTGCCTGACCATGCATAACTGAGACCCCAGGAAGAAAACCCGCACAGAAGAGGGAACTACTGCAGAGAGAGAGGTCGTGCATGTTGGGGACAGGGTATACAGGAGAACTCTGTTTTCTGCTCAATTTTGCTGTAAACCTAAAAGCTCTAAAACATAGTCTATTTAAAAGGAAAAAACTAAGTAATGGCTCTGTAAGGTGAAAGGCATGGCAGAAGCATGTTACATGCAGGAGAATGCTGGTAGTATTTTAATTTGGCCCAAGTTAAAGCATAAGTGAGCAGATCTACCAACATAAGCCTACCTTCCAAGTGATGCAAGACTAGGAACTGTTAGGCTGGGTCCTAACTTTTTTATACCGGATTTGTATAAACCAACAAAATGATCATTGTAGCTAAGCAATTACCGTGTAGATTTGATCTCTCCCAAACAGCATTAAAAGAGGTGATTTGCTGAAATGGCTCTACTGTCGGCTCTGGCTGGCAATGCTGCTCTGAGCTCCTGGGTGAAAGCTGACTCAGCTACCTCAGAACTGACTCCAGGTCATATCTTCCCCGCAGTCCCCGGGGCTGTGTGCTCTGGTCCAGAGCCCCGCTCACTCCTTCACCGGAGCCGTGGGGGTGGGAGAGGCGCCCCCGGAGTCTCCTGAAATTACGTGAAGATCTCCAGCAGTTCTCGTTCTGTCAATGTGACACTCACAAATGGCTCGGTCTGCAAGGGGGAAGAAGAAAGAAACCCAGTTAAGCAGAAGAAAATTCGGAAGTTGTGAAAGTTCTGGCTTAAGAAAGTTCACACTTCACAAGCCTTTCCATTGGGACCACAAAACTAAGGCCGATTTACAACTGAAGCAAGTCTGGAAAGGGCTGAACAACACTGGCGTGCATTATGCTGCCGTCATAGATCGACAGGGTTCTTTAAGTTTTTTTCTCAATGACACAAAACCCAGGAATGTCTGTAGCAGAAAAATTTCAAAATCAAGTTCCTTTAAAGCCCATATACCATGTACTCTAGTGCATTACAAAGAAGAACCAAAAAAAATGGCTTTGCATATATTAATTATTACGGACTTCATTCAAAAAAAAAAAACAGTTCAAGCAGTACATAAGTATAGAATCAAAGTCTCTCTCCAGACTCCGGCTGCTCCTGGAGACACCCCATGTACGAGAGGAACCAGTGTCTTGTGCATCCACCCAGAAATGATCTGGTTTTGGTCCATTTTCAACCACCATTTTCAGCTGTACACAGATCTAGTTCAAAGGCTCATAAAACAATGGTAGGGAAGGAGCACACAGAGGAAGGAATGGGGCTCTAGATAACTAACAGAAAACAAAAAGCCACCCAGGCTCCCTTGTCCTAAGACTTTAAAAACATTTGCCAAAGGAAGAGGAAATTTTCATTAGACCCAAACTTTTCCATTCAAATAGTTAAGTAACACAAAACATTGAAGAACTTACTCCTTTCAGAAAACAGCATCTTTTTTTTTCTAACCTCTAGGAACATTTTGTCAAGAGCACCTTCATATCAATAAATCAAAGCACAAAACAAATCCAAAATACAGCATTCCTAAATAATTATTTGAAAGGAAAAACACATCAACCTTGAAGTTCAAGGGAAATGCTTTACAAAACACATCAGACCTTTCCTTGGTTCGGTTTAAATTGAAGCTCACAATCAATCTGAAATGAAAATCTAGTCATGTAAAAAGCACACTAGAATAAAGACAAAATATCCTCCCTGTAGAAAGGCCACCCAGAAATTTGGTATTTTTACTAATCATTTATTGAAGCTAAGAGTAAAAATCCATTTATCGAGTGGACATCCTTAAAAACAAGCCCATCAGCTAAGCAGCATCCACAAACCTTGAGCTTCAGAACAAACTGCTGAAATCCTGGGGCCAGAGAAATTTGGCGAATTCACAATGGAGTTGCTTTCCCCTCTGCGAAGACTAACTGCATGTTAGAGAAGGAAGCCAGGGCTAGGCTGCCCTGCCTGTGACCAACCATGTCTTTAAATGACAGCTACGGTTTGCGTGGAGCTTTAGATAGGCAATAAAATAAGGACACACTGGGGCATATTTTTCTGATTCTTTTTTAAAAATCAGATTTTTTTTTTTTTAATTACAAAGATACCTCTATTTCCCTTCTAACTTCCCAGCCCTAACACCTTCACTGCTTGGAATTCCTTCAAGACTGTGCTCAGGTTCTCCTGCCTCTTTTCAGCCTTCTCCAATGATTCTATTTCCCAGATTTTTCCATTCCAACTTTTCTGGTTATTTATATTCTATAGATGCCTCAACCTGGCACTTAATTCTCCGTCTTGAACTAGGTTTGTCTCAAAACCAATTTAAAACCAGGCAAGATCACATGTTACAACTTCTGCTATATATCCCTTCTTCAAGGTACCTAGCATATATAGATGGTGCTCCACAATTACGGGATAAAAATCAAGACTTCAAATTGAACATAATTTAATGTTTGTTTTAAAATTCATCAGGCACTCGAATAAGCCAAACTGAAGTCAAAACTATCTTGTACTACCAGGAAGAATAGGTTGGGAGCTAAATTGAAGAGCAAATCTAGATACTTAACTCTTCAAATGGTCTACTTAGGTCCCGTCTCCCCACAAATACCCTTCATGCCCAAAGCAAGCCTAGAAGATCCTGAAAGGTAATAGAAGCAGTGTGCTCCAAACCCTAAGAGTGATTAAAGAAATAAAAACAACCCCATTAAAGGGACATATGCACCAATTAAAATCAGTGCTGTAAAATAAATATTCCAGCAATTTGTCACAAAACCTTCAGAGTGGAGTTTTTCCAAAACCATAGCCAACTCAGTTGTTTGGCCCTGGAGGTTTAATTATTGGCAGCTAATCGTGCCGTGTGAAAATCTGATCCCTGAAAGTCAGAGACCCATTCCTGCAAAGTGGTGGAAGATGAATGTGAGGAAGAGGAAAGGGAGAAATCCAATTCCAACTGCAGGCTTACCACAGTAGTGCATTTTCTTTTATTCAATTCAGAAGAACATGCATAGTTTCTTAAAGGCTATTATGATATGTCAGGACCTAAGTAACAGGCAAGCACGGAAGATACTTCAAATCGAACAAGTTCTTGGCAGTCAACTCAGCAGCTAAGCAACAGACAAAAAAACCAGGGCAAGGTTTCTCAACCTCTTCATTATAGCTGTACCCTGGGCTTCCAGAAACTGTGGCTTCCAAATACTGCAAATCCTTCCCTTTCCAGACACCACCTTTTCTACAGGAGCAGGTGCTAACTACGTGTAGCTGCAATAATCACTTTGCACATAAACAAATATCATTGCGCTATGTACCTAAAACTAACACAATTGAAAAAAAAACAGAAAGAACATTAGCCCATACCTTCCCTGTCTACCCATCCAACCCCATAACCGAAATCAACCACAGTGTCCCTTACAGTAGAAATGCCATTAACTGAAATTATTTTAGCAAAGAACATGAAAAGAGTCAAACTCAGTTTCCCGACCTAATAAATGTGATCTTTCACAAATCATTTAACCTCTGTGAATTTCAGTTTCTTTTCGCATCAAACAGGGTAAATACCTCACACCTTTGAGTTACTGACAATGCCAGATATCATTTAGCAAGTCCTTAGTTCTAGAACTATGATAATCTTACATTTACATTGTTTGATTTCATCCAAATAACACAAAAATTGAGAGGAAGGGATTATTACTCCCATTTGAAAGATGAGAAAAAATGCAGAAAAGTTAAGTAAAACTGCCCAAGATCACACTTTAATAATAAGTGGAAAAACGAAGAATCAGTTCAAGTTTTGCAGACTCTAAAACCTACGTTCTTAATAACCAACAAGTTAAATTGTATTTTAATTGCTTGAAAAAACTGAACCCAGTGTTCATATTAAATATTCTTAGCTTCCTTTCCTGTTTACTACCCTTAGAGTAACAAAAATGCTAAAGCAACATGGCGGGAGAAGCACAAAGCACATCAACCACCACCCCAAATCATCTGCATGGTACTACAGAAGTCCTCTTGTTCTGTCTCTCAAGTAATATTGTTATAACCAAGCATAGAAATGCTGAGTAATTTGAAAAATAATGTCCTCTAGATGGTTGAGTACCTGGGAAAGACAGCTATGATCTCCTAGTAATTCTAGAGAAAGGCGACAGGGGTCTCAGCAGGTTCTCAAGATTCACCATCTCCCCAGTGGAACAAAAATAGGTCCAAGGACCTAGAAAACTGATAAACTTGAGGGACCCCATAAAGCAGAAATAACAGGGAGAGCCACATAAGACTGGGAAAAGATCAATGCAGACGGAATTAGAAGTGGAGAAGAATATGAAGACACCCCCAGATCTCCTTTTCCTGGGGTTTCCAAATTCTCAGTTGATATTAGTCTTTGGGATTTGGGAGTAAGAAATGGAAATTTCCAGGAATTTCTCCAGGATTTCCCCCAAATTACAGTTAGTCTTAAAATACTTCCAAATATTCTTTACTCACCATTATATATCTTTAAATCTTTTTGTTAAATAAAGTTGATAGTACTTACAAACAATTGAAGCCTATAATAAATATTCAAATGCTAGAAAATGCCAGTGAACATGTTTGAGTAATATTCCAGTAGTGGGTCAAATCCAGTCCACAGTCTGTTTTGGTAAATAAATGTTTTATTGGAACACAGCCCTCCTTGTTGATTTTACGTATAGTCTATGGCTGCTTTCACACTAAAACAGCAGAGCTGATAGTTGTGACAGAGTCCATATGCCTTGCAAAGCCTAAAATATTTACTATCTGGCCGTTTAGAGAAAAAGTTTGTTGACCCCTGCAATACCCTGCGTTTGGATCTATGAGGAAGGTTAACGGCACAACACAGAGTCCCATGTTAAAACTGACATTTTTAAGACATTTTGCCTCAGAAATGTATCTCTTGGAATACCATGAACAGAATTTGTATACAACATGCTATGCACATAAACTTGCATTTATTTTATCTTCAAGGAGGACTCACTAGTAGCAGCAGACAGAGCCATAAACACACATTTATAACATAGCAACAGCTACCAGCAATCACAAACGAGCCTCTCCTTTCTGCCCCCATCCTGTGCTGGCTCTGGGAAATGTCAATCTTGTCTTTCAACTTCACAGGTTAACTTTCAATGGATTCCTTGGACCTACCAATGTCTCTATGTTAACCATTTAATTTTCATAGAAGAATTACAACTCTTTCCCATTTACCTGATTTCGTAACAGATTTTGGGGGATTTGGAAAGACATATATTTCCCAAGAAATCCTGGGAAGGAATTCTGCCCTGGAAACACTATTCCCTCCAGGTGTCTATTTACATACTAGGTAGGAATCAAACTCACTAGACATTTAAAGGATGGAAGATAAAGAGTTGTAGAGAGGAAGGAGATGTGAGGAAGAACGAAAGCTCCAGAATGTTTTAAGAAAGAGATTTAAGGTCTAGCTCAAAGCCTAGAGAGAAGACCAGCCAAAAGAGAGATAGGATGAAGGTGAGATTTCCTAATGTTTAAGTCCTATGATGGATTTAAGGCCCAAATAGCAAAGCACCTTTCTCCTCCAGAATTTCAATTACAATCTGGCGGAGCTGAGAGGCATCCATTGTAGACCGCTGCCAGGAGTGAATGTAATTAAGTACCAGGCTATATATTTCTGAAGGTAACCTGCTTATAATTTATCATCGCAAACACCCTCATCTGAAGTGGTTTTGCAGCCCACCAAAATCACATTTACCTGTCCAACCAAAGACTCATTTATTTGAGCCAGAAATACAAAGCTCAAGGTTCCTTAAGGATAAAACCAAAGGGAACAAAGCAGTGGGATATGGTAGCACCAAGAGGGGTCCAGGCTAGAACCGAAGATCCCTGGATTGAATTCACTAAACATGCAATCATGGGGCAACTGCCCATGCTGCAGCCTCCTACAGGCAAAATGGACATCATGACGTCCTTGAAGAGATGTCACATGTGAAATACACAGCTTATGATGGATGTTGATAAATGTTACTAGTATTATAAACTCCATAGCTGAGGAGCAGATATAAGAAGAGGAGACAGTGCTGAAGACTGAATCACAAGGGTTGAATTATTAGATTGAAATATATGAAAATCCCCAAGCCTGACCATTTTGACTCATAAAAATGGCACTTTTTAGATAAATATTATAAAGAGTTCTGCGGGGAAGTCTGAAAGGAGAGAACAGGAGAGACTAATACCCCATCCTCATTCCACCACTGCTGGCGGTTTAGAAGAACTCCAGACACCAGATGGGAAGTCTACAGACCAAAATAGAACACCCCTTCATCAACTCCTCCCTAGACAGGAGGTGTGACTTTCAGCAAGAGGAGATTCCAGGAAAGACAGGAAGACAAAGAAACGCACACCTCATTCCTAGGTAGCCCATGTAACTCACCGGTTCTCTCTCTTCCTCTCCATTCCTGCCCTCTCCTTTCCTTTCCTTATTTCTCTCCCTACACCGTTAACCAGTTTGGGAAGGAAACAGCATTGCCAGTGCACAGCAGGCCTCTCAGAAGGCCCTGGAGAGCAGCTGGGAGCTCAATAAAGAAATCCAATGGGCCTGTCACAGGTCCCTCTCATTTTTCTATCTTCCTTTCATACCAAAGGTGTTAACTTTTTCAAATCCTGTTAGTTGTCATCCAGCTAATGGGTCTGTGGCTGATGGATGGGGTCATGTCAATTCCTGAATGAGATCTGAGTTTCAAGACACCCACAAGCCCACACTTAAGTAGCCCTACTCCAGCTATATGTGAATCTCCAAAGGCTCTAAGTGCACTCTCGAAACAGCATCAGACCTTCCTGGTAATTACATGGCCTTTCTCAGCCCGAGGGGTCCAGCGTTCACGCACAGAAAGCCCATCACAGCACGTCAGCCGTGGCCACAACACATGCATGCACCCTCTGTTGTCTCCCAGTCACGTGGCAGCCTTGACGCTTACCCTCACACATAATACAAGGGAGGCTTTCATCAGCTGATGATCTCAAAGCACTTTTACGAGAGTTTGAAGGGATGCCATCCACCTGGGCCACAACCAGATTTTCTGGTTTTCTAATGGGATGTCTGGCATTTTGTTTCTCCTAAGCTTCACTCTGGGGTTCCTGTGTCTATACACCCTGATTAGCCAGATATCAGCAGAGCTTCAACAGGGAGCTTCTTGAAAGGAGGGACTCTCTCTCTGTATCCTACATCTTGCTGTAATGCCTGCTTTAGCATTACCCCAGACTTACTTAAATATTTGTGGAATGAATGAAGCTTAAAATTACAGAAAGACCAAAAGCATTAACAATTTCAAGATTATAAATTTGGTAAAGAAAACTTTTCTATTACTAAATGGCTAAGTTTCTACCCTAGACTTAAAATTCAAAGCAGTGTAGCAACAGTATGGATGGATCCAGAGGGTATTATACTCAGTGAAATAAGCCAGGCAGAGAAAGACAAGTACCATATGATATCACTTATTTGTGGAATATAAATACAAAGCAAAACAGAATAAACAAAACAGCAGTAGACTCACAGACACTGAGAAGGGCCTGGTGGTTAACATCGGGGAGGAGTTGGGGTGGGCAGCTGGGAAGGTTGAAGGGGATAAAGGGGCACAAAAATCCTCAATCATAATGTAGGTTGGTCATGAGAATAGTAGTAAAGCATGGAGAATATAGTCAATGATTCTGTAACATCTTCCTATGTTAATAGATACTAGCCATATTAGTTGGGGGAAAGATTTAATAATATGCAGGGAGGATTTAATATGGATAAATGTGCTGCATACTTGAAACTAATATAAGATATATATCAATTACATTTCAATTAAAAAAATAAACCAAATAAATTCAAAGCAGTGTAAAATGTAACAAATAAACTTGAGTGGAACAGGTTAACAGAAGGAACCTATAAAGAATTATAGAAAAGTTATGATCTCGTAAAAGCAGTCTTCACTTTAGAATGGTAATAAGTTTTCATAATACATTTATTAACTAAACAACTACTCCAAATTAAAATCAAGCTTTTCAAAACTGTATCTACAGAAAGTTTCCAGAAACACTGAGAGGGCCACTACCTAAGGAGTACCAAAGTAAATGACCACAGAGCTAAAGCTTTGAAAAAGAATTTGTCTAATGCCCTCTTGCAAACGTTTATGTCAGTTAACAGCCTAAATAAAGCTTTCACCAGATTACTCTCCCCAATTAAGGTTCAATGAGAACAAACTGAATCAAAGGCAACTGAAAGTCTTTTTCTAATTGTTTGGTGTAATGTATCAGTTGCCCACAGGCACACAGGTTTTTCCAAGACTAGGTGGGACACGCTTGACCCCTGTGTAAAGAGAACAAGGTTAAAAAAACAAAAACAAAAAAGACCCAGTACAATTTTTAAAAAAATATTAAAAATGAACAGTATTTTGTACAGCCTTGTTTTCTTGCTATTAATTGTGTGTATACTATATATCCATAATTATGCCAGACAAGCTTTGCATTTTATACGAACGAATTGTTAGATCTGTAATGAGCTTTCTGAAAAACTAACTTGCAGGCTTCTTGAAGAGAAAAAAACAACCTCTTATTTATCTTTCAGTTGTATAACTGGGGAAGCATGCCCTCCATATAGTCAACAAGTATTTGTTGACTGAGGAACAGTGAGATTAATTTAAAATAAGATTAAAGTTAAGAATCCAGGGGACTCTGGGTCCATAACTGACTGAGCAGCCTCGAACACTGAAGTTCTTCAGACTCTGCCATATCGTTTCCACCAGATTACTGCAGGAAGTCATCAAGGTGCGGAAGAAAAAACAATGAACAAATGAACTAGATGCACCCTTGCACCACAACTGTGTGATACTAGGAAGTCACTTGTCCTCTCTGGCGTCCATTTTTCCTAACTATAAATTAACAGTGGTGGCCCAAGTTGCTAAGCTTCCCTCTGGCTCAGATTCTTTATTTAGATATTTCTCTTATAATTGCTAGCAGGATTCCTCAAGATTTATGTGAACAAGAAAGGCCACCTCCTCAATGTAGTATGGTGCTCCAATTTACTCCTGTACTGAGATGGCACCCAACCCACTCATTTAAAAAAAAAAAAAGGTAAAAATAACATTTTTCATTTAGTTTAGCAATTTAGTTCTTAACTCACATAGGTTTGCTTTTCATTTGTTTACCAATAATTTGTTTGCCAAATGAAGGATAACTGAGTAAGAAAATGCACAGAAAGAAGTACCCCAATTGGGGCAGGAGGGGAGGTGTCTATAAAGAACAGTCTCTCAACAAGCATGAGCAGGTGTCCGTTCCCAAGACCAAGAATCTAAATTAGCAAAACTAAAGCTGGTATGTCCATCTCACCCCGGACCCCAAACTTGCTAACCGTCCCTATGTTCTATCTCATGCAGCAGAACCATACCTTCATGAAGCTGGATGGCCAAGTTGAACACTGAGGGGTTCACCTTCCAAACCCCAAGGCCACCTTTGTCCCAGCCCTTACAGCTCCCCCAGCAGCACTCCAACTGCTTCCTCTGTGATCGCCTCCAGGTACCCGCCAACAGTGTGGTCAGTGTCCACGGGGCTGCCTCACCTCTGCTCAGCTGTCAATGGCTCTCCTTGGCACATACTGGTGCCTGATTTCCATGACCTGATCCGAGACCTCTCTAACCTCGTCCAGTCATCACCCCTCAGGTATTCTGACACTAACTGTACCTCACGGCTTCCAGAAGATGTCACAGTCTTGTTCACCTCCTGCCTGTGCACCTTGTCCACCTAAAATGTCTTTCACTATCTGTCAAATTCCTGTTTGGGGATCAGTTCAAGAATTACCTTCCCTGAAGCCCCCAAGCCTACACCCTGTCTGAGGTCCTTCACTCTCACTTGTTTCCAAATTTAATTATCACGGCATCTAAGAAGAACATTCCACGTTTTTATGTCACTGTCTATTGAGTCTGTGGATTCCTCAAAGTAATATTTTTTCATCTCTGAAACATCCAGAATAGTCTTATAAATAATAGGTCCTTAATAAATGTTGATGGATGAGTAGGTGAATCCTGGTAACGGATTCAAAGCACAAGAGGAACCCTCCAAGTGAAATATGAGCAATAGAAATTGAGAAATAATTATGCTAATGGAAAAAAAGGAGGCAGACCAGCATCCACCTGTAGTGTTGTCATGGAGTTTAATTCAAAGCAAAAAAACTTAAAATCCTAAATTACAGACACTAAGAACTAAAGTGTTTCTTATTTCATACAGAAAAAAAAAAGTATGTAAACTAAATGTATACACTAAACCATAGCTTTCTGACATACATATGAAAACAAGGAAATATTTCCACCAACACTTTAGAATATCATCTTTTTCTAAAATATATTCAGAAATGTAACTTGAGAACAACACTCAAATACCATTCTGACACTATAATATTACAGGAGACTAAGATGTTGTCAGCAAAATATAAGAATGGAGATGTTGCATTTTTTCCCCCAGAAAAATTATTCCCAAGACAGACACTTGGAGCCAGGCCCCCGTACAGTTCCAGAGGCTAGACTCCCCCTCACTGTCCTGCTTCCCCAAGTACTTCAGTCAAGATGTGGATGAGGGGGAATAGCTATTCTTGCTATTGATTCCTCCCCTCTCCACCACCCGTTGTCCCAGCCCCAGCCTTTTTATAGCACATAGTGGGAAGAAAAAATCAAAGAGATAAAATACTATAAAACACAATTTAATCAGCATAAACAAGGTAACAGAAAGGAGGCAATGGCCGAAGTTGAATGTTAAGGAAAACAGAAGGAAGAGAGAAGGAACAGACTGGCCGGTTACTAGCAGTCACTGCCTGGGATCACTTTACGTTCACTATGAAACTGCTTAACACATGAGTCATTTCAAATCATGACTGTATTGATTCATTTAATGTGTTCAAGCAAACCAGCAAGGAAGATGACCTAGAAGCCTTGAGATGTAGATGATTCTTCAATCAAAATAATGAGGGTGGAAAATACATTTTAGAGAAATCAAAAGCATAAGTATGTACATGTAAAGAAAAATATATTCTTATGTTTTCTTATTACAAATTGGCAGAAGAATGTGAGATTTTTGTCTGTCAAAATTGGGCATGGGTTTTTTTTAAAAAAGGTTGAAAATATACCGTCATGAAGGATTCTGTGAGTCAATGAACACTGTGTCCCCTCTGAGACTGAGTCTAGGAACTCAGCTTCTACCCTCACTCAAGTTCACAGAATGACTGGAAGCCTTGACCTTCACTCAGCTTCTTCATGATCTTAGCCTTAAAATCAGCCTTAACATGCTGATGTTTCTTTTTGGGGTGATCAGAATGTTCTAGCATTAGATAGTGATGACAGTTGCATGACTCTGGATTTACTACAAGCCACTGAATTGTACACCATAGAAGAGCAAAAGCTTTAGTGTATTAACTAACTCAATAAAGCTGTTATTTTAATAGTCAGTCTGAAAGCTCTTATACTGTTTTCTGTACACCTCAGACCTTGAATATATGCTTGCTCTGCCCGTTGGCTACATGAATAAACTCTGTCTCCCAGTTCATTCTGTGGAAAGAGTCGAAGCTTTGGAATCTCCCAGCTTGGTTTGGGAACTGAACCTAGGTCTGTCGCTTCCCAGGCTCAGGAATCTTGGGCATATTACCATCTGAGCCCTATTGCCCAGCTGTAAAACAGCAAATACCACCTACTTAACAGATGAGGAGACTGAGAATCTGCAACTGACCACCAAGCTCAGACTGATGGTAAAAGGCAGAAAATTAAAATGGATAGACTCTAAGAAAGGACATGTCAGGTACCAGGAGAAAATACGAAGGAAGACACAGCAGAGAGGATATAGCAAATGAAGAGTTAAGACCAATGCCAGCCTAGCCCACCTAGATTCAGAGCAAACTCTTCTAGAATCCTCTTTTTTGGTTCCAGTGCTGCTTTGGGGTTCAGGAGATGTGGAGTGGGAGGGTGAGGATAGGTCCACTCCCAGAAGCATGTGCCATGATCAAGACTACACTACCCAAGACACTTAATCTCTAGATTCCTTACTGAAGTAATTTTATGAGTAACAACAAAGCAGAGACATTTTCTATACTTTAAATCTCCTCAAGTGTCATTAAGCATTCAGTCCACTAATAGAACTATAGCCTCTTGACTTGGGTTGCCATTAATTAGAACACATAGTTTTGTACCAGGATTTGTTTTTTATAGATTAATTCTATACAATAAAACATGCCTGAAGTTGATCGTATTAGCAGTCTTTTCATTGCAAGCCTCAAGATTCCACACCTGTGATTTAATTTACCTCAGCACAAGTTGAAACATCAGCTTTTCCATCATTTGTGATATTGTAACTCTTAAGAAGCAACTTTCCCGACAATTACTACAAGCAATCTATATTTACCGTCAAATTCCCAATTGGGTCAGAATATCTCATGTGAAATAATTCTTCATAGTGGTTTTAACAAAACCGTTCTAATTTAAAATGTGGTCTATTTGTCCAAACAACCAAAAGGAAAAAGACCCTTAAAAATACATATGTATGTATTACACACATATATTATTTATATATGTATGTATGTGTGCATATACGTACACATGTATGCACACACGTAAACACACACATATACATATTTAAAAACATGTAAACTTTATGCCACACATTTCTACCCTCGAAAAGCCAACCAAGAAGAGGTCAAAAGACTAGCAAGTTGTCGGCCCTGACCTTCCCCACGAAGGAGCAACACAGCAGTTAACTGCACTCTCTCGCTCCAAGTTCCTCCACAGACCAACCGGTTCGCAACCCAGTCTTCCCCAGCTACATGGCTGCACTTTAAAGTGTCTGGCGATCGCTCTTCGGTAGAGCAGGAGACTGAGCAGAAAATATCACTGAGCCGGCATTCTTTCAATAACACAACAGGACGATGAAAGTACAACATGGGCATGAAGAGGAAAGAAAAACATTAGCAACTGCCTGTTTACCATTCACACTGTCAACAATTCTGAGAAAAATTCCACTGTTTCGGGTCACTAAACCCTTGCCTCTTTTATAAATATTTGTCTCCCTGAGCTTGCTTTTTACTTTCTAAATCCCAGAGGGAAATGATAATGTTCTATACATTTTAGAATGGCTTTTCCTAAAACTGGCAGGAAGGAAAAGGCTAGTTTGTGTTAGTTCTTATTTTGAAAGCATTAAGTATTGGGGAGGGAACTCTTAGATAATAACTTATTTTTTTAACATTTTAGTTATTTCATCTGCAACATTTTTGCTGGGTCTACCAACATCGCTGTGCAGTCAGGTTTATTTTAAGACAACACAGTCTAGCATGAATTCACCCGAGGCTCTTAGAACTTATAACCAAATTTAGACGGTTTTAACACAACTGTGAGGTGTCCCTCCACCATTTTCACTTTGGATACATAAAGAGTGGCATCAGATACATGTCGAGAAGCTATTTTATTTTAAATACAATTTTCTATGAACTTTCCTAGCACACACACACAAATGCTTTTACTTCTACTTCAGAGTTATAATCAACCCCTAATGCCTTTGGCAAAGACAAGATCTACCACGTAAGGTATTAAGGAAAAAGAAAAGGCAAGTAAATATGAATATTCCACAGAAGTAGAGGCATGCAGGGTTAGGAGAAGCTTCCAGTTTCCATATGTGACTGTGTTCTCTCCCTGGAGGGAGATAAGTGGTTCCCAAGGTTACTGTACATTAAGTATCAAGAACGGTAAGGAAGCTAAGGCTCTCACATACACATCTGTCATTTCTCAAATATAGCATGAACAAAAGGATACACACAGACCCCTAATACATATTATATGAATATATATTTTTAACCCATATATACTAAAAATGCAACTACAACCTTTAGTGAAGGCCCTAGTTTTTTAGGAACACTACCAGCATGCCCCACCCTATCCACCCCTAGCTGCCCTCATTCATTATCTTCTTCCTCCCCCACATTATGGTTAAAGCCCAGAACTGAGGCTAGACTGCCAGAGTTACAAGTCAGGCCTCACCACGTATACTACCTTTGTAGCCTAAGGCACATACTTCAATGTGCCTCATTTCCTTCATCTGCAAAATTAAGATTAAAATATTGTACCTGTCTAATAACCTGAGTTATTATAAGGATTAAATGAGTGAATATATGTAAGGTACTCAGAACAGAACCTGATATGCAAGCACCATTAAAGGGTGAGCCATGACAGTTACTGGTGTGGTTATCATTAGAACCATAATTGACTTCAGTGGCACTCATTTCCTTCCTTTTCATTATGCTTCCTACCTTTTAACAACTCAAACATACAGTTACTTTGGCCTGTCTGGATTCCCTTCTGTTCTCTGGAAGGCTAACAAGAGCAGGCAAAGAAGAGTGTGGTGCTGAAGCATGTCAAAACTTCCACAATGAATAATGAATTACTTGTAAAGCTCACAATGGACCACGATCTAGCTCTGCCCCACAGCAGGGCCAAAAACCAAAGGTAAAAGCCAGGATCCCTCAACCAGTAGTTGATTGATAGACTACAGGGAAACCGTCATATTGGTAACAAGTGTGAAGATTCCATCCCCCAAGGGTTAGCGAGGGAGGAGAACACTAAAATCGAGCCTCCACCGACCTACTGGCCACCCCCTTTAATGTCGCATGCAGTACTACTCTGTATCAGTAAGGCTGTACACACCAACATCATCAAGGACACTGTGGGGCCAATTATACCATAAAATCTAAAAATGAAAACCAGTGTCACATCTGGAACTCACCTTTAAACATAACATTACCAGTGGTGGCCTGACATTTAGAAAAAGACAGGCTGGCCCAGCAGTGTAAGCACGACATGCTAAAGGCCATTCACTACCTAGTATTAATCACTGAGGAATCGTGTGTCCTCAGAACAGTCTCTCCAGTTGGCCATCTAAATAAAAACTATTCCAAGAAAGGCCACATACTTTTTTTAAAAATGCCTAACATGAAGGCTTTACGTAAAAGAATGTAGTTTGCCCACGGTCGTTACTTTGCTGTCTTCAGTCATGAGAGAAGAAACCGTACGCTACGTCCACTGGCCACTTGGCGTGGCCTGGAAGCTACAACTTGAATTCTGGAGACTACTCATGATCCACATGCAGTTTCCCAAAAGCAAACAGGGGCTGCACCTAAAATGATGACTCATTGCTCTTCCCTACATATTTTACCTAATGTCTCCACTTTGTGCTCAAAGCCCTGGATTTCAGGAGGGTCACCCAAACAAGCCTCACTCCCAGCCAAGCCGTCACTGGGTACTGTGCTCAGGATTCACTTCTCCCCAGGGTGCTTGAACACCCATCCTTGTGCTCCCCACTCCTGGCTTTGTCCACCCAGAAATAACTGCCTCCTCTGACAGCAGAACTTTGTCCTCTTCCGATCCGAGTTCCCCGCCCCAAGCATGGTGCCTGACACAGGGTGTACACTTAAGAGAGCGTGTTGAGAAATGAATGACTGGCTCCCCTGTCCAACAGAGCCTTCCAGGATCTAAAAGCAGTGTATACCCCTCCCCTGCCGGCACCAGCATTCTGAGTCTAGATAAAGAATGCCTGGCCTCCTCTTCTTGACGTTCACTGCAATTCTGTGCACTAAATACCAGGCAGTCCATCCCTGTTTCATTACAGCTGCACCTAAGAACAGGAGGGACAGACTCTGCAGTTGGGAAGACGTGAATCCCTCAAGCTTCCTGTTTCTTCCACCTGTAAATGAGGCTACAGATAACAACTTCCTGACATGTGCACAGTCTGTGGCACAAAGTAAACTCTCAAATATCTGCTCCCTCTCCCTCTTAGACCAGGAATTAAAAAGTCAAAGTAACAGATTTTAAAATCCCAGATTTTAAACGAAGCAAGGTCATCAGATCACCTCTCTTTTGAATTTTTGGAGCTACTTTTCTACAGCGCTCATAAATCACCTCTTGCCTTCCCTTCTCCGGAGGCTTAGGTAGGGGCTTACAGGCTGTGAGATACTAAGTTCCCAAAGTGAGGTGTCAGTGTCGATATACAGCCTTGCCTTGACCACTGTCTGAGCACAGGGCTTTTCTCAGAGAATGGACTCAGACAGAACACAGAATAATGCAACTAAAAGCAAAACTCTGCCATTCTCCAAAATGAGATATACTTTAAAAAAAATTTTTTTTGGGGGGGCTACTAATTTTAAGCATGGAAATTCAAAGCTATCTGGGGGCAAGAAGGGGATGGGGAGGAGACTCCAACATTGTATCTGTGACCAGTGACTATTCTCCTGGTCCTTAAATGAACTATCTTAACTTTAAGGATCTATAACCCTTGCATACATTTTAAATAACAATTTCTATTGTCACACATTCACACTAACCTAGACAACGCGGTTTAGAAACTACCAGCCAACTTCATTCTGTGAGTAACCATTAAGTTTTAATCAGATGTGGTTCAATTTCTGGAAGAGCGAGCATTAAGAAGGACTCATCAAGGAAAATGGGTGCAAGTGGCAGAAGGAGGCGGAGGAGCAAGAGAACAAAAGAACCGCCCCCAAGCCAGTCTTGCAACACAGACTCTTGTCCGAATACTTCTGCCCCTCTTTGCAGCTGTTGTCTCCTGCAGTTGGCACAGAGCGCTGCCAGTCTGGGACCAGTTTCCAGTGAGGACAGCATTGTTTTATTGGCTACTAGGCAGTGCACACACCATTAATGGAGTTTTTATCTCTCCATTTTCCTGTCAGTACAGAACCAGCCAGTCTGACTCTGTTATTATCATTAAGAAAGCTTTTTTTTTTTTTAACTCTCCCCACACACACTCTTTAATCCAAACAACATCTGGGAATTTCAGCCTCTATCATATAAAAGGGAAACAGATTTAGTGGGAAAGATGGGGAGGGGGAATACCATTCTAGCCACCCGGGAACAACCAAATTCCAACACCCAAACTTATCTTGAGCCACCCGTTATCTCTGGGACACTGTTCCCTTCAAAATGGCAAGGTACTTCCCACCTCACTGTTTTAACCTCCTCTGGACCTCTGTTAATAAAGAAACATCATTTGACATGCAGCTTTTAAAAAAGGAATAGAAAATTTTATGACTGCTTTCCGGGATGGGAAGTTCAGTTGTGAAATGAAAGTCAAGAATAATATTTAGAAGATGACTTTCAGAAGAATGCATTTTTTTTTCAAAAGGGGGGAAAAAGACCTTCCATGAGACATTACTAGTGAGTATATCTCTGGTGTACAAACTAATCGGAAAAAACTGGCGCCATCCAACCCAGAAACTATGTCCTCCTGTAATAGACAGCTGTCTCCTCTGTAGTTTAAGTGTGCTTTTTGCTTAGATCATGCTCTGTGAGTCATGGAATCGATACAGGAAAATGCAGAGCCAGCCACACAACAGATTCACCCAGCAGAGCAGCATCAAGCCCTGCAGCTCCTCTGTCCCCTTCCTGTCCCCTGAATACGCAAAGGGGAGAAATGTGTACCCGATTTCCACTTCACGCTTGACCATGCCTCACGGGGCCCTCCTCAACGTCGGTCCTTTCAGCATTGCGTCTGTGTAAGCAGAACCTAAAAGTTACAGGCTCAAATATGCAGTTGTCGAGCAATCCTGCACAAACCTCACCCCCAGCTCCTTCCTGAGTTTTCTACGATGCACCAACAAGTATACTTAGAAGGCAGTGACTTTCCCCAGAAATGCTCATCACCAAGTGGAAGACACAACCAGAACCAAACATACAAGAAAAGCCCAAAGCTGAGAGGGAGCAAAGGTTAACTGTTTGTTTTTAATTTATCTTTTGGTTCCATTAGCAAAAAACGGGGTGGGCGCAATCAGTCACTGTCTGAGCCACAGGCTCCTGCTCACTGGAAGCTTTGAGTTAGAGCCCCTCACAGTCTCTGGTTAATGACAGTCTCAGTAACCTGATCCGCTCTCAGTGGGCGCCTTGAGTAGGCACTGGTCTCTCTCTGGTCTCGCCTTTCCATTGTCCCACCCTGCAGGGCCAGCTGTTTCTGACAGCCAAATTGCTGCGTGCTAAGCAATGAATGCTGTCAGGGAAGGAATTTTCATTTCTATAATGCATAGGCCTCCGTGGACAAATTATACAGCTTATGGCGCTGGCTGCAGGACGCTGCTCCAAGCTTGAAGCACTGCCAAAATGCATCCTTTCCTCCCCTCTGCCCAGCCCTAAGCTGACGAGACAGTCACCTGAAATGATTCTAAATGGTCAGAGAGAAACAGAACACGTGTTTTCAGGCACAAACAAAACATATGTCAAGAACAACTGTCCAGCTACAATCTTTGATGTAATGGCATATGGTGAAAGCTAAGTGAGGCAATGTCACAGCTCAGAGCTACCACAGCATGCCATCCATGAAGAACTACTGCAAACCTGGTGCCCTGCAGTGAGCATCCGTGGGGCAACAGCAAAGTCACTGGCCCTCTGCTCCGAGGGAATGCCAGACTTACCTGGAAACTTACTGCTTCCTGGAAACCACCAAGCAACGATCCAGGTGGTCCCAGAACACCACTCTTTCCTGGCAACGAAGGCCCCAGGATGTGCCCTACCGAATCAGTTTGCAGGAGCCATCTGCCTCCCCAGCGGCTTTCCAAAGCACTTCACATCCACCACCAACCCTGGACCTTGGGCTGCGTATACACCACTTTCCACTCTGAGCGAATACTGGGGTATGGGTTTCTCCAAAGTGACTCTTGGGATTTTACAGAAACTGCCAGAAAAGAAAGTTTGATTTTGTCATTATACTTAAACCTGGGAGAATATGCTACAGCCATTTCGCTACCACAAAAGGAAATTCTGCCTGAAAACAGACGAACAAAGGAAGAATTAGGGGGAAAATAACAGGGTCTCAGGGACACCCCTTGAGTGGGTCAACCCATATCTAAAACCTGCCCTACCCTGGACTCCCCAGGATGGCAGCCACTGGGCTCTCATCATACGGAGGCTGGTCTGGGTTTTCTGTCACTTGCAAACGCAAACTAACAGGTGCACCATCGTTCCGTTCTACGAACACCTACCAGTTTCCACACACTTTATACTTTACCATAAAAAGTTTGCATTTTGGTTGTTCCCTGAGACAATTTACTCTCACTTTTTCCCTTTTAGTCCTTACAGACCCTAACATGAAATGAAATACACAAAGCATCACCTGATGTGGGGCCCCTTCCATAAGGAAAATCTAAATATCTGACCTGAATGCAAGGAGAGATGAGGAAGTTAAATTCATGATTTGCATTTTCTTTTGGTGTCATAAATCTTAACACAATCCAGCCAGAGCGGCATAGAGAAAGTGAACTCTGGTGAGCCAGTGGCGCACCAGCACCGTACGGCTGAAGCCAACTCAGAGAAGGCCGGGAAGCCCCCGCAGCCCCGACCAGCGTGGACGAGGGCAGCTGCTCTTCCACCGGGGGTCCACGCGAGCCACCGCACAAACACCTGCAGACTGCGCGTCACCGAGGCCATCAGGCGCCCGGCTCCCTGCCGCCGTCTGCTTTATCGTTACCTATTGTCTGGCCCACAAGTGCAGGTTCGGTTCAAGAACACCAGGAACTTTAAGGCAGGAGGCACGTCCGGAACCACGGCGGGCTCACAGCCACGCACTCCAACTATCAATATCCTCCTGGCTGCCAGCCCGACAGCAACCGCAACTCCTGCTCCCCTGTTGGTAGTGAAACTGCAGGCTTTTCCCCAAGCAATTCCGCACAACCAACCAGGGGCGGCAAAAGGTCGAAGTGCATACGCGCTTCCGCGGCGCCCTGGCAAGCCCTGGTTCTCACCCTCCTCTCGTCCATCCTTGGTTCGGAGCCCCAAAGATCAAAAAGAGGGGGCCGTGAAGTTGAAAATCATACAACTAAGGTCACAGTTTGGTGCTTAGGAAACACGACAGAACACACAGGCTCAGAAGTGTGATACAAGGTTGAGAGGGAGGAAGGGAGGAAGATCAGCTCCCTCTCAACTCCTCTGCGTCATGCCAGTCATTAGGAACCCCAAAACCTTATAGTCGTTCTTCTGTCAGAGGATGTAAGGGGGCAGGGTGCGGGCAGGGGGAGAGAACTTGGCCTGACTCACCTGCGAGGAGCAGAAGGCAGCACAAGAAGCTCACTGAAACTGCTTAGACGGGGAGATCGCGTAAATACATGACCACACTTACAGAGCTGCTGCTCAGGGACAATAAAAGGGACCAAAATTCTCAGGACTGACTTAGCCTTAATGGTTGTAGATGTACCTGGCCCTCTGAACCAATCCACAAAGATCACCCCAGTACTTTAGGAGGAGGCATTCTTGGGAAACATCCCTTGTTACAGCTGCTATTGAAAAGTACAAACCACAACGACCCAAATATTGAAGACCCAGGATAAGGTCTTTGGTGCCGTTTCATCTCCAGCACCTGGCCTGGTGCTGGCATACACAGCATGGCTCGATCTTCCTTCCAAACAACTTACTGCCTTTTGGGACAGGCCAATTCAGAAATACACCGTAAAGAGTATGACGGCACTTTGAACACTCCCAAGGTCATTGCCTTTCTTCCTCGCAGTCCTGTTCATACACTTGACCAACGTGGACCGAAACCCTACAAGGAGCCAGGCGCTGTTTCAGGCACTAGAGGCATTAATAGCAAAGGTGACCGAGTTCCTACCCCCACACGGTTTACATTCAGGCAGAAAACTCCGCAGGGAAGTTGGTTCGCGTATCTAACCATGTCTCCTGCTATGAGGCCCTAACGCTGAGAAGATTCCCTTTATCATCAGAACACACACCCTGGTGTAAGGAATTCTTCAGCTGAAGAACCTATTAACTCCAGCAAAAGTCTTCAACATCCAGTCAGAAAAACCAATATTCAGGGTCAGATGATCTCAATTTCCAGCACTTTGTACCTATGATAACCCCCACCCCAGCCACAAAATGATCTGATACACAGAGGGGCTTATGGAAAGTAATTTTAATCCAAAATATTGACTCCAGGGAGTGGACTCATGTGAGACTCATCTACTAGGATTTCTGTTCTTCAGTCCAAAAGCCAGCAAGGCAGTGTATATATTCAAGGTTTCCTAGTACAAAGAACAACACATTTCAACATATTTCTGTTGTAAAAGTCAAGTAATACAGAATAAACCTCCAGACTTTAACAGTCACAAAATTATTCCTAAAAATCCAAATTTAACACTATTAAAACTACTCTAAATTCTATCCTCCTGTCAAGTTTGGAGATAGAGGCCTTGAACTAATGAGAAGCATAGCTTCATATAGCCTGCATGAGTAATGATTCGGCTCAATAATATAGTCAGTAAGTGTGTTTTTATTCCTGTCATTTTTCTATCTTTCTACAAACCAACCAATAAATACATCTTACAGCCAGATTGTAATGACTGATGTATTCGACATTACCCAACACACACTGAGTGTATTTACCAAATCCTGCAAGTTAGAATCTGACTGTGAGTAACTTGGAAACATTCCTTAATATTACTAGTGTCCCGGTTTTCCCTACAAAATAAGTAAGAACAGACACAATTTTTTTAATACTTCTCAGGTACCAGATACTGCCATGCCAGGGATTTGCATGTATATTACCACGCTTAATCCTCCCAGCATGCAAAACAATACAATAAGAATTATCATCTCCATTTTGGAGATGAATAAACTGAAGCTCAGCAAAGTTAAGTAACTTCCTTAATGTCACAAAGCTGGAAAGTGGCAGAATGCAAATCAAACCCACACTTGCCTGATGTGGAGCTTGTCAGCCATTCTCACCCATTATGTTAAATCTTCTGCATTCCTTTCCAAAAGCCCAAAATGCTGGGAGGATTAAGTGCACCTTATGGAGCAACCTTGCTATAGAATGCTGTCACTGGAAGCAATGGTCACATTTAATACTCAGGCAGTTCTATTAGGATTCATGGATACAATAAACTCCAAATGAAGGTATCACCAGCTTGAAAATACCAAAAAGACTGAAAATCGGTCACCTTCGAATGCTTAGTAGAAAAAACAGCAGCGCACCACTTAAACGTAAGAGGGTTAAACTGCCAGAATCCATTCATATGAGACAGAAACTGAAGGTAAAGAAAAAAAATTACCAGATAACCTTGAATTTAAGCCAAATGAAGAAAATAGTTGGAAAAACAGCCTGAGATCTGTGCTTACTGCTAAGCTTTCAAGAGCAGCTGTGCTTATGGGGCAAGCCAAGGACAGTGAGCCTGCAGGGCAGGTGACACTGGGAAGCCATCTCCTCTGGGGAAGCCAGGCTGGGGGCTGCCCTTGGCCTGGGCCTCCCTTGTGCTGAGGACAATCAAGTTCAGGTGCTTACAAGAACTGTCTCGTGGGTTTGTAAACTCACTGGAAAAGATTCCAGGGAAGAAAAGGCCTTTCGTGAGATCAGGTAAGAAAAATTCCCACCTAACAGTGCCAGATCTACCACTCAGCCTCCTCCAAACCCACTGTCTGCACTAGGCTGGCCCCTTCCTTCAGAGGCCTTCCTCTGTCGTGTCAGCCCTGCAATTCCACAGTCAGCTCTGTGCCCTCCCGACTACTCACTACGGTTCCTGAGAAATAAAAAGCTCCCTAAAAGAGAGTACCAGAAATCGATATACAACTTTCAGTGAGAAAGATCACTTGCTATTATTTCAAAATAGCACAATGATAATCAAACAAGTGCCACCTTTTGTTTTATTTAAAAAAATAAAAATAAAAAATGCATCTGTTTCTTAAGCACATTGCCTCAGCAAAAGAAGTCTTCTTGCCCTCAAGGGCTTAATAGTCTGACCAGAGAGACAGGAATTATCCATTCAAGTGCAAAATAATAGGACAGAGATCAGGGATTCCAATCCTGTAGTTATGCCAGTAACATCAATAGGTCAAAGAAAAAAAATGACTGCTGGCAAGATGTAGTAGGTTGAATGGTGGCCCATTATCAAAAGATAATCCACATTCTAACTCCTAGAACCTGTGAATGTGGCTCTACTTGGAAAAAAGTTCATTGCAGATGTAATTATTATTAAAGATCTGAGATGAGAGAGTCCTGGATTATCAGGGTGGGCCCTAAATCCAATGACAAGTAGCCTTCTAAGAGACACATGAAGGCATCACAGAAAGGAGAGGGTCCTGAGAGGGAGAAGCAGCAGAGACTGGAGTTAAGCAGCCACAAACCAAGAAATACCAGGAACCACCAGAGTTTGCAAGGGGTAAGGAAGGGTTCTCCCCAAGAGCCATTGCAGAAGTATGGCTACACCCAACACCTTGATTTCAGACTTCTGGTCTCCACAACTACATAAGGATAAAATTCTGCTGTTTTAGGCCACGAAGTTTGTGTCGTTTGTTATGGAAGCCCTAGGAAACTCACAGAGATGGTGAGGAAATGCTCCTTGCTAAGACCTTGACGGGCGGGTGCAGAACAGTACAGGCAGGAAGACCATACAAGGCAGTGGTGAAGGAAATGCATGCTGCCACATCAGAGTGAAGGGGGAGAGAAGCTGGCAATGTAACATGGGGTGAAAAAGCAACTGAATGTCTATATCTAGGTCATATTAATTTCATGAGCTAATAGGGGAGTCACCAAAGACATTTGAGCAAGGGAATAAAATGTACAATGCGATGCTGAAGGAAAATTGACTTAATATTAAAAAGCAGAATACACCAGAAGCAAATATCCAGCAGACCTTCCTTTTGTAAAGAAAGATTCTTGAAGAACAGACACCAAACTAGCCACGTCCTAATCCCCAGAGTCTGTGAGTGTTACCTGGTATGACAAAGGAACTCTGCAGAAGGGATTAAGGATCTGGACATGGGGAGATGATCCCGTATTACCCAAGGGGGCCCTAAGTACAGTCACAAGTATCCTTCTAAGAGGCAGGCAGGGGGAGGTTCAACTGGAGAGAGAAGGCAGAGTGACAATGGAAACAGACGGCAGGGATGTCCTTTGAAGATGAGGGAGGAGCCACAAGCCAAAGAAAATGGACCCTCCTCTCAGAACCTCCAGAACCATAAGAAAATTAATTTGTGCTATCTCCAGATACTAATAAATACTTCTCATAATTTGTTCAGGGGTAACTGCAGACTAAGTTTTATGTTCTTTCCTCTGATATTCAGATAAGTCTTTTCTCCCCTGAATTTTTCCCAAAATGATTCTTCCTTGCTCTTCCATTGGCCCACCCAAGCCAATCCTGTTTTATTCTTCCAAAGCTCAGGTTCAGTCAGTATCCTCTGGTTTTAACACTTTCTAACTCAGTTGCTTGAGATCTTTATGCACTTCAAAACGCAACATTGTTACTTTATATATGCCATATAAGGGAGCTGGGGAGAATCTACTGATGCATTCACCCCCTCATCTTGCTCCAGAAAGGGTTTCAGAATAAGCTCTCTCCTTCCGGGGTGATGAACTGTTCATATTTTCATCTGTATGATGCTATACGAGTATGTACGGATGTCAAAACACATGGAGCTATATGGTTAGGATTTGTGCGCTTTACTGTATGCATGCTATCTCTCAAGAAAACATACCAGGGGGAAAAAGAATGAGCAGATTCCACCTCTTCTCCTCTTCAGGGCAGAAGACTAGGCTTAAAATCTCCAAAGATGAAGGGGGAAAGCAAACTATGTCACCCTAGATAGGAGAAGAAAAGAATGAGCATAAAGGAATATGAATATATGGTTCCCGGAGGGATCTGCAGATAAGCCCTTCGAAAGAATGTCAAAAACAATAAACTAAAAAAACAAACAAATAAACAAAAACCCAAATAAATTAGAATACTAAGAGCTTTCCAGAGGAGAAGAAAAGGAAGGATATTTGAACTGGGGAGTGGGCAGAGAGCTTAGGAAAGTGCCTTTCACAATTTTTGACCTCCAAGTATAATAAAAGATATTTTACATTTCAACTCATACACATACATATATAACAAAAAATTTTATGAAGCAAGGCTCACTCTTGCAACACAAGTTTTACTCAAAACTTTTATTTCCTTCCATTTCTAATGCTGAGTGTGACTTGCTAACTTGATCCAGTAATAGATGGCAAACCACAAAACAGGGTAGCAGGGACTGAACCGGACAAGAAGAAAATGTGGATAAAATCAAAAGGCTACTCTCCTCTAGTTTTATGGCTACAGGGGAGACAAGTTAAAAAGTTTTACTTTAAAGTGAATAAAAAAGCTTTGAAACAATTTGTTTTACAGGAAACACTCTGCATTAAAAGAAAAGTTTTTCATTTATTTACTCATTAAAATGCTCTACTTAGCCCTGCCAAGTCCCCACCCATCTGGGTCCTAAATTTGAAACTCAGCTGAATATTGAATGTTCAGTTCAAGAAGCTATCCACTAGGAGATATGCAAAGGTAAACAAGATATAGTCCTTACCTTCAAATAGTTTATAATCTACCAATAAAGGGTAAAAATGGAAAATAACTACCGAAGAACTCTGAATAGCAACACTATGGGAACACTGAGGACAGAGAAACTGATTTTAGCCAGAGGATGCGATATGACAGAGACTTCGTGGAGAAAGGAAGGGCATTTGAACTGGGGAGTGTGCAGAGAGCAAGAAAGAGCTGTTGACAGGTACAGGGGCTTAGACACAGCAGAGGACAGAGGAAGCTGGCAGATCGTGGGCTGTGGCAGATTTAAAACATGGTCCCCAAATTCTTTGGCTTTCTTCCCATCAAGAGGTAAGATTTCTATCCTCTCAGACCCTTGAATCTTGGCTATGTAATTGCTTGACCAATATAATATGGTAGAAGTGACACTGCAAGTTTCCAGGTCCAAGCCTTAAGAAACTAGCAGCTTCTGCTTCCTGTAGTCTGCAACATTTGCTCTGAGAACTCAGCCGCCATGCTCTGAGGAACCTCAAAATAGCCCACACAGAGAGACCACATGTAGGTGTTTTGGCTGACAGCCAGCATCACCCGCCAGACATGTGCGTGCCTGAGCCTTCGGATCATTCCAGTGCCCAATCTTCAAGCATTCCCAGCTGAGGCCCCAAACGCTGTGGAACACAGACAAGCTGTCCTTGCCATGCACCTTCCAAATCCCTGAATCACCAAACTGTGAGCATAATAAAATGGTTGCTGTTTTATGCCACTACATTTGGAGTGGTTTACTGTGTGGCAGCAGGTTGACCGGACAAAATAGTCAACTGTATCGGAGGATATGGTAGGAGATAACCATGAAAAATAGTCTGAGGAAGGTGCCACATATACTGAAAGTCAACCTGAACAGTTTAAAGTTTTTTCTGTACATATGGTGATCAGCTGATGGGTTAAAGATCAAGGGAATTATATGACTGGATTAGGAAGATTATATTAGCAGCAGCATATAGGGGAGATTTCCAGCAAACTCAGGGAAACGATATAGATACAACAACCTTGAGTGTAGATCTCATTAACTGTCCCCATTTTACAAATGGAATGATTGAAAGGAAAAAATAATCTGGAATGATCTGACATGTAATCCAGGAGCAAATCCCCCTGGCTCCATTTTCAAGGTATATCTTGATCCCAACCATTCTCTTCTCAGACCTCCAAGCCTAGCCCAGCCATCACTCTCTCACTCCTAGACCAGTGCTTACCCAACCACATTTACTGTCCATAATGGAATAATACTTTCGTAAAAAACACCCTGTCCAGGGTCCACTGATCACACGTTCAGTCATGGCAATGTCAAATTGCCATAAGAATTCCTAAACACGTAACCTCAACATCTATACCTATCATATTACACAGCAGGAACAAATCATTCTTGAGACAACACTATGGACTACTGTTTCCAAGTTCCCTACAGACATCAGTTTTTGGTATTTGGAAACAAGAAACTGAAATTCCTAGGAATTCTTGACATCACAAATTTTTATTTATTTATTTAAATTAAGGTATCAGTGATATACAATCTTATGAAGGATTTACATGAGCAACATTGTGGTTTCAACATTCACCCATATTATCAAGTCCCCCCCACCCAGCCCCATTGCAGTCACTGTCTATCAAAGAGCACAAATTATCTTTAAAATACCTCCAACGTTCTTCACTTCACTATTATGAATATCCTTCTAAAACTGCTCAATAAATAAGAAATGTTAAGTTTTGTAGTATTTACAAAAACAAGCATATAGAAAATATTCTAACACTGGGAAATCACAGCAAAGATTATTGTATAGAATTTGAATAACCAAACACAATGAGCACAGCCATACAGAACCGCATGACAAAACTGAGTTTTGGACTCATTCTGCTCCAAAACTTATTCTCATGGCACACTACATAAGTTTTACATTTTTTTAAATAAACATAAATTTATTAATACTTATTTGCAAACGACTCATTGTTAGCAGCAGACAGGGCCATGAACATACCATTCACACATAACCTGGTTACAGCAAAAAGCAAGTCTAACTGGTTAAATAGTGACCAATTCTCTCCTTTGTGCTCTTCTCTTGATTCCCAGAATACTCAACCTTAACCTTCTACTCCATGCGTCAGCGTTTCCTGCTCTGGTTTCCAACTAAAGTTGGTAGATTCCTTAGAGCCCATGACATCTCTGTGTAGATGGTGGCTAGCGGCTACGTTATTGGACAAGACAAGTATTAAGCATGAGACTGAGAAGGTGAGGAACAAGGTATCTCAAAAAATTCCAAAATTGGAGGAAAAAGGGACATGGAAGTCAGCAAAGAAGACAGGATTGAATGATCAATAAATGCTCTGGAAAAATAAAAATGAGGGGGAAATGTCAACAGACCATAGATACAGACCAAAGTCCCAGGCAAGATTTGAGAATGGATTTTAAACACTTAGCAAGTGATAATCCCTAGGGACCCCAATACTAAGAGCAGGTCAAACAAGATTAACCTAGTTTCCTTTTTCAATAAGATTCTGAAACTAGAAATTAAAGGAAACACACACGTCTAGATTTTAGCAAAGCATCCGATAAAGTCTCTTAAGAAATATCTGTGGTCAAGATGGACAAAAAGGTAAGCGGATGTTTCTCTAACTTACTGCATTTAAAGTGTGCATTAGAAAAAACTGCCATCTTCCTAAAGTGATGGAAATGGCACCCAACATGTTCAATGCACTACTGCTAGGGTGGGAACTGACAAACTGAAAATTAATCAAGGTAAATTTAAGTCCGACATATAGCAAAGGGAATGAAAGACAAAGCACAAATAGATGTGTATAATGCAAGGTAAACAAGACCTAGCGGCAACATCTATGAGATAGATATGATCCATGAGAAATTCTGAGGTTTCTGGGTAGTCCACTCAGTAAGGAGGACAATGTGGCTCTCAAATATAGCAGTTTGGCTGCATAATACAAGCATGGAAGTTCAAAAATTATAGGAGAGAAAATCCAATCAGGAATACCGCTATTAGCTCTCCATACCAACTTTTAAAGATTGAACCAAACAGAAGCTTGAGTAACAAGCTGAACAAGATGGTGATGATGACCTGGAAGCTCTGGAGAGATTCTGCTCAGAGAAATAAAGATCAGAGGTGAATATGATAGCTCTAATCATGTAAATACAGTATTCGATTCTATTCCTATAGCTGAAAAATAGAACTATGATCAAAGCATAAAAACTGCTGAATTTGTTATAAACAAAAAGAGAAAGAGAAAGAGAAAGAAAAAAAAAAACCAGCATTGTCTAAAGGCAGAGCAGACTCCGTGTAGATATTGCATCCCTAACTCTGCAGAACTTTCAAGAACCTTGGGGGTTCAGTGAGCAGGTGTAAGTCAGAGCAATCACAGGCCTTGGGTGGTTGGATGAAATAACTCCTCCCCACCTCTGATTCTTCATCTAAGAGGCCACCGAGGGAGTCACAAACACCCCTGAGACACGAGCTTCTGCTCTCAACCTGGCCCTTCATAAACATTTAATGAATGGGAGGCAACTTCAAAATATGGGGAAAGAAAGACAGAATTATGTTTCAAAGGAACCGTCCACGATCTGCTGAGAGGAGGCAGCAGCAATGAATGTGGACTCGTTTTCTGAAATGATTCCTCAAGAAGTGGTTTATGACAGTTACAGGGCTCAAACATTTTGTTTAATGATAGCGAGTGGGTAAGCCTATTTCTAAGCTCAAGGAAAAAGCCAACAAAAAGGGTAAGTTGAAGGAAGCTGAGAAAAAAGAAAACAGAAAGAGTTAGACTTTGGAAAAGTTAGCTGGACTCAACCTGAAAATATCCCACACAGAACAAGTGCTGGATAACATATTTAAGACACATCTGCACATGTACAAACAATACTATTTAAAACTATTCTCTTTTAAATAGTTGCACAAGCACACACAAGATAGGTACCAAATTTATGACACATATCATGGTCTACAATAGCTCCAAGGTATACATGGAAATGGCATTGCAAGGAATTCCCAAAACCATACAAAGATCAAGATTCCTGTTTTAAAAAAAGTCTCAATGTCATAGTATCAAAATTAGATGAAGCAGAAAAGGACTGTGTGACAGATTTCACCCTCAGGCATGAGGTACTGATAATTGGGCTGTACCAATATGCAGAATAAAAGACAATAAAAGACTTAAGGCATCAGTGGATTACTTTCATAAAAGATAGTATGTTGAGATATTTTAGAAAGTTCTCCCAGAAGACTTATCATAGCAGTGACATCTTCACAATCTCAAAAAGATTTTTTAAGTGAAAATGAATAGCTGTATGCTCAAATATTTTTCAAAATAGACTAGAGTACCCCAATGATTCTTACTATTGAATAACTGTTAATATCCTCCCTGTCCCTAGTTTCACAATGACCCAAATAATAAATGAAAGCAATAATATTAGTCTCCTTAGCAAGCCATAACAAAATATACTGTCAGCTGGGTGGCATAAACAACAAAATTTATTTTCTCACAGTTCTGAAGGCTGGAAGTCCAAGATCAAGGTGCTGGCCATTTCAGTTCCTGGAGAAGACTAATACTCGCTTGCAGGTGGCCTCCTTCTCACTGTGGCTTCCTCTAGGGTCTTCTTACAAGGGCACTAATGCCATGATGAAGGCCTCACTCTCATGATCTCATCTAAACCTAATTATCTACCAAAGACTGCCCCCACTCCAAACACACACAGCTCCTGATTTATGATGGCTCAACTTATAATTTTTCAACTTGATGATTGCGTGAAAGCAATATACATTCAGTAGAAGCTGTACTTTGAGTCTTGCAGTTTGATGCTTTCCTGGGCTAGCAATATGCCCTATGATCCTCTCTCACAATGCTGGCCAGTGGCATTGAGCCAGAGCTCCCAGTCAGACACACCATCAGGAGGGTAAACAATCGACACACTTATGACCCATGCAATTCTATACCCATACAACCATTCTGTTTTTCACTTTCAGTATAGTATTCAATAAATTACATGAGATATCTAACATTATTACAAAACAGCTTCTGCTAGATGATTTTGCTCAAATGTAGGCTAATTTAAGTGTCTGGGCACAATTAACGTAGGCCAGGCAAAGCTATGATGTTCAATAGGTTAGCTGTATTACATAAATTTTCAGCTAAACAGTATTTTCAACTTATGAGGGTTTATTGGGACACAACCCCATCCGAAGTCAAGGAAGATCTGTACCATCAATTGGGGTTTACAGCTTCAACATATTAATTTTGTGTGGATGCACAATTCACTCCATAGCATGGATGGATGGATGAATTCATTTAAAGATCATCCTCAAAACTGCTGCCAATGATTATTCCAAATCCAAAACTACTCAGATCCCATTCAGAACCCTGAAACTTCCTTACTTGAATAAATTACTATTAGCATAGTTTGGAAGTAAGATCTGGGTTGTTCAGCACAGAACGAAGAGTCCTCATAACGTAGCCACACACCTCTCCAGTCTTATGTCACATCAATTCCCACACGTACCCTAAGCCGTAGTCAAGCCGAACTACCTGGAGTTCCCGGCATACGCACTCTTCTCATGCCTTCCACCTTTACACTGAACACTCCCTACGCTAGAATATCCTGCCCTACACTGCTGCCATGCTCGTTTCCACTCCCTCTTATTAAAGTGTGCTCGTAACACCTCCTTGGTCAGAACCTTCCCTGTATCCTCCTCTCCCCTGAAAGTGCGTTAGATGCTCCTCCCCTAGAGCCGTTGCACATTATGGATGCCTCTGTGATAGAAAGCACTTGTCAAGCTGAACACTGCTGATGCACATGTCTCCCTTCCCAGCTGTGAATTCTCCTGAGCCCAGGGACAGTGCCTTGGTTCCATGTGTCATCAACACATGCCACATACAGTTGGTATTCAAAAAAAAAAACCAACACTTGAGCAGATAAAAACATCACTCAAATAGACCATCACAGAGTTTGAAGAAAAGAGAGATGGGAGGATTTTTTAGTCCTAACATTTCACATCTATGTCCAATAGACACAGTTCTAGTTAGTTAGAAATCTGCACAAAGTTTTGCTGATTATCTCAATCACCAGAAAAATGGATAACACAAAAATCACTGAAAGCTGAAGAGCAGAGACAGAAGGAGAGTGGTGGCCCTTGGCCGTTGAATTACCAAATACCAAAGGGCACAGCCGAGTGTTTATCCATAAAACAAACTACACTCTTTCAGTGTTCTAGAACATCGTTACATTAGTTTACTGCATTTTAATATTTTTCATAAATGCCAATGAACTGATGGGCCCCTCACAAGAGAAAACTGTCCCGTTCAGACTTGCAGATGGCACTTTTAGGTTATAAATTCATTAAAGCAAATTTCCTTAAAAAAAAAAAAAATCCCCCTGTGCCCCACTCATCGGAAGTAGCAAGTTATATACAAGAGTCAAAGTAAAACTGTGGGTGGTCTTGGGGAAAAGGCTTTATAAACCATAAAGTCCGCCACAAACACCAGTGCTTATTCCCATCTGGATCACCCTTTCGGGTTGATGGCCCTTCAGCAGGAAGGTGACTAACATAAGTGGAGGGAATGACTTTATGCTCTGACTCATATTTTGCCTTTTTCTCCTCTCTAGAGAAACAAGCTCCTAATGGGACATTTTCTGATGAGCAAACATTAACTCATCCACCTAAAATCTCCTCGAGGATGAACGAAGTTCCTTGCTTCACAATGCACCAGGGGCTTGAAATGTAATAAGTGCACCAAAGAGAGTCAAAATTTTGTCTTCCTCAACCCATAGCACCCTAAAAATCAACAAATATTAATGTAGCCTAAAGTACAGCTTCTTAGACATAACTCCACAGAAGAAATTACACACAATCAGCCCTTAGAGACAGAAAAAAGTGCTACAATGTGCTTTCTTCCTGTGGCCATAATTAAGGTTGAAAAGGGCCCATGGTTTTCCCGTTAAGACAGAAGATTTGAACAGCTCCTGTCTCACCCTCACCTTCCCGCCGTGTGCTCTTGTATAAGGGCCTCCACCTCTTGGGTTTCCTGAGCCAGTCCTTCCTGTTCTCAACTTTTCACCACTCTCTCAAAACCCCTCCTCTTCTAACTCACTGATTCCATTTCTTTATTCTCTTTCATCATTCCACTTCCCCAAATCCTCACAACCTGGCTTTAATGACTAAAGGGAAAGAGCATTAAAAGAAAAAACAAATTGACAGTGGTCCATGGTGATACAACAAAGGTGGAACACAGAAGAGGTCTCCCTTGATTCAAAGTAACAAGTATTTATTGAGTGCCCACCATGTGCCCTGTGGGAGTTATAAAACCAGATCAGCTTTACTGGATGTGAGCACCATGAGAGGGACCGAGTCATCTCCGAGTCCCTCCACACAGCTCATCAGCGCATTCTGTCCGCCAAGGAGAGCCCCCCGGAAATCCAAAGGGGTTTGGGTTTCTTCCACTGCAGATGACTTCTGGTATCAAAATATGAAGAAATGCCAAAGCAGAGGGGCAACAAGTGCAGATGTCTTAAATGTTTATAAAACATGCCAAGCAATATTATCTGGCTAGCCTCATGATAATTACATGGTCCAGTAATGAGACACGAGTTCAAAGTTGTATGACCCATGACACCTTCTTCTGATCCTGCTGATGTATTTCTGAGGCCCTATCATTCAAAAGCAATGTCAAGACCAATGTGAAGCCCCTTGTGAAGGGAAGCTTGGGCCAGCAGGCCCTCCTGCCCACCACCACCTCCTAAGGTCTCTACACAGCAGAGAGTGAAGGAGCCAATGAACGACCTAACTGTGAACACTCGGTCTCTGCTCACAATGAATTTACAAAATAATTGGGAAAAAACGGACATACTGTCTGCTCCCACCCCTCCTCAAATATAATGGGAGAGGTGCTGGGCCTGGAGAAAAGGATTCCGTTCTGGACCCACCACTAAGTCATTAATCACGAGAAAGTCCTCCTCACTATATTTAAACTTCAGGGTTTTAACTTTTTTGTCTGTAAAATGGAATCATACTATTTTCACCCCTGGTTTTCAAACAGAGGTTATCAAGAGACTTCCGTAAAATGTGGTGCTGCTTTTGGTAAACTGCACAGCCTCACAAATGTGAGCTATGCAGGAACAAAAGTAGAATACTTACTCACATGCTGCCTTCTCATCACCAGAAAAAAAAATTTTTTAATGACATTTATAAACATATAAATTCAGAACTTGCCATTGTTCTGTCCAGGGAATAATAAAAGAAGAAGGGGAGAAAAGGTGAGTGGCTATGATTTGAAAGTACAGCAGTTTGATGGAGCCCCAGAGAGCTCTGACAATTTATCTATGAACATCTGAATATTCCTTCCTCTTTATTCCTTGTTGCAATAACTTCCATGAGTAACCAGAAGATGGCTACTCCGCAAACAAACCCAGACTTATTCCCTCAGGTCCCATACTCTTCCGGCTGCTTCTTCAGTTAAAACTTCTACAGCCACTTAACTTGCTGCAGCAGATCTCCTCCCTCTAAACCCACTATAATCTCTTTCCTCCCTCGTGCTAAATTTACACAAACATGACTAATGACATCCTAAATTACCAAAACAAACTGCCCTCTAGAGCTCTTATCTCTAGGTTTATAGGCCTGCCACGGAGCAGCCTTGCCTTCCCCCGGGTGAGTGGGGCCGGGCACACTCTCCCCGAGTACCTCCTACTGCTCAGGCTGCCCCAGTCTCCTCCCAGGGTCCTTCTCCTACCCCTCCTTCTGGGTGCACATCACCCTCTCAAGCCTTCTTCCCAGGCAAGATGATCCTCACCTTGAACTTCACTGCCACCTGGACCTAGGGAGACTCATTGGTCTCCAGCCTAGCTCTTTAGTAAATAAAAAGTTATTTACTAAATCTTTTCTCCCCTGACAACCCACCGAACAGCCCCCACTGGATGTCCCAAGGCCTCGCAAACAAAACTTGTCAAACGGAGCCTGTCACCTTCCTGCATTCCCCACTCCTCCCTACTTCTGTTATGTCATCATCATCTGCCCCCACAGTAGCCCGAGACGTTCTCTCCTTCTACCCCATCACATAGATCAGATCAGGTACCACATCCCATCAGCCCAGGTTTCTAAAACAGCCACAGTTGTCACTGTCTCTTGGCCATACAGCAGCTCCCCCTGCCTCCATACAAGTGTTTCCCAAGGTGTGAAAGTTGTACCACTGATGGTCCCCAGAATGCTGGGTGGTTCTTAAGCTTTTTCTTCACACTGGTTAATGTCTTTCCTATTATACATTAAATTCTTCAGGCACACATCAAGACTGCATTTCCACAGTTACAGTTGCTTTAAACAAACTTTTATGCATGTTAAAATAACCTAGAGACTGAAAATATGCCATCACCAGGGTTCATCCCAGACCAATCAAATCACAGCTTCATGGGGTGGGAATGGGCTTCTGGTTTGGAAACTCTGCAGTTGCTTCTATGTGATGACAAATTTGGGGACAACTCCACTGGAATGAGCCTGAAACAGGCACTTAAGGGGAAAGGTTGAGCCCATCTAATGAATTAGTCAAAGGTACGGCAAACAAACAGAAAGGGTGTCCAGCACCCCCCGTTTCCCCAGGACTTCAGCACAGAACATCCAGCATTCTGGGACAGCTCTCAGTCCCAGGCAAACTCAGACAGTTGTTGACCTACTCAGATAAGGCAGTGTCTGAACTCTGGGAACGAGTGCTAGCATTTCCCAAAACACGTTCAGCAAAACACTCTCTACTCTCCCTGGGGTGTTAACAGCTGTGCAGCTACAAAGGGTTCCGGTGTGGAATAAACTTTCAAGACCCCAGGGATATCCCAGGATAAATGATTCAGTTAACGGTTTTCCTCCAGTTCTCCGAACTTCAATGTACTGTGGTAATTTACATCACCGAAAGGATATAACTTGACCTCTTTTTTTGTGTGTATGGCATACTTTATGACTGAAGTTCAAGAAACTCCTTGTTGTATGCTGCCTCACTTGTACTTCCAGACAATTCGGAAGAAATATAAATGTGATCATGTGACTTCTTTATTATCAATCCCATGATTTTTTTTTAAAAAAGCCCAAACTCCTTAGCAAGTGGTCTGTCTCCTTTCCCAGCTCTCCCATCTTTTACACCTTCCCTGTGTTCCAGTCTAGTTTCTCAAACTTTTAGAAGCATTCCCATCGCCTGGAAGTACTATAGCAATGCTGATTCTGATGCAGTAGGATTGTGTGGGCCAGAGACTCTGTATTTGTAATGATGCTAGCTCCCAAAAGTTGCCATGACAGCTGATCCAAGGACCATACTTGGGAGTATCAGTACCAGTTCCAAAGGATGACATCTTTCCTATAAGCCTCTGTGCCTCAAAGACCATTTTCCCACCCGATACCTTCCTACTCAACCTTGAAAATGCTTGAGAACATCATTCCCTGTGAAGATGAGCTCCAGTATCCTCTCAAACACAACTGATCATCCCATCTTTATTTTGTTTAGAGCTACATTCTGGTGTTTCGCTCTGTTGTAGCTTGGCTGCCTTATTTTTCTGCCTCTCCCAAGCTAAGCTTTCTGACAGCCTTTCTGTCTTCATATGCCCAGTTCCTGGCACGTAGCAGCTACTCAGCAAATCTATAGAGAAGGAAGGAGTGGCCACACAAAGGAGATAATCCATGAACTTGGTGAAGGCAGACTTTTAGAAAATTAGAAACTAAGGTTGTTTTGTAGAATTAAGTTTGTTACTTTGGAGTTTTGTAGTTAGGGACCTTCAGCAAACGAAGTAAAATAATTTATGTTAACACTGCTGAAAGTCAAATCACAAAGGATTATCATCACCAATTTTTTTATATTACATACACACACAAAATTCCCAGTTTTCTTGAAATGAAAACTAAGTCAAGACAATCTTCTGATTAACATCTAACAGACTAAAATCACCAGACACACTGGGAGATGAAACACCATTTTTGACCTCTAAATCTGTATTCATTCTACTTACAGAGAATCCTTCTGACTATTCAAAGTTTAAACAAATCTTTGTGAAAAGAGTTCTCTAGCAAGTTTAATGTAGTCACAGCTGTCAAAATCATGGGCAATGTATCATATTTAAGAGGGCATTTGAAAATGTGTCAATAATTATAATTAGACACTTGTACCAGATCTAATATACTTTCACTACCCTTTAACTTCAACTGATATGAAATTAAAAACAGTTTCTTAAAAGTGTAGCTCTCAGATCATAATTTAATTCTAAAGTAGATACAAAAACTGTCACACTGCAGAGATACAGTACCTTTTACTCAAGAGGAGAAAAGGCCACGGTATTATAATACATCAGTCAGGTAAGGTGACCACCTTTAATGCTGAAAGGGTAAAATATATTATCGAGGTGACACACTCTTCCCATATCTACTTCACTCTTTTGTATTTGAACATTTTATCTTCAAAATTATGCATGACCCACAGCCCAGAGACAATAACTGTTAATATTCGAGTTTATTTCCTACCAGTCTTTTTTTTCTATATCCATATGTATATCACTGTAAATCTGAAACTGTACTGTTTTTTGTTTGTTTATGTTTATGGAATTTTATGTAATTTATGTGTACTGTTTTAGGAACTCTACTATTTTGGGGTCCTGTTTTTTCTACTTAATGTTGTTTTGTGTACTCTGCATGGTGATTGTATACCAACAATTTCTGCATGCCTACTACGGATAAGGCAGTATACCAGGCACAAAACACATACACACACACACACCCCACACACACACACACGAGCACCAGACAACAGTACTGTTCTTAGTATTTACCCCACAGATACACTGGTAGTATACACAAAATACAGAAAATAAGAAAAGATCTAATTAAATAGACTAGCCAACAAAAGCGTCTTTGGGAAGGTAACTTTTAATGTTAAGATCTGTCCCTGAAAACTCATCTAAAATGTTTTTAGTTATTACATAATATTGTTTTACAACATGTGAGTGTGTGTGTGTGTGAGAAGAGTGCACACACACACCTAACCTTAAATACCGGTTCTATATATATATATATATATATATATATATATATATATATATATATATAGTTTATTATAGAACATTTCTTTCTTTGGGTTTTTTTTTTTGTGGTGGAGAGGTTGCTACTCTACAGCTAGAAGAATAAATTTGTATACTTAGAGAGCTTTAGTTAAGTGACTTTTTTTTTTTTTTAATGAGTAACCAAACGCACAAATCTTTTCCAGGAAAACTGGGGGAGCCAATTTTAAAGAAAAAATACAGGAACTAAACATGAATTTTACATGAAATTTTTTTTTAACTTGAATTTTTAAATACATCTAATTTGGTAACCACCAGGGAATCCAAACATTTCATTAAACTACACCAGCTAAATACCTCAACATTTCCAAGTTCCCTATTTTACCTTCTTCATATTGCAAAATACTTTAAAAGATCAAAAGCAGTCTGCTCTGGTCTGCTCCAAGGTCATAAACAAAATTTTGCACTTTCTTCAAGACTGTCTATCATATGCTTATTGCTTTTTTAGAAAAACTATAACAAAAATAAAACTTTTTCCTTAAGTCTAAAAATCCATTCTATTTATAATCAATAATAAAAAGCTGACTATATAAATTTCTTGATCACTAAATGCCTACTTACCATTCACCATATTAAAAAAAGTAAAAAAAGATAATCAGCCATATAAGCTCTGTTTTTAACAAAAAGCACAAACCAGACACAGTGCTTTAAAACAATCAAAGTAAAGCTGTGGTTAGCAACGCTTCCAAAGCCCAGGGTTCTTCACAGACTGAAACTTAAATGGGGGAAAAAAAATTAAGTTCCATTTACTGGAAGGCCCAAAATGGAGGGAGACTGAAAGAGAATCAACAAATCATCAAACGAGAAATACCGGAGTCTATGCCCTTCTCTTGACAGATGAGGAAAGAAAAGTACCACCAAGAAAAAAGTTAAAGTAACTCTGTTGGGCCACAAATCTGGTTCATACCAGAGAACAGACTAGTGCTTGAGTCTTAGCGGTTGCTTTTTCATCTCCTCCAAGACACGTTGTTTCTCTAATACAACTCAAAATCCCAATTCACAGTACAACCTATACAGTAATTGAAAATGAGTACCCTTTGATTCAGCAGTTCTAATACTTGATATTTACCCCCAGATATACAGGAGATATATATCTACATGTGCGCCTACATAGAAATCAATATGTAGACATAGCAGCTCACGTAAAGATAGTCACTGCAACATTATAACAATGTTACCTAAAATAACACGTCAAAGGACTGGTTAAATAAATTAGGATACACCAGGCTATCGATGGAATACCTTTCAAAAAAAATGAGGAAACTCTGTTCACACTGATAATAAAAAATTTCCAAGATAAATTGGTCAGAGAAAACAGCCAGGAACAGAACAGAAACATGCGCAAAATGATACAATATTTATAGGAAAAACACAATACTATGCTTGTAAATATAAAGACTATCACTGAAAGGACAGGCAACTAGTTTTAATGATGGTTTTTCTCCAGCAAGGGAAAGTAGAAGCCTAGAAAACAAAAGTTGTGTTTCGTACACCGCCCCCTCCTGTACTTCAAATCTTGCACTGAGCACATGAAACATAAATCATCATTTCTAAAACAAAATATCACAATGAATAAAAATACACAATTTTTCAGCAAAACTACATAGGAACCCATATTAATATGCACATGTAATGAAATAGAGCTAGCTATGAATTAGAAACAAAAACACCAATTTGAATTTTTCAAAAAGAGCTGGTACGTCACAAGTCAGAGACTGAACTAAGACAGTCTGTCTATGAAAACAAAAGAAATGCCCTCCTGGAAGACTTCCGTGAGCAGTAGCCACCGCTGAGAAAGATCCACCCCACTGGTGCTGAGGGTGTCCTACAACAATCAAGACCTTTGGGGATCCAGAGGGAGCCAAGGAAAAGGGGAGCAGCTGAGGGGGACCCAGCTGATTAAGTAACAATGACTTGGAGGGAATCCTGAACAAACAAGCCAAGATAAGAAGAAAAAAAACATCTGATTTTGAAAAGGACATTCCATCCTGAACTGGCCAAAGGCAAGACGAAATCCCAAACCAAGTCATTCTCTTCTGGCATGTTTTTTCCCCAATATCAGGAAGATGGTAACCTCTTTTTTTTTAATCACCTGTGATATAAAAAATATCACTGTTAGAACCCCAGTCTCCTAAAGAAGGCTTAGCAAAATAGGCATACACGTAAGGTAGAGATCTCACCCATCAAACAGTGCATCTGCCTTTGATTCTATGAGCAGAAGTTTGTCGGGTCCCATGCTCAAAAGCTGAAGACTTATGGTGCTCCTTTATTAGGATAAACACTTGATTTATATGCAAGATAGGGCACTTGACCCAAAAAAAGTCAGTATGAGACTTTGAACTGGTTCATTGTATCATTCAGGCCTCACAGCCTGCTTCTTCCAGTTTCCAAAAGGGACCCCTCCCCAGGTCCAAATGCCCCAGGAGGTTTCCATCCTCTCTCACACACCTGGTCGCCAATATAAAGTCACAGCCTTGGGTTCCACGAGTTTCCAACTCCTCACTAGGCTCAAGCAGGCCCTCATCTATGACCTTATCCCACCAGAACCTCAACGCGAATACCACGCCCTGTCCCAAACCAGCACCTCTTCAACACCATTCTCCCAGTCACCCAGCTTCCAAAAGTCAGATTCATTTGCCCTCCAGCCGTCCCTCCCTCCCCTCACAAAAATGATATATTCACCAACAGCTTTCCCAGCCCAAGGCCAAAACCCTAATTTCACCTCCTCTCATTCCCCCTTTGCTGCTGGGCATCTACCCTTCCCACTAGACTATTTGCAGCCAACAACGTAACAGGGTCTGGAACTCTTATGCTTATAGGGACAATGCAATTAGCATAAAGGAGTGAGGCCGACTAGGAATTCAGAGAAATAAAGAACAAATAGCAACAGATGCTGGGCCTTGTGTCTGGAAGAGAACTGGACAAGCAGGGACTGTGGTGCACAGCACACTTGTGCCCTCAGACACACACATCACAAGGAGCTCTGGCGGGTCCCTGCAGGAATTCGGGCCTTGTGCTGCCAGAGCTTGCAATTTTGCAGGAGTAGGTAGAAATTTGAACTTTTTTATGGGAAGTTCTCTGTATTTAAATGATGGCAACCATTTAAAAATAAAAAAAAGTTTTACAAACAATATCAAATCGGAACACAACTCTGAGGTGTATACAGCGGAGGCGCCTTCACGATCTTTGCTTATAGAGCATGATGACCTGGGAATGTCCAACCTGGGTTAAAGGTCAGATGTGTGACCTACACATTTCCTGTCACCCTCTGTGTCTCAGTTTTGCCTGTAAAATGGGGATAAGAGAAGAGATCTCTAGAGTGGGTATGTGCGATAAATGAAGAAAGCAAGAAAAGGGGTCTGACTAGGGCCTCTTCTACACGTATTATTATCTTACTATTGCTATTTTAGAATCAAGTCTGAAACCTTTAGCCTGAATTCAAGGTAAACCATAATTTGGCTCTAAATCTCCCTTTCTAAGCTTTCTTCTATGGTGCTCCCCTTTATGTACTCTATACAGTCACATTCCATCACAAAGGACTTCAACTTCCAAAAGTTACCATATACACTCGGCAAAAAAATAAAATAAGGTGCGGAGGTGTGTGTAATACAACCAGTTAAATAATACTGGCCATGCTACTCAGAATACTTTGGCTCTGCAATTGCTACAAAACCAGAGACAGGAATCCACTGCCTTTCAGTTATCTCAGGTCTTGATGCCTTTTCATGAAGTTTACCTCAAGGCATTGAGTCTGATTCTAGTGATTAAAAACATGTGCAACTATGGTTTATACAACTTGGCTCCTAAACAAAAGCCAACTACTTCATATTTACTTGCCTCATTCCCTGGTTTTGGAATGGTGCCTAGTCCACAACCTACACTCCACTTTACATAGAGCCCCCTCAAAATGGTAACATCAGAATCAGACCTCTTTCCAAGGCCAGCCACACAGCCACTTCCTCAAAGGTGTTGGTTGGTCCTTGTCCCTCTCTATCTTGTGACCAAGATACTCAGGCGTTCTGCTGTTTATAATTAGATGTGTTAATTCTTCAATCCCTTACTCAAGTGCACCTTAAGATCATCGTGGGTTTACTGAAATTTCCATGCCCAGCCCCACACAGAGGAAGACCTAATAAATATTTAATAAATGAGGAAGAGGGGAAAAGAAAAAGGAGCCGCAGCAGGGCAGGGAAATTTTAATGGTGGAGACCATGGCAGCCACGATGTAGCCACCAATTAAGCTTCCACTGCTTTGAATGCAAAGAGCTGTGCCCTAAAAACCTTGTTGGTGTTCCTGAACAGTGAATGTATGGCATCATCTTTCCTACCTCTTTGCCATTCCTTTTTGTGCGCCTGACCAGCACAGACATTCCTGCTGTCCCCTTATTACTGAAAGTCACCATCCCATTCAAACATGATATAAAAAACAGGGTACTAAGTGGCTCCTCCCACCAGCTTAAATTAATGAGCCGCACCTTTGATGCAGATTAGGATCAAGAGGATGATACCCTCTTGGAGCTGGGCCAAAGCACATATTAGTCCCTTTAATCTGATCTGGAAAAAGGAGCAAAGACCCCTACACAGAGAAAAGAACAATGAGGTGGGGGACAGTCGGGGAGCAGAAGGGTGTGGAACATCTGTAGAATAACTGAGACTCATACAAGAAAAAAAACAAAACTCTCATCCAGATTAGCAACTGCTCAATAAACAAATAAAGACTGATTTCTACAATACCTAGGATAGTTTTTTTTTTCAACTGCCATTTAGAGCCCATTAGCAAGTTGTGAAATCAATTTAGTTGACAGAGACCAGAATTTTTTTTTAATAAAAATTGCATACAAGTTCGGAAGTACTGCACTTTTGTTTTATAAAACCTGTAATTCAGCTTTATTTTCAATATGTGTGTGTGTGTGTGTGTGTGTGTGTGTGTGTGTGTGTGTGTGTGTGTGTGTGTATACTCAGGATGTAAAATGCATTGCTGGGAATCAAAAATGTTTTTAAAATACTGAAATAGACCATTTATGTTGGTATAATCCCTGGGGACTGAGATTTTCCATTTTTCACTAGGCTATACTCATAAGAGAATATTTGTTCTTGCCACCTGTTGTGCACAACAGTTCAATTCTTCAAGTTCAAAAAAGCATATAAAAAAATATCATTTGGCACACTTGTGCCTTACCATTCTCATTCCCAGAAAGGAAGGTAAGGGTCACTCTAGATAACCATCTACCGCTTTTCTCTTCCTCCTGGCTGTTCCTATGTCTATTTCTACTTTGTGTAAGTCCCTGACATCAAGTTACAAGTCCAAATGCTCCGGTTTTCTTGGTGGTATTTGCTTATGAGCATTAACTTACCACTTAGGAGAGTGATCAAGCACATTGTTTTCACCCAGAGTGTAACCCCATTCATCAAAGGCTCCAACAGTGGAAGACTCAGAACTGAGTCTAAAACATCTCCTCAATCCAGCCCCCTACACAGGAATACTTTTTCTCAAGTTCTTTTTACTGCACATTTTTCTCAACTGCCAGGCTCCAAACTCTCTAAGACCACCGTGACCTTCCTTTATTCTCTCTGTACATTTCTCATCAAACTCAAGGTTATTTTTTTTAAAGTCCAAGCAATACTTCTTCCATAATTGCCACGAAAGAAACAAGAAGTCGGAGCGATCTTATTTCCATGATATCCTTGCTGTTGGGTGGCTGGCAACGGCCCATCTCAGCTTTCACATATGAACTACGACCCGACCACCACCTATTGGCAGAAAAGGTCTAGATGGCATTTCTGCCCACTCAAATCAGCCCTTAAAACCTATCAAAAGTGAAGCTGACTTTGGATTCCAAAGAGGTCATCCACATTCCACCTCTCACATGAGCACTGCTTACCACTGTTTCCACTGTCAACTGCTTGAGAACACATGCAACAGGAGAAAGTCAGAGTAAGGAGTTAATTCGCCACATGCCTGTGCCCCAGCCATAGACATAGTACAGCAGGATTCCTTGCTCTGAGGGATATAAAATGTTAGTTGAGATATTCTTCCTTAAAAAGGAGGTGTCATCCTTAAATCCAAAAACAATCAGAACAGCAAACATATACTGAAAGATACAACAGATGTGTGTTGAATCCACTAAATACAAGTTACAGTATCAAGCATTAAAAAAGGGTTATAACAGTTCCTTCTACCTAGAGTGTCCTTCGTCCCTGCTTCCCAAACTCATCCTTCAGGACCACTAAGTCTGTTATGACCTTCTCTGGGACCGCCCCCCAGAATCCTAGGCACCGGGTCCTTTTGCCCCCCTAAAGGGAAATCACCCATTCATTCTCTCAGCAATTAAAACAGGATTCACTAACTGTGTGGTCTGGGCTACACACTGTCTTGGGTGCAAACGTTTTGAATAAGACACAGTCCTTTTGACCTCAAGGAGCCCAGTGAGAGAAATGGAAAGGCTTTACTGGTGAAGGGAAATGAATGACCTGAAGTCATTGCCCTCACAGAGATCAATCAAGTACCAGAATGAGTAGTGAAGATGATAAAACAATAGGAGAATGTCAAAAAGCAAAAAATTTGGGAAGCATTCTTATCTGCAATGAGATTACTCTGAGCCCTGAAAGATTTGGCTCTCCTCAAAAGTGGGGATGAGGGCAACACAGAGGGACAGAATAGCCAAGACCAGGCCTTCCAGTGAGAGCTCAACTCTTGGAGAACCATCAGGGCACCTGTGCTAACGGAGACCCCCTGACCCCACGCCACCCAATGACAGTCCCCTGCTGCGGGAACCCACAAGATTGGAAAGACTAAAATTCAAAGTCATTTTCACAGTCACAGAAATGAAGGCCAATACCCAAAGCAAATAGTGAAGCAATACTAATGGGCAAAGTGGAATGTTGGTCAGTGACTGAAACCCAAAAATCAAACAACTGAGTAGTGGCAGCTCTGGAAAACAACGCTCTCATGGGTCACAGAAGAGTCCTTGGACATATAAACAAGCTCAGTTTCCAGAAATGCATACAAGAGCTCAGGAATATTAAACTGTGTGGTCGAATAGAATAGTGGGGGCACAGGGAGTATTTGTTTTAAATTCAGAAAGGAAGTGGCTGGGTCTCTTATTAGCTAATTTGAGCAGAGTAAGTTCAAGCAAAACTACCTCCCATCTGAAGCAAAAACCATGATGTGCCAGCCACACAACTTCATGAGGCTCTTTCAAACGGAATCAAATTTAAACACTCTTTCCAACAGACAAATCCCGGTTTGAAACTTGATTCTGAAACTAGCATGGCAAGTGAGAGCAGTCTATGGCCAACTGCTAAACCTTCCACTTGGTTATTCTGAGAGCTGAAATTGGCCACAAAAAGAACACAAAATTTTCACTCTAAGAGATCAAAGAAGGCATTTCGTACCAGGAAACCCAATTCAAATCCTCACTTCCAGGAATAAAGCCACAGTGCCCAATACTTGATTGGGAAAATAAAACAGGAGACTATGTGGATTCCAATTAAAATCTCTGATGGCTTTATTTCCCAGCGTTGCTAATTTAATGCTGTGAACATTTTACCCAGGCTTCTTAAACACCAGCTTCCTGGTCTGAATGGTCACACTTACCACTGGGTAAAAGGGAAGCATTTTAGCACTTCATGAATGCATTTTTTGCCCCATCCTCAGCACTCAATGTGTAAGACAAGGTGATGCTGAGAAGTGCCAGCTTCAGCTCAACCCGTCTCCCATAACTACAGTCAGTAGAAACCAGGCTGTAGCCCATGGAATTACTTTAATCACAATATTGGAAATGAGAGGGGAGCAGAAGAAAATAGAGGGGACACAGTATGACAACAATCAGCTTGCTTTAAAATGATCACCTGGAGTCCTGTCAATCAGCCAGCAGTTCTTGTGTGCCTACTCCACACAGGCACCAGCTCAGTCTACACTCAGAACAGTGCACTGAAATATTCCCCAAGTAATCATTATGTTAATGGTTATGTGTTTAATTTTCTTTATCCTCTCACTAAAAAGTATGTATCATGTAGGTAGGTTATAAAATCTAAAAATAAAATCACTACCCATGAACACATCACTCAAAAACTAGAACAGTATCAATACTGTATTATCAACCAACCTCCTCCTTTATCCTCAGGTCCCTACAACACACACACACACACACACACTACCATTATTCTGAATCTGGGTTTTAGTATAAGTATGAATGCATTTTTTTTTAAGTATCACTGATATACCATCTTATGAAGGTCTCATATGAGCGACACTGTAGTTTCAGCATTATGAACGCATCTTTATAACCACATACATTACCTCCTATTCCTAACAAGAGAGTTGGTTTTCCAAATAACATAGTGATACATGGTTTCCTCAGAAAAGATGATGTCTTTAAGGGTTTTTTAAAGTGAATCATTGCTTTCAAGAAAAAATAATTACTAGATTAAATGATACTTAGCTATGCTAAGCTCATGAAGACAGTGTATGAATGAATGAAATTTGGCAAACACTGGCACAAGTGGCAGAGAGCACAGGTTGTGGAGACCCACAAATCTCTGACTCAAATCCCTACTTCTCTGACTAGCTCTACAACTTTGGGTAACTCAATTTTGCCAAGCCTCAATTTCTTATTGTAAAAAAAAAGTCCCCCTCCCCAAACCATCAAATTGGTCGCTAAATTTGCTCAAAACATATCAAAAGGATTTTGCCACCATCAAGTTTGCTTCTCCCTGATTTCTAACAAGTTGTGCATAGCTCTCTTCACGTAGAAATAAATCAAGATGCAGAAACCCAACAGAACCAGAGCAGAAGACAGTTCCCAGCCCCAGATCCTCTTTGCCTAAAGCACTGTCCATACACATCGATCTCATCTTCACCTCGTGACCTTGAACAGCAGATCATTTTTCAAATCCACTTCTGCGCCATCCCTTCCTCCCCAAGAAGGCTGGACTACTCATTCCAACCTTACCCAGAGGCCTGTCATGATCATCACAGGACTAGGTCGATGCAATCTAAGGTTAGATAAAGGCATAGTCTCTATTTACCAGATCAATCACTGGTATCTGTTCCATAGATAGATGCAAAAAATTTGGCAAATCACTACGTTAAAAAAAAAAAACCACAATGCTATGAATGGAATTTAGTTCCTCACTTCTGAACCTAATTAATTGCATTCATGAATATGGCTTCCTCCTCGTCTCTACTACCCGTCCTTAACGTTCTTCTAAATTACTTAGAGATAACAAGAAACTTACCTGGATTCAAATGAGCATTCTCTTCCAAGGCACAAAAGTTTACTACTTGAATCAAGTTTTATTTAAAACCACTTTCTCTATTTTAAGTAAAAGTCAACCACATCGATGGAAAAGGAGAGCATGAATGCAGTCCATACCCATCCCAGCCCTTGAGTTCTGCCATCTATCCAGAATTTATTCACCACCTTTGAGTATTTATATAAGGAATGACAGTACAAATGCTACTATCTAACCACACAGTATCAATTTAAGGCTTCCACATTTGGGCTTCAAAAGACTTCGATTTTTAATTCCAGGGCAGAAAACAAAAAAGCAGTGAATCATAAAAAAATGACTTGGTCTTCGAAGCCAGGTGACCCAAGTCCTGTCCAGGCCAAAGATAACTTCCTGACCCCTGTTGTCCCCCATGAGTGACATGGGTGAGGCCCATATTTCATACTTACGCATACTGTAAAGCTGGATGGCTAGCCAGTGTCTGAGGTCAGCACAAGTCTAGTTAGTGTCTGCTGGCTGCCCAAGCCCGGGCCCTGGGCCAGCCGCCCACCTCCCAGAAACGAGTGCCAGGCCATACTATAGTGTTTCCATTTAAGGCCTGCCACTCGGATCAGCCCACCTCTGAAATTTCTTACCACCACCTTTCCAGGAAGAATTTTTTTGGGAGGTAAAAGCGAGGTGGTGTCTATTTTTTGACACCGCCTTCCCCTGGGCTGTCAGAGCCGTCTGCGTCTCTGGGACAGGATTCTTCAATATCACTGGGTTATGGCTATGTCTTCATTTGAGGGCCTCTTTTCAAAAGTAAACAAAATATGTATGAGATCGGTCCTTTTTCTCAACATCTAACTCCCATCACACTCACCTCAAAAAAGGGAAGAAAGCCCAGTAAAATTAACAAATTCATTGCATTACTTTGCTACCTCTCTCCAAAAGCCAAATTAAGCACAACTTTTTAACCAAGACTTTTTTTCTGCTAAGTGGAATGTTTTCTTCCCTAAGTAGCTTCCTTTACAGCTTCTCTCCCAAGCGTTCAAAACTCCAGGGAAAAGGGGGGCGGTGGGAGACAGATCTGGCACAAACTGGACAGAGCTGAGCCAGTCTAGAACCCGACGAAAAGAAGTTAGTGAATCCAGCGGCCCCAGAGGCCCACATCTCTCCCCAGCGCGCCCAAGGTGCTAGCCTCACTGTTTGGGTTACAGTGTTGAAGGAAGGGTTTTAAACTTGGCAAAGTACCGTGCAACATCTGTAACCACATTTGCCTTCTGGGGATCGGAAGATGAATCCCACATTCCTGGCTTTGAAGCTTTTTGAAACTGCAGCTAGGAAGGACGGAGGGAGGGGAGGGAGTTGAGCAGAGTTTATTGGCTGTCTCTCCAGCAGAAGGAAATTTCTCTTGGAAGAGACGGCTATTTTGAGGGTGGGGGTATTCGCCCATCCCTTTACTCTCCACCAAGCTTGTCTAGAAAGGTGAGCCCCGTAGCCGGGCTGCCAGATCGATTTCCAAGTCAGAGGCGCACCCCCCGAAGGAGTTCACTACATACATGCACACATGCATGCATATACACACACACACACATACACACACACACACAGAAAGCCGGGGACCCCCCCACTCCATGCCTCTGCCCTTTCCCATATCCCGCCAGCAGTTCAGGCCCCAAGCAAGACAGTTTTGTTCCGCGGCTGCTCCCCCCACCGACAGCGGATCCAGCTCGGGGGAGAAAGGAATGAAAGCGGGGGGGGAGGCACGGCAGACGCCCACCCTCCCACCCCCAGCCCTGTGCCCCGGCCTCTCCTCCCGCTCGGCGCCCTCCTCCCCCGGTCCCCGCGGCTCCCGCGGTCGCGGCCGGCGACCTGCCCTCACCTCTGGTCGCGCCGCGGCCGGGGGCTGAGCCGGGGGAGGCGGAAAGCGAGCCAGCCGGGTGCTGCAGGTCGGCGCGGCGCGGCGCGGGGCGGGGCGGGGCGGCCGGCGAGCAGCCCGGAACTCCGCGGGGCCGAGGTCCGGCGGCCGACCCCGAGTGGCGGGCGCGGCGGGGCGGGGCGGGGCGCGGCGGGCGGCGGGCGCTTGCAGCCCCAGGGCCGGTGCGGCTGGCGGAGGAGCAGCGCGGCAGCGGCCGCGGCAGAGGCGACCGCCCCCGGGGAGCGAGCCGAGGAGGGCGGGGAGGCGGGGTGAGAGGCGGAGGGCGGGGAGGCGGCGGCGGGACGAACTTCCCGCGGCGCGGCGGGGCGGGCGGCCGTGGCGGCCGGGGCGGCGGGGGAGGCGGCCGCGGGGAGCAGAAAAGTTCCCCCGGCGCGGAGGGGGAGGCTGCGGCGGCGGCGGCGGCGGCTGCGAGGAGCAGGAGCCGGGGCGGGAGGAGCGGGAGGAGGAGGAGGAGGAAGTGGCTGCGGAGCGCTCGGCCAATGAGTGTCTGGAGCTGTGATTAACCAGCAGCAACACATCATTTCCTCCCGGCGCGGATCCAGGGAGCCGGGAGGGAGAGGCGAGGCGGCGGGGCGGGCCGGCCCCCGCGCCCCCTGCAGGCGCCCGGCCGGGGGCGAGCCCGCCGGGCCTGACCGCGGCCCCCGGCGCGCCCCGCGCCGTCTGCGGGCCCGGCGGCGGCTCGGAGGCGGGCGGGCCCGAGCCGGGCTCCCGCGGCCGCGGAGAGGCGGCGCGGCGCGGGTGAGTGCCCAGGTAGGCGCGGGCGGGGCTGTCTGGACAGCGCCCCGGGGGCGCGCGGGGCGGGCGGCGCGCGGCCGGAGTCCTGCTGGTCACGCTCGGGCCGGGTTCTCGGAGAGAACCTCAGCGTCCTCATCCAGCCCACTTCTGACCTGTCTTCAGATCCCCCGTGCACTCTGCTCCTTCCCTCGCAAGGTCTGGGGTTATGCAAGAGCTTGCCACTGGCGCAGTCGGCGTCCTTAGCAATAAAAAGATGCGGGGGGTGGGGGGAGGTGTCCTGCAGTAATCTAGCCCTGTCCTAGGCGCCATGGGATTTTACAGTGGAAAGGAAGGAACATTCCCCGCCGCAGAGGCTGACAACCTCGGTCCTTGGATACGCGAAAACACTCCAGTGTGCTAATATTATCCAGAGCATCAAAAAGGCATGCGAGGATCAAATTTTGCATGGTGTCTGCTGAGTGTGAGGAAAACACCAAGCCATTTTCTCTGCCCTCTAGAAGCTGGTAATGCACAGTCCCATCACAAAGCAAAATAAAAGCATGAAACCAACAAATGGGAATACCATAAAGGATTTTTATCTCTACAGGTTCATTCATGCAGCAGGCAGTTCTCGGATGACTGCAGTACTGCAGAAGGTTGCAAAGGAAGTGGAAGCTCTGGTTCCTGCAGGTCAGGAGTTTACAGTCTAATTAGGAACACAAGCATATATTCTTGCAACAGGTAGAAAAGAATCCCCACATATAATCAGCAAGAAAAGAAGGCTAGGGGCATTTTTTTCAGAAGGGGAAGAACTTTATGCCTATGTGATCGGTGGGCCTCAGGAAAGGAAATTCCAGATCAATTATCAAGAGTGCTTGTATGTATCCCTGCTCTGTAAGCAAGGGGACCTCAGTGTCACTTGGCTGAAGTCTCAGTCCTGCCACGTACAAATTGTGTGCCCTTGGGACGTTTTTAACCTCTCTGAGAAAGGAATATGGCCTGTCTCATGAGGTCTGTTGTGCAGTTCAAATGTGATTACACATACCTGTAAGCTCAAGCCGCAGTGTTAATGTTCCTCAGTTCGTACATTTACGGAGCCCTCATTTTACTGGACTTTTCTTGATTCACTTGTTTCTAGTCTCTAGGCTGTAAGCTCCATTGAGGGCAGGGCGGGGTTTAGTTGTGTTCACCATGCATCATCATGTCTAGCAGAGTGGCTCAATAAAGGTTTGCTGAATAAGTTGGTGAATGAACTAATGAATCCTGTTAAGCTTTTAACTGTTTCTTTTGTATCTTTTCTTTTACTAGTGCTCTTGTTATATGGCCAGCTCAATGCAAAAACCTGTAACTCAACCCTCCTATGGCTAACCTATATTCCAGGGGACATTTGGGTGGCTTCTGGGTAGTTCTTGTGGCCTTAGTACATAGATTGATTCATACATAGAACAGGAAGATACACAAGGATACATTTCTCCACACAAGCCCTGTCCACACAAGGATATGGTTTTTGGCTTGGACACCTTAATGCAGGGTTTGTCTACTTTGGAACTATTGACATTGTTGACTGGGGAATTGTAGGGTGCTGTACTGTGTGCGCTGTAAATGTTTTACAGCATCCTGGGCCTCTGCCCATTAGATACAAATGAGACGCCTTCCCTCCACAGTCATGACAACCAAAATGTCTCCAGATACCACCAGATGTCTCCTGGGGGTCAAAATTGCCCCCTGTTGAGAACCACTGCCTAACTCTGATATCTAATCCATTGATTTGATTCCAGTGGAAAATTACACCAGTAAAGTAACTTGGAGGAAATACATCCTCTGTTATTCTAAGATTCTCAGATCTCTTCCATCGTATGTTTCAAGGAGCACGACTCTTGTTAATTAATTGCCTGCTGCATTGTGAATTGGCATCTCTTCTGTTTTCTGCATATCCTCCTCCTTTACGCCCAGATCAACATGTTCATTTCTAAAAGTCAACAGCTTTCAAAAACTATTAGGAAACTGGGTCTTGAGCAACCTACGAGTTCTGTACAATATTTTCCTATAACATTTGGGTAAAACTTATTCTATAAAATATTGCAAGAAGCTACCCTGTTACAGTTAAGCTCTTAGATTTACAAACAATAACCATAGCCTGTCTGCACTCAGATTACAAGTGATATGGGATACAAATTGTAACTTTTGGAAATGACTTCATTTAAAGTATTTAAGTAACTACATGGAGTGATTTTCTTTCATCACGAAACCAATTTTTTTTTATTCCCGAGAGATTTCATTGCATAATGGTTACAAGAGAACATGATTTACTAAAACCTGTAAAGCAAAAATCAGCTTAGTTACACATGTCAATATCCAAAAGCAAATTCTTTAAAAAAAAATTTGGTGGAATGTTTGAGAGCTGGTGCTATTGATGAAAAATCCTGATGGATTGATGGGCTACAGTTCAATTTCTAAAACCTTCTTGAAGAAAAATAAGGAGTACTGGTTAAAGAAATAAACAAATTCTGATAAGTCTGTCCACTCACTATGGGCAGGTAGAACTGAAAAACCTCTACTCCTCAGAGGCAATAGGGCAGTGTTTCCAAAGTAAGCAGCCATTTTTGTCCAGCAAGGCAGTATCTTCTTGTCTCATTAAATGAAGTTATTTGAATCATCAGCTTGATAGTTCTGTGCATATTCAGTTTGGGTTTTATAGTTGTGTAATGGTTACAAGCCTATGGAGATTACTTTGCATCTAGTTTAGTGATTGTGCACGTTAAGGTGGTTGTGTCCAAGACTAGGTAGGCATCCAAACTGCTGAGAAAAAGAACAGTTTGACGGCTGGATGTGGTTTGTGGTGAAGAGATTCTCCCATTTCTGTTTTGTTAGACTGGAACTAGGACAAGTACTCTTAAGGGATCTCCAAGTTCTCTATGAAATCCATGAAATTGGTGCTTTTGCTTCAGTTGTAATATTTTTCAAAGAAATTAATATGATGCATAGTGAATGTCTGCCATGTATCCATGCTCCCATTATTCTTTTTTTGCTATGTACTTAAAAGAATATACACTTTGTTTAATTATATTTTAATAAAAATAATGTAAGGCATTACCGAAGTTCCACGTGAATTTTTTCTTTTTAAAGATGTCTGTACATTACTCAAGTATGAGAATAGTGACTCAGTTGCATCATAACTATTCTTGGAGAATGATGAATTAAAAGGCCTGGACATCTGGAATTTAGTCCTAATCCTGAGGCCCATAAGAAGCCAATATAATGCTCCAAAGATTGAAATGACAGGATCTCAGAGTAGTAGGCAACTGGTGGAAGAGAAAATTACACCTGAAAGGGTCACTAACAATCCTATCAGACCTGGCACCCTATTCTCCAAAGGTAAACATTTAACCAGTCAGGACAGACACTTATTTATCTTCCCGTTAAACTTTCCCAGGTGTGTGAATGACTCATTAATTGTTCATTTTATACAGGACTTTACTGGCCATCTACCATATTCAGGCAAGTGTGGGAGCCACACAGGGAGTCCTCAAACTGTCTGCAGTTACTTTGTACCTGGGAAAGTGAATCCAGGCCCTCCTGGTACAGCAGGTTACCCTCAAACCAGTGTAAGGCTGCATGCCAACCACGTGATACAGGAGGCAATACCAAACGGTTGCAGAAAAGAAAGATGATTCATTAAATGGTGTTGAGGCACTTGGAACAAATCCTGGTAGTGCTTCCTCTCACACCATTCCTGAAAATATTTCCAGAAGAAATAAAGAGTTAAAGACTTTTTAAATTAGAAATTAAAGCAAATATAGGTAGGTACTTATCGTTGGATGGAGAAAGGACTTTCTAAACAAAAGCTATGGAAGAAATAAAAAAGATTGGTTGGCTTGACTGTGTAAATTTTTTCCCCTAAAATTCTTTGAGGGGACAATCAAACAACAAGGGAAACCACATAGTGAAGCTGCTTATATACTCCAAGGGTTAAAATCTTTTCTGTATTAAAAACTCTTGCAAATCAACAAAATGCACTCTTTAAGAGACAGTTGGGTAGATTCCATGAATAGATGAAGAAAAGTAAAATTACACATGAACATTAGGGGAAAAGTTTCCTCTATAATCTGAAGGAAGGGTAATGCAAACAAAACTGAGATAAATATTTCACACAATTTGTCAGCAATTGAACATATTCTCTGTTGATAAGATTGACTTTAGAAAGGACACTCAGTTATAGTGGATACTTATTTGCTTGGAAAGTGTAAATTGGAAAGCAATTGTAAACACCTTAAAAATATTTATACCCTTTGACACTTTATTCCGATTTCAAGAATTTATTCTATGAAAATAATCGCACAAAGATTTGTATATGAAGATAATCATCATCTAATAATTTGGGAAATGCCAATAATACAGCATAAGTTCAAAAAAATAGAATATAAAGGTAATATTCCAATTTCATAATCCTCATAAAACACATGAATCCCCTCCCCCTCACATAAACACAAAAATGAAAGAGTTAAGAGAAAATATTCTAAGATGTGCAATAATTATCTTTGGATCCTAGATACGAATTGACTTTTGGTTTCTTCTTTTTACATGGTGTGTGTTCCAACTTTTTTATTAGATATTACTTTTATAAGCAGAAATAAGCATTATAAGAAATATAGGCACATATTTTAAAAGGGCCTGACAATCAGAACAAAACCTGGCCGGTGATGAATGTATATGGATTTATATTTGTGAAGAAGAAGTAAAGAATTGAATTCAAATTTGGTATTTTTGTGCTCTGCTGGTAGGTCCATTTCTTTCAGAAGAAAGAGGACTCCCACCCTTATCTTATCCTTTGCCTGCATCTCAGTCTCTTTGTGACCAATTCCCTTGCAACCTTGAGGGCTAGATGCCCATCAGGCCTGTCCAAGGTCTTGCTCACATTCTGAAGCTGCTTGTGCTTCTAATTTACTTAACTAGTTAATTTAACTATATTGGAGATGTGGATTTTTAAAAACTAGGCTCATGGATGAATGCCCTCAGAATGATCAAATTAATTTCTTCCTCAAATTAAACAAATATATTTCAAATATAATTGTGTGGTTCCTAGTAGAATCCAGCATTACAGTGGCTTTTCATTTTTAGGGAACATTCTTTTGCCTGATTGGTCCCTCTGAGCATTGGCATCATGAAGACGTTTTCATGAATAAGAAATCAAATTAATTTTTCAAGTCCTAGCATGATAACCCCACTCTACCAATATCTAGAATCCAAAGGCTTCCTTTTTATTAACCTACTTTTGTTTAATGAAACTCCAGAGATCAGCTGTTAAGGTTAATTACATATAACTGAGAACTCACTGTGTGACCTTAGGCAGGTAACTTTAGATTGCAAAGCCCAGCTTCTCCAGGTGTGGAGAGATGGGTAAGTGGCATTTCCGAGGTCTCTCAATTTTGAGATTCCATGACTTGAGCTGGACTTTCTAAGAAAGTTATTATCTGATGTTGCTGATGGTGATATTTAACTTTCTGGGAACAAAGGGCTTTACAAATTCTAGAAACTGACAGGTCAGTGTGACTGGAGTGAAAGGAGCACGTGACAAATGGCCATGGAGCAGGACTGAGGTGGCCCGGCCCAGTCATGCAGTTCTCACAGAACCAGGCAAGGGAAGTGATTATAAATTTAAGCAGGGAGTGAGTGACAAGTTTGCTTTCCATCATTTATCATTACACTCAAGACATACATATTCCTTCATTAATAAGGTTTTTTCCCCTAGTAGTCACTTTATTGTTTAAAGCAAGAAATAAAATAGGCAAGTTCAAAAGGATATATTGTATATAGTGAAAAGTAAATCCCAGAAGCCACCCACTTCCCTCTCCTTACTGCCATCTTCTATGTATCCTTACAGAACGTTGTAGACATATGAAACTATATACATATTCTCTTATGCTTTAATACAGATAGTAGTATACTATGCACACATTTCTATCCTTTACTTTCTTTGTCAGTGTAATTGTATATCTTGATGATTACCAATCTATTAATAAATACCCTTTACTATTACAACAAAGTTACTACTATAAACTTTTACTACTCTTATTGTGCCTTCACTCAGGGAAGTATAGACTTACAGGATGCTAAATTTGGAAGGGACCAAAGTCTCATCTAGTCACAGGTCTGCTTTTTATGTGTGAAAAGTTTGTCCCTGAAAACGCATGTGATTCCTCAAGTTCCTTAAGGCCAGGTGTGAACTAGAACTTGGTTGTCCTAATCACCCTTGGTCCATTTATACTTTCTGATTACAAAGTAATACATATTGTAATCAAAAATACTTCTTAAACGGTATGCATAGTATGATCCAATTTTTATTCTTTAAATAAGTGTGTAGGATGCACAAAAATGAGTTTGGAAGGCTACACGCCAAGATGCCAACTCTAGGAATCTTGGGATGGTGGCAATGTAGGTGACCTTTGTTTTCTAGCAACTTTATTGAGATATAATTCACATACCACACAATTCACCTATTTAAAGTGTACAATTCAATGGATTTAGTATATTCACAGAGTTGTGCAACCATCACTACCATCAATTTTAAAACATTTTCATCACTCCCAAAAGAAACCCTGTACCCACTGCCATATTTGTACTTTTTATTCTTACGTTGTGTTTTCTAAACACTTTGCAGTAATTGTTACTTTTATAGTAAAAACAAATCTCTGAGAAGCAAATTTAACATAAAGTAATATTCGCTATAAAAATAAATACGCAGAGGAAATAGAGAAAATTATTTCAAAGAAGGTACAAAAACACCACTTAATTTTACTATTTCCAATATAAATAAATGAAATATTTTGGACAGTTTTCTCTTGGTCCTTTTAGTGCATATGCATCTGTTATCTATAAATACACATCATTTTCTTTTAATCTTTTTTGTTATACTGTGAGCATTTCCCCAGGTCATTAGCTATTCTCTGGGAGTGTGATTTCTTGACTGATTTAAACCTGTGGATGTACCACAACTTTTGACAGCATCTCATTACCTTAGGATGGATTCCTAAAAGTAAGAATCTAGGTCATATTCCCAGCTGCTAAGTACTTTGAACTGTTCCCAGTGTCTGGCCCATCTCACCACACCTTCGTCTACCTCTCCCATCAGATCCTCTGTTATCTTTGCTGATTCGGAAATTTTAAAAATCCCGTTTTAATTAACATTTATGTGATTGCTAATGAGCTCATACCTTCCTTATAAATATATTAACTGTTTGTATTTTTCTCTTTAGGTAATGCCTTTTACCTATTGGTCCATCTGGAATGTTAGTGTTATTGTTATTGATGAGTATTAAGAACTTTCTTTTTTCTTTCCTGCTGAGTACTGACCAGGTAGAAAGTCCAATCTCTTAACAACCTTTAAAGATTATGTTGGTTTCCACTTACTAGCAGCCACAGCTTTGCAGTGGGACAGCTGCCTTTCTTTAGAGTGGCGGGCCTTCATTTCTATTGCACTGCAAAAATCTCTTCCCTCTGTGAAGTTTCTTATATTTCCATGACACAATTGTTTGCCAATTTTATTCTAAAGCTCTCAAAGTTATACTGAATTTACTACTAATAATATAGAAAATGCATTAATAAGCCTTGATTTTCCTAAGTAGCCGTATAAGTTGTGTTCAACCAAATCCATCTGTCCTTATAAAAGTGAACATCAACACTGAACCTAATAGTAGTAGGGTATATAAAATGTACTCAGGTCTCATTTCACTTTTTTCTTTGACAAACATGAGCTTTTACACCAATGAACAGTCTGAAATTTAAATATGACTTAGTCCCTCCTCATATTCCACCGCAAGAGTATAAAAGGTCACCAAATCCTCCAGTTGCTAACACAGAGTTCCAACTTGGAATGAAGGAAGTAAAGGTTTCACTCTTTCACAGCTGAAGACATTGCACTGATCACATCTAAGAAACTGGAGATTCAAAATGTGAAATGTGAAAACAGTTGAATCCATCCTGGAAAGGACCTTGGAAGGGAAGAGAAACACCCAAACAGCAAGGAAAAAGTGTCGATGAAAGTGTTTATTCCTGGATAGAAAATGGCCACATGACCTACTTGGGGAAAGGAGAGAAGAAAAAAAAGAAATTTATTGATCTGGGTGAACACACTGCAACCTCTCAGAGAGCTGAGAAGAGCTCTCGATTTGGAAAAGCTTACTCTTCTGCTGCTAAAGGTTGGGGTTCTCGGTTGACAAATCAAGTATTCATCAGAAGTTCTCCCCTGGTCTGCTTCCACAGGATTTTCAGTGAGTTATGTATCAGGCACCAGTTGGTTTAATAATCAGAACACAGCCTTAATTAGAGATACTATTTGATTTTGGAAATCAAAAAAAAGGTATTTTATATTTTTACTCATTATAATTCAGTCTTTGATATAGAATGATGGGTTTTCTATTTGAAGAGAATTTAGAAATAATAAATACAGCCTTCACTTTTTGTTCTTTTTTGCTTTTTTTTTTTTTTTGAGGAGTTCGTGGTGCTAGGGTTTCTTTCAAATGAAAAGTTTCAAACATAAACCAAAAGCAAACAAAATGTAAATAATGAACCCCACATACCGGTGACCAGGGTTGAACAATGATCAAGATAAGGCCAGACGTCATTCATCTATTCGCCATGCCCCCTTTCATACACCCGCCCCTCACTTTTTTGGAAATTATTTAAAAGTAAACTTCAGCTAGCATGGTTATTCCATTTCTACATATTTCAGCAACCATTTCTAAAACATACAGACCTATTCTCACCCAACTTTAATGCCATTATCCCAGGTAACAAACAGTGCTGGATGCCTACCAAAATTAATGATTACTTGGTAGGTCCCATCACCAGTTCAAATTCTAATTGCCTAGATGTTCTCAGAAAGGTCTTTTATCAAAACAGGATCCAGACAATGACTGCTTGTATCATTTGGTTGGTTGGCCTTTTATTAAGTTTCCTTTAATTTTGAAATCAGTCACTCCTCTGGCCCTCCCCTAACTCCACACATTTTTATCCTTGATGGTGACGGTGGTGGTGACAATGGTGGTGTCATTGATTTGGTGATGAAACCAGGTCAGTGGGCTCCACCTTCATTTACTTTTTAACTGTTGGAGAAATAGAGGCTTAAGGAACTTAAGCGAATCCCCCCAAGAGAGAATCAACACAAAATAGAATTCAGGTCTCTTAATCCCATCCTATCACACCCTTTCCCATTTATCATGTTGCCATGCCATAGTTGTACAATGTCTATATTTTAGAGTTTTGCTCATTCAGAAAATATTAGAAACATTTTAACTGTATTTCTCCCATGTTTGTTTATATTTAAAATTCCTGGTATATTCCAAAAGTTAGTCAGGCTTTGAAATTTGCCACTTGCTTTTCCCCAACCCCTGGAACGTTGAAGTTACTCTATAAATGTTACTTTCTGAAAATATGCCAAAATTAATGGGGAAATTCAAGTTTTCCAGAAAAAACAACAACAAAAAAAAAATCTCATAGAAGATCAATAAAAAGAACTAGTGCTTTCACTCAGAGTTTGAAGTAAAAAAATAATCCAACAAAAGTGCCCATCCATATACACTAAAACTTAGGGTCAAACATGAAAAACTTAGAAAACCTCAAAACCAAACTGATGGTAACGTCTTTCACTTAAGCAGGCCTTCTGTTTTGCTACTGTTGATACAATCAGCACGTGAAATAAACTATGGTCCTTGGCACTTTGTATGTTCCCAGGAAGCACAAAGGAGAGGAAGGACATGGGGAAAATGAGGGCGGGAAACACATCCTACCTCATCCACTTCTTAGTCTCCAGAGAAGATGGAGAAAAGAAACAAAAACCTTAATCTACTTCCATGACTTCAACTTTGTCCTTTTTAACATGTCAACCAAGAAATCATTTTTTCAAAACCAGTTTTAGCTTCTAGAGACTTTGATTTGCATATGCTCTACCCCCATCTTCTTGGGCTCTAGGCTTCTGATTAGGAATTGTTGCTTTCAAACTCCACAACTTCCTCATATAAAAAAGAAATTCTTGGTCACATTTTCCCCTCAGTCTTCCTAAGGCTGTTAACAGGGGTCACTTAACCAGTCTCTGGAGTTTGTCTCAGTCCTTAAATATATCTGAAGAGATGTTAAAATATTACTTGTAACAGTGGAATAGATTCTGCATGGTTGCTGCTGATCCTTTTTTTTTTAAAGGAGAGAAAACCACATTGTTTTGAAAAACGTGTTTTTAAAATAATTTTATAGATTGCAGATTTTGTAAATGATCACGTTAATTGTTGGGAGGGGGTTCCCAACCTTGTTAATGTCCCCTTAGCATTAGGCTTTTGTTCCCTAGCGTTGAATATGTCATTTTCTCCCACAGACTGCATTTCTAGGGGTATAATTGCTGTCTCCATGTAAAAGACAACTCATGTGCATAAATTTCCACTCACTGAAACAAGACTCTGCCTCCCCTAATTTTAATGCAGATGTGATCCAGGGGGTAGAGTTACACTTCCTTCCCCAAGCAAAATGAAACAGATTACACATTAAATATTGTCTTTGGAACCAGGTGCACAGAAACAACCAATTACCTAGACAGCTCATCAAGTCCTGATATGTTTACCACATTGTTTTTTGTTTTCTCTTTAAACATTTGGCGAATTATTCTGAGGCTTTCATTTCTCCATAATGAACAGAATATGCTTATTAATAAAGGCCCCTTTTGTGTGGTTCACTAACAGTTGACTCACAAAAACCTTTAAAACCATGGCTGAAAGTTTCTGAACTGAACTTGAATTCTGTGAAGACAAAGCCTTATCCCTCCAAAGCGGATGCTGCTTCGGGTTCTCCTTTGCTAAATAATTGGTATTTACAAATGACTTCAACGAGAAGGGACATGAGTTTGTGAGGAAGAGAGATGGAGGGAGGGTGACTCCGTTCCTCCTTTAGATATTTTTTGCTTGTTCATACATAAAGGACAGTATCCACATTCATTGACCAGGTTTTGGTCACTGCTTATTATGTCATCTAGAATTTTTATGCATACATTAGTTTTTGGAGGTTTTTCAACTAATTAAAAATGTCGATGAATCCTAAAGCTTTTTCAAGACTTGTCTGTTATTGTAAGAGACTTTTACCACTTCCTGAGGAGGGGCTGTTTTAGATTTCCTCAAAGTCATTAACCTCCCAAAGAATGTGAAGAGTAAACAGAGTAGTGTGGCAGCAAACACGTAATTGATGCAAACTCCCAGGAAAGTTGGAGGCGGGGCCCTGTGGCAGGCATGCCTGACAGTGCGGGTTGGGGACAGGGAGGGGGAGACATTATTGGAAGCCCTATGGAAAGGTTGAGGGATAAAGGGCCTGGGGATCAACCATCTTCTGGGTGGGCAGTGACTCAGGATTGAGTCATTAAGAGTATCCCAGCCGGGTATCCTCTGAGCTTCCTTTGGAGGTTGGAGGGAGTTCTAAGCAAAGGTGAAAACACTACAGAAAAAATTCTTTATGTGTGTGTGTGTGTGTGTGAGACCAGGGGGCAGGAACTGAGTGTAATAATCTGTTTATCTTTTTAATAAAATAATCTGAGATCTTTTAGAGAAAATGAAACTTAGAGAGGTGGGAATAGAACAAGAACTTGGAATCATTAAGAATATTGCAAGTTAACACTCACACATTATTGTGTCAAGTCGGAAGTTAGTACAGGTCTGTGGAGGGCAACTTGACATTACATTGCAAAATTACAAACGCACATACCCTTTGACCTTGAAATTCCATTCTAGGAATATTTCCTGCACGTGTCCTCACTCAGTTGTGAAATGATGGATGTACAAGGTTTTCATTGTGCTATATGTAAAAAGAAGAAAACAACCTAACTGTTTGTCAGTAGGACACCGAGTTCCTAAATTATGCTACATCTTTATACTGTAACACTATGAAGCTTTAAAAAAAACAATAAGGAAGTTTTTTAAATGTGTTGATATGAACTGAGTTCCTCAATTTAGTGGTAAGTGGGGGGAAAAAGCAAAATTTAGAAAATTGGATCACATGCCACCATTTAGTTAAAAAGGAAAAAAAGATATACCTCTATACTGGCTAGAACTGGACAAAAATTCTTGGTGATGGCAGGTGTTGGGGGCAGCTTGAAACAACAGAAAGGCAGGAAAAAGTTCAAAGTTTAGATGAAAATAATGCTAGGTCTGGAATATTGGTTCTAGTACTTTCTGCATCTATAACCTCAGTTTCCTTATCGACAAAGTGGACTAACACCACCATCTGCACCCTGAGGGAGCTGAGGATACTAAGGACGGGCACACATATGCACAGGGGAAGGGGGCACGGTGCCTGGGATTTCAGTCCATGCTCATGTTCACCATTAACCTTGTCACCACTTTTCTCACAAATAACTGGGTATTCAGGGAACAGGGTGGAGAATGACGGTGGGAGTTATGGAAGTTATGGATTCCTAAAACAGCATTTTCAGTCCCAAAAGGGTCCACTGAAGGAATCCATATCATCAAAAGCATTTATAGATCATTGCTTTGCACCTGGCACTCTTCTCTGCAGAAGTCACAAATAAGAAAAGCTGTCCTGAGTTTTATTTAATGTACCTCTCTTTCCAAGTTCTGATGGGAAACACAAAAACCCAGACTGGTCTGACATGAGGCATGTGCCCTCTTTGGGCCTGTCAGGGATGGCCCTGAGAGAAAGTCAGCTCTCACAGGCACCACATTGTCAGAGTGGGAGGGAGCCGCTACCAAGGGGAGAGGAAATGAGCCAGGCAAACAACAGGTCCCAACTGCGACCTATTTCTAGTCTTTCTGATTTTCTTTTTTTTAAAAGGGAAAGGAAAGAGAGTGACATTTTCTGTATTTCCTCCATGGCTGCAGGCAGCCGGCTGGGTGGTTTTGCCCTGGGCAGGCAGTGAAGGAAGATGGTGTTCCTTGCAGAAGTGCAGAAGGTATGGCTTAAAGGCTCAATTGCTAACCTATGAACTTAAGAAAGCAGAAAATGAGGTTGCCAAGCAAATGGACACAACCTTGAATTTATGCGCCTGGAATCTCCAGGAGTTCACAGATGGACTCCAAGTGGTCCTGAAAACCCAGAAATTATAGGCAGAAGTTTGTTTATGGGAATATACATTTTTCTGGGGGAAATCTAACTTTCATTAGAATCTCAAAAAGGGCTGTGATCGCGAAAGGATTATAAACCCCTACTAGCCTCATGATGGGAGTGTGCTGTGACCCACGGACTCTGGGCCATGCGACGCTGGAATCTGAGGCCCACACAATAAAGCTTTAAAAAAAACCATAAAGAAAGAATAAAGGAACGGCTTCCCTGCTGCAGTTTCTTTCTAAGCCATCATTCTTGTACTTCTGTTTTTACTTTGCCGTATTCACTTTTATTATTATTTCCTGAATATTCTTCTCTAAATTTGTTCACTTTTTAATCTTAAATGCCTGGCTTAGCCTCTCACCCTATGCAAAAGTATCTATGACATCACAGGTATATTGTGCCATTTGCAGTTTTCTTCTGATGTAAGTTAGAAGAAATTTATTACTTATACAATTTAAAGACATTGGTATCACTTCCAAAACCAGTCATTGCTCTCACAGAGGTGGGCTTATGGCACTTTGGAAAACCCTGTCTCTCAGTATTCTCAAATTCACATCACACATTCATTTTATAGAAAAGGAACCTGAGACATGAGACAATTAGCGTAACTTAGAGATTCTAAGCCAACGTGGAAAAAGCTTAAAGTCAGGTACTGGCCACACAGTATCTGCTAATGGCTTGGCCATGCTGTCTATCTTATTGCTCTGCAGACAGTTTCAAGAGATTTTTAAGTGTTCTCATATTTCCTCACTACCACATGAAAAGAATCAACTAGTCTAGAGTAAAAACTTGATAGATTTAATACCCTGGTAATGATCCCAGTAACTGAGGGGTGGGGGGGAGGGAAGCTAGTGAGTTTCTTTCGACTCAAATTCCATCTCATTTTTATTTTCTCTTAATGTTTTTTTGAATCCCAAGTTCCAAAACCTGTCCTCTATTATGCAGTGCAAACGAGAACAGATGGGGAAAAGTTATGTTGGAAAGGGCTTTGGAGGGCCACCGAGAAGAGAAATATGACTACTCAATGTGTCACACACCAACCTGCAGCTGCCACCAGTCCTTCCACACCACGCGCCGCGTATGGAGCCAGCCCGCGGTGCTCGGAAGGAGCTCGGGGAGGGGACACAATTAGAGCACAGTCGCTTTTCTTGGGGTTCCTTGAAAATACGAATAAAGAGTACAGTGGCAGCAGAGCCAACAAAAGAGAAATGCAAAGACCAGCCTGGAAAACGGTGAGCGGTACCCCCAAGTTTCTCAAATGTTCATGGATAATCAGCTTTTTCCTACCTCTTTATATCAAAGTCACCATGCATGTCTTCTCTCTGTCTAGGAATTACTCTTCTAGAAAAGTCATCGTAGCTTCAGTGCATGATGTGGTCTACCAGCATGTGTTTGTCAGTACTCATAGGGTGCTTATGGATTCATTGAATACTTCAAGGGCAAGGAGGCCACTGTTCTGGTTTCAGATGGCAAGTCTGCCAGTTACTAGCTGTGAGACCTCAGGTAAGTCTCCTAACCTCTCTGAACCTGGTGGCCATCATCTCTAAAACAGCTAACATGACTTACTTTTTGAGTATTTGTATTCAAGGTAATGTCAAGACCTGGCATAAGGTCGTTGCTCAATGCATGGCAGCTGTTATTACTGTGTTAAGCAGAAAGCATAGAAAATATTGTTTTTTCTTTGAATTCAGTATGAAGATACTAAGCATATGTGTGGGTATATATATATATATATATATATATATACACACACACACATACAAATGGTGAAGAACCTCTGAAAGTCTACATTGAAAATAATTATAAGGTTAACAAGGCTTAAATTATTTGATTCTAATGTGACTCAGATCATATAGGCAATATCTGTGAATAAATCTTCATGTTGTAAACAATTTTGTTATTAAGTCCTACAGGGATGTCCTCTGAACTTGTGTCTGTCTTTGTAGTGCGTGTATGCAATGACTTCCTGTCACAGAACACTGCTCGCCTTCCCAGGGTAGTTCATAAATTACCTAGATCAGAATCTCTATGGAAGGGTGTTCAGATGCAATTTCCTGGGCTCACCTCAGGCTATATTTTCAACGTCTCTAAGGTACGAAGTTTGGAGATCCTTGTTTTAAATAAAAATGATGGGGATTCTTAAACACACTGAGGTTTGAGACCCACTTCCTTAAGGAGTGGGGACAGTGATCATTCTCATTTTGAGTCATTTCCAGCTTACCTTCCCTCTCCCAACACACACACGGGCCCAGAACTGCAGCAGCGGCTTATGAAACAGAGGTTTGGGTCTGGCCATTCCAGCTTCCCCTCTCCACATCCTCTCTTTTACTGTTTTTCACATGGTTTAGTTAAGGCTGAACTAACCATCCTCTCTTTGTCCATAGGAGACATTAGCTTGGTTATACTGTGTCCTGAGAGAATGGCCATGTGTCCCAGGTTGCCTGAGACAGTCCTGGGCTGCCTGGCATAGGTATTACCAGCACTCTTTTCATTATCCAAAATGTCCCAGTTTGGATGGTTAATTATATTACCTTAAGTCTATGGAACTTTGATTGGCATATATAGGACATGAGTGAGGACTGGCAAAATGTCTCAGATAAGTTATTCAATAGTGTAGGAGGTGCACTAAGCTGAAGTGACATAAGAATGATCAAAGAAAATCATACCATTTCAAGTTGTTCCATAAACTGGTGTCCAGAAGGGAAGGGTGTAAAACAACTCGGAATTCTAGACTGGTTAGTATATCCCCACTCACCCAAGCAGCTGAGCAAAAGCATAGATCTTGGCACCGTCTAGAGCTAGATATTTTCTGCCTTTCTGCTTACTGGCTGTGATCTTGGGCAAGTTATTCAATGTCTCTGAAGCTCAATGTACTCGTGTGTAAAAAAAGATACTAAGGCTTACTTCAGTTGTGAGGATTTAATGAAATGAGGATTTAATGTGTATAAACACTGGGCAGTGTGGTTAGGGGCTCAGTAATGCCCATTCTGCCATTATTCGTTCTATCACAGCCACTCTGCACTGTATTTCCACTGAATACAGATCACTTTTAAAATAAAGGGTCCTTTAAGAGGAGTCATGAGGAAGCAGTGGATATGGGAGTAGATTCTAGGATAGAAAACTTTCTTTCCTCTTTCCTTCCCTTTCTTCCTTCCTTTTTATCATTATCATTATTGTTATTATTATTATTATTATTATTATCATTTTTACAAACTCAAAGTCACAAACTCTTGTTTGTATGGAAAAGAAAGTAAAGGGCTAAAGGGACAAGTAGTGCTGCAAGAGCAATAAAGAAAGGCATAATTGTAATCCTAGGTGAGTGGAAAGAAAAGAAGAAATAAAGGAAAGGAGGAAGGGAAGAAGGAAGGAAGGAAGGGGAAAGAAAACAAAAGAAGGAAAAAAGAAAGGGATAGAAAGAAGAAGAAAAGGGGTGATGAAATGTGATCTCTAGTCAGCAAAACCTGCCTAGAATTTGGCCTGAGAACTTCCATGGGGTGCTGCTAGTCTGGGGTTTCTTGGGGGGTTGGGGGTGTGTGGAAGGGGCACAGTCCATCCTATGGAAATGATGCTGGTGTTCATCCAACTGTTACCTCTCAGCCATCCAGACTGCTGTTTGGGTGGGCGGGATGGAGAAATACTATTCTGTTAAAACGAAGAGCTTTCAAGTGGAGACAAACACAATCTGCTAGTATTACAGAGGCATTATTCACCGTGATGACTCACTGTCCCTGGCTCCCACACAACAGAGGCAAGAAGCTACATCAGTGACCTTGAAGATGTTGGCCAAGTACAAATCCAGCCTCAAGTCCTGATTTTCAAATGAATACCTGTGTGTGTGTGTATGTGAGAATGGAGAGAGAGAGAGGATAGGAGAGGACCCGTTAAAGAATAACAACGTATGGTAAACAATTTAAAAAAGCCAATCTGAAAACTCTTACTACTTAAATAGCTAACTCAACTGAGTAACAAGTACTTATTACTTATACAAGGGAATAATCATTCTAAGAGTAGGTCTCAGCTCAAAGCATTAAAAAAGGTAGTTAAGTGTAGGAACAGTTAAAATCATCATTCTTGGCTAGTTCAATATGGAATCCTGTCTCTATTCCTGGGCTCAGATTTCCCTCATCATTTCCATTTGTCATATTCCATGAATCCAATTTGCTGAGAATAATGTTTTCTGTGTTTCAAGCCACACACTTACACAGGCTAAGAGCCCTACAAACAGTCACTAGGCCTTTGACCACATGCAACGGAAAGCAGACAATAATAAAAGCGTACCTCAGAACATACATATGTGCAGGTAGCTGCATAAATGTCAGAGTCATGGCCTTAGACAGATGGCCATGTGGCCTAACAAAACATTAACATGGAACCCAGCAATAAAATCAGGTTAATAGAGAGAGTTAGTACTTGAAATTGTATATTTGAAGCCTCAAAGAAAAGTAAAAGCAAAACCATGGAGATATTTGAAGCTAATATAAAAAAGAGAGATCTGTAGAATTAAGTACTGAACAGCAAGAACAGAAAGAATTTCCAGTTATTTCCAGTTATGGAGTGTGCCACATTGAAAAACCAGGGCATGGTGATGGAGCACAGCATTGCAAACTTGAAGAATCTCAGAACGGTCATCTGTTTGCATAGACAAAGAAAGAGGGTTGTATTGGAAGGGTTGTGAAAGATGGCTAAACGGTAGACTTGAGATACCTGGCCTTATGTAGTTTGTTCTTGGTGTAAGTTTCCAAAGGTTTACAATTATGGTTTAGGCTATAGTTGTCCCCAGTGTTTCCAGTTTGTATAAAATTTTTACCTTTAATGGGCACATATAAGTTATAGGAAGTAAAGCGCAATTTGCTCAGATTTCACAGCCATATTTAAAAAAAAAAAAAAGAGCTCCTAGGATCATTTCTCTGCAATTAGCATGAGCCCACCTCAAAATAATCTGAGGGAAAAGGAGACTTTGTTAAAAGAAAATTCATGTGTTTCTCAGGTCCTGATAACTGGAAGGTAAGTGGGTCTCAAAAACAACTGGAACTGTACTTAAAAACTAAGAGCATTTTCTGTGTATCTTCTGACTTTGTTTCTCCATCAATCCTTCATTCTGGCCTTCTGCTGACAGCTAACCTTTTTGTGGGACTCATGTACACAGGAAATACGACTGCCGACAGGCCAGAAGGTCACATTTCTCCCAGTTCAAGAAGCACCAAGACTGAGCTTGAATTTCAGTGTCATTCCAGATTCCTGAGGAAGGACTATGATTGGCCCAGTTGGGGTTAGGTACCCACACCTGAATTAATTAGGTGTGGCTATGGAGTCATGCTGTATCAACTTAGATCCCATCATAACCATGTTTATGAGGGGTGAGGGGACAGAGCCCAGAAAAGGGTGGTGTTTGCAGACTAACGAGGTCTGTGTACCATGGTGCTTTGGGCTGCAAGTATTTTTTTATTTCATATAACAAAAAGTCCTTTCTGAAATTTGGTGAGTCTGAGGTTCAAGTCAGTTCAATTCAACCAATACTCATTGAGCATCTACTATGTGCCAGACCCTGTTTTTGGGTGCTGGAAATGTTTGAGTGAATAAAGCAAACAAAAACCCCTGCCTTCAGGAAGCTTATGTTCTATGGTTGGTTAGTCCAGTGACTCAGCCACAGAACCGGTTCGCAGCTTTGTTTGTTTTTTAAACTCTGCCAAACCCAGCATGTCAGCTATAACAATCTCTGATAATAGGAATCACACTGAAACACAGAGAATTTTAGTAATTTAGATAAGGTCACACAACCCCTACATGAAAGAAATCATGAGCTCAGGTTCTTGCCTGGTGTGAAATGCTGCTTCCTGCCCAGGGGCCCAGCCTCTCTGAGGCACACGGCTACCTGCCACCTGTACAAAAGCAGTCTGTGGGCCAGGAATGGAAGGGGCAGGCCTTCTAGAGGGGCGACTACTGTGACTGCTATAGCCTGGGGCACTGGGACTTCTTAGGTCAAATGTGTCTCAGTTCTCAGACTTGACCACTTTATTTACAGTCTGGTTGGGAGCTCTCTCCAATGGATAGGAGATCAGAAAAGAACCTGAGGTGGTTCACACAGAATCAAGGTGCCTGTAAATCAAGGTTTCTATTTGCAAAGGCATTCGTGGGAGCAGAAGGGGTGGGACTGGTGGCCACTTCAACAGGTGGGTTTCTTAACCTGCAGAAAAGGCAGTCTGTTATGGCAGAAAGCAGACAAAGTCTGGCATTTAGAGGCTCTGAGCATCTGTCCCTATAATGGAAAAGCCAGAAAGTTTTCAGGTATGTTAGGGCATCAGTTTGGCAGAGATTGAAGACGATTGTCTTCATTTGAATTTAACCTAGAAAGGTGCTTTTGAATCTCAAGTTCCCAACCTTGATGTACATGACTACTGTTCAACGGTGGATCCCAGGAACTTCAGGGGCAGGAGGGCATAAATTTAAACAGAATTTACATAAACTTTAATAATGTGGAAGCAAGAGGAGAAATCACAGATAATTACTTCTATGAAATATAAACTAGAGAGATAACATTCTATGAAAAAAGAACAATAAAAAAAGCCTTCATAGTAGGAGACAAGGAAATCATCAAATAAGCTGATAAATTTACAGAGGAGGCTTCAATTGTATTTGCAGCATTTAAGTTCATATACCAAATGGTGGGTACATGGATACATGGGTACATGTTATGTTATTCTCCATGACTTCTTTTATTTTTTTTCTAAAATATTTCATCTAAAAAATTAAGTTCGGTATCATTTTGCTTTTTTGAAATCTGTCATTTGTAGGTTGATGGGTTGTCATTAGTGAGGAGAAGAACATCTGAGTTCTTGTCTTTTCTTTCTTCCAGAAGGAAAGATGAGATCGTGAGTTCCTGATCTCAGATCACCAGCAGTGTTTCTCGTATCTTTGCATTCATGGTGCTGCCTTCCTCTCCCTGTCCCCTGCCCCCCCTTGCAATTTCTTTCCTTTATATCTGGGAACTCAATTGCATCCTAAAATCTGCCACTGCTCCAATTGCGCTGAGGAGTGGGTGTCGTAGAAATTCAATATCCACTGGTATGTGTCATTGTTCCTGAGTCAACTCTGCTTTTCAAAACTACAATACCTTATTAAACAAAATCTTTCCTCTGTTCTGAACAACAGACTAGCAGTTGGGTTTTCTGATATAGATTTAAGAAAATAGTATACATGCTTAGTCCACTCAAAGGCTAATCACCTGCCAGGGTTTTATTGAGAGTTGCTGGGATAGGGTTCCCTCCTAACCCCAGTACTAGTTTTTGAGTCACATAATGGCAACATTTTGCTATAAAAATGCTAACTTCTCTTCTGTTGTGCTTCTGCTGTTATTCAAAAACAGCCAAATGGATGTTATTGAAATCCGGTCCCAAAAAAAGGTTGAAATTGCTCCCCAGCTGGGCCTGAGACCCTGTGTGCCAAATTTCAGCCTAAAGAGAATTCTTATATTTGAGTCACTGTGAGCAGCTGAAAATATGAGGTTTGGGGTGGAAATGCTAACAGACTCTTAACTATCATTTTGCAAACCATGTGATTATAACACAATGCAAACCTCCTCTGGAGCAACTCTCTGGCAAAAGCAACAGAAACAAGACGTCTGGGCCCAGAAGTTTTGCCTTTACAAGCTTCTTCTGGTCTAGAAGCAGGCAGAGAAGGCCCGGCAATGACATCGCCGACATTTCTGTTCTTGCTGAGGTTAAAAGATGGGTCGCACTGACGAATTTCTGTTAAGTAACAGAAATGTGTGCGGCTCATTCCTTTACAGGGCTCCTTGGAACACGGGTTTATGGTCACCCTTGCTTATTCTGGAAGTGTTATCGCCAACACAGTGCTTGGTTCCAACCAGACATGAATTGTTTGCCACCTCTAGTCCCATTGGCTTAGTCACACTTGCTCTCATTCCAACTTGGCAAAAATGCCTGCACTACTTGGCCACTTGCTTCTATCATCTGGCATTTAAATGTGGGCTGAATCTCTCCTCAGTAACGTCCAGGGCCTCAAGGATGCTTTGGTTCCAGGCTTCGAACACATGTTCTAGGCAGCCAGTGCCCAAATGTAGGCAGAGCTTCCACAGATCAGTCCATTCACGGACCCTTCACGTGATGGAGAATTGCTCAGAGCTTCTTGAGGGCAGCCCCCTGGAGTGCTGCTTCCAGAAGATCTCTTATCACACATCCCACAACACTCAGCTCTCTCCAGGGGCTGTGATAGCAAGGTTTGCTCCCAAAGCCCAGTCAGAATGTGCCTCCTCTGTTTCTGCCACTTCACCGCTACACTGAACCTTAGTTTCTTCATCTATCAAATGAGGGTAGCTCCTGCCTTCTTTCCAGTTGTAAGGACCACAGAACATGAGCATGTTTCCTAAACTGCAATGCACTATACACATTTTTGGTGGTATTCTTATCTCCAGAATCTCACTGTAACTTCAAAATTCTAATCTGAGTTAAAACTACCATTGAAGTCAATAGGAATGGATTTAAATGATCTGCTCCCAGCTGAGATAGCAGGCCACTGGTTCTAAGAATCGATACATATTTATTTATCAGATGCCTCATCCATGCTTAGTTCTCTGTTAAAGGAAGGACACACAGAAAGTGAAGACATGATCCCTAACTTTAAGATTACAATTTAGCATGTAACACAAGATATTTGATAATTAAGTGATGCTCTAGATACAGTACAGGTCAGACATGAAGAGAAGCTGTGGGAGCTCAAGAACTAGGTGTGTCTTCATGGACCAGGCAGGGGGTAGATGCTCTTGGTTGTGTTTATCAACTCCCTTCATTAGAAGATTTGATCTCCCACGCTCATATGGTTTGATCAGGTTTGCCAGTCACAGTACCATATGATTATAGCACAATGCAGAACTCCTCTGGAACAGCTCTCTTTGAGCATGTTCCCCAGGCTTGCCTATCACAGGACCTTATCTATTCAACCAGAATAACTGAACCAGAGAATGGCTTGATCCAAATCAGGCCAATGAAAAACAACCCCCAAGATAATGTAAATGGAGTATGAGAAAGAACAGCTCTTTCTTTTAGGTTAATGTCCAGAAAGGGATGATTTATGTTCGGAGCTTTCTGTGGCTCTGTGTCAGCCCCTTCAGTCTAGCAGAAGCGTATCTGTAAAAAGAGAGAATAAACCCAAGGCAGAGCAAAGAAGGGACTGGACATGAGAAGAGGGAGCTAATAGCGCTCGCTATCCAGTGTCTAGGTCCCTAGCATCCCTGAGACCAGCTATTTTGTTCCTCCTGAAATCAGATTTCCATTCTGTGCCTACAGATACCAGGAGTTTTAGCTCTTAGATAGTGGGATTTGTGTATTAAAAAATGGGTTGGACTTGGACATGTTGGAGGAAGAAGGCAGGGTATTCTTAGCAAGGCCCAGAGATGAGAGTGAGCACTTGGGGAATCTGCTTGGGGAATCTGAGAAAATCAGCCCGGGTGAAGCAGACGGAGAATGGGCAATACATGAATAGGTGGATTATTAAGGGAGACACCCGTTTGGGAGTTTATTCAAACTAGGTAAGAGTTGAGGTTTAATTTGGAGGAAACAAAGAGTTTCTAAGGAATAAAATAAAGAAAAACTGCATTTGTTGAAAGGCAAAAATTAAAGTCTGTTGTATTAGTGTGCATGGACTGTCGTAACAAAACATTACAGACTGGGTGGCTTAAACCACAGTCATTTGTTTTCTCACAGTTATGTCAGCCAGTATCAGGGTGCCAGTCAATCTGGTTTCTGGTGAGAGCTCTCTGGCTTGTAGATGGCCATCTTCTTCCTGTGTCTTCAAAAGCCTCTCCCCTATCCAGGGGTGGAGACAGAGAGCTCGCTGTCTCTTCCTCTTCTTATAAGAACACCAGCTTCATCAGCTTAGGCCCTTACTCTTCTGACCTCATTTAGCCTTGATTTCCTTCTTAAAGGCTTTATTCCAAATACAGTCACATATGGGGCTGGGGCTTCACATAGGAATTTCAGGGGGACACCATCAGTCTAGAAATCTGTCAAAACTTAGGGTAGGAGGAAATGAGGCTAATGAGAATCTCATACACTGCTAATGGAAGGGTAAATCATTATAGTTACTTCAGAGGAAAATCAGGCAAAATCTAGTCATGCTGAAATGTGTGTCTAGGACCCAGCAATTCCACTCGGAGATTTGGAGTCTTTTGCACCAGTGCACCAAAAATTTGCTCAAAAATGATTTTTACAGCGTTTATCTTTAAGAGTCAAAACATTCGGAGCAATCTAAACATCCATTAAAAGGAAAAGTAAATTTTAGTGCATTCATAAATCAACACTATATGGCAGTAGAAGTGAAAAATCCTAGAAATACATGTGTCAACATGAATAAATCCCAAATATAATAATGTTTAGTAAAATCAAGTTACCAAAGGACCTATAGAGCAGAATAACAAATCAGCGGGGTGCTGGAGCTGACTCCCACCTATCGGGCTCATCTCTTCCCAACTCCTTATTCACTATTATTTAATGTGGTAGCTTGAAATTGGACATGGTAGGAATATTTACACCATGGAAATTCGTAGATGTTAATCAGGTCTTTTTTTTTCTCCTTGGAAAGCCAGTTGTTAAACTTTATCAGGAATACCAATAAAAACTGGATAATATTTTTATAAAGATTAAGATATTTTTAAAAATATGGTTACCATAGTATCCATATACAGACAACTATTTGGTGTGATAAACACCACATTCAGGATAGTGATTACTTCTTGAGAGGAAGGAAAGAATGTGACTAGAGAGGGATACACCAAGGCTTCAACTGATCTTGCAATTTATTTCTTAAACTGAGGAGCAGGTACATGACTATTAGTTATTTTATACCCTATATGTTGTGCTTTTCTGAAATATTTAGTGAATCAGTGAGATGTGGAAGCCACTCCTCTCATAACAGTGAGGCTACATGGGCAAGGCAGGCGAAGCCCTGGCTTTAGTCTCTGCGTCATGCTAGCTGGACTGTGATGCGTCTGTGTTGCTCAGATTTGGCCACTGGGGGCACCAGGTGAATCTCAGTATCTGGCGCTGCAGGCAGGAACCACATTCTACTCTTGAGTTTCCAAAGGAGAGCAGTAAATACCAACTCAGCAAAGAGGTGGGATAATCTGAGGGGAAACTTTCAGGTCGTTAGTATGATCTTTTCCAGATGACCCGTCAGCTCTGTCTAACCGACCTCTACAAGCCACCCAGCAGGCAAGATGGTATATTTGATGACAGGCAGCAAACAGGGCTTATACGCTGTGTAGGTGTTGGTTTCTAGTGAACTTGTGTCATAAAAGAAGTCAGGTTCTCCTAGAAAGGGGCAGAGAATGTAGGAAATGTAAGGGCAGATTTACAGCAGATACTGGTCAGGAGATTCTAGGCGGTGATGACTTTGTTCTAGGGGCAAGATCTCTTAGCCTTTCTGTTTGGATTTCCGGCACGTTTTCATTCACAGGTGAGGTGGACTAACATGCTCTATTTTAGTTACATTCTCCTTGTTCTTAAAAGCAAGTTCATAGTGTATTTACAGGCTGGTTCTGATTTTTCTACCTCTCCCTGACCCTTCTTCCCCTCACATTCAGTGATACAGTTTGCTAAACACACCACGCCATTTCTGCACATGATGTTCTCATTGGCTGGCCCCACTGTCCTGCTCACACGTCTCTCTTTAAGCTGCTCCTGTGTGGACACTTCCTTCCCACCCTCCATTTGAGAGGAGTTTTTCTCTGTTTTGTCTGGGCCCTTCTCTTCCTAGGTGGCACCTTTATCATTTCCCATTGCACACAGTATGGTGGTTCCTATATCCATTTCCCCTGCTGCAGCATTGGCCTTCTACATGGCAAAGATCCCGTGCATTTAACTTTCTATCCCCAGGTCCTAGCATCCTCTCTTTTGCTCTGCCTTTTGTCTTTAAAGCTATCTACTGCTTTAAAACTCTCCATGCGGAATTCAGTTGTAGGCAAGCAAGCAAGACAAGGGGGTGGGTATGCCAAAGACATGGAGACAGACACGGAGCTGGCAAAAAAGACATAATTCCATTCATTTAACCTAGTGAGGTTCGCAGAAGTTGAACCATGTCATACACAAAGGCTCAAGGTGCACAGAAGGCAGGGGTTTGGGATAACAAAGCTCCTGGTACCTCTCCTTCCCCGTCAGCTATGAATTTCTTCTGCTCCTGTTTTTGTGTCTCCTGTCCTGATCTGGAATTTTCTGAATTATTGTCAACAGCTAGCTAGTTCATGTGTGTTATGCCCTAAATTCTGTTCTGAATACAACACTAGTAGGTTCCACTAATTAATTAAACTGTACTTCATAGACTTGGAGTCAGGTCTCTTGAATACAAGATGCAAATTTATGCAACATATGCAAATCACTCATGTTCTCAAATTCCATGAACAAAATCTGGTAGCCTTGAGATAAAAAACTCCCTGCCAAGCATCTCTCTTCTAATTATTGCTTAATTCCCCGCTTCCCCCCACTTTAACACTGCACTAACACTTTCAGGCTTGGCAGAAACTGGTATGAGTTTCTGTTATAAGCGGAGTCAGTTATAAGCGGAAGTTCTTTAAGGGCGAAGATCCCCTAATCTATTTATTCTGTGCTCCCCTGTGGTTCCTAAGATACTATCGAGCACACGTAGTCTTGCATAGGGCATATCACCACCAGTCCTGACTGCTAAATTGTGGATAATTCAGATGAACAAAGTTGAGTCCTGCAGGCTTTGCAAAACAGGGCATTTAAGTCTAGGAATAAGAGGATAACTTGCACTGTTTGATACATACGGTTATATAAATTCAAATTAATTAAATAAAATTTAAATATTCAGTTCTCAGAATGTCACATTTCAAGGATCCAACACCTACATGTGGCCAGAGACTTTTTTAGGGGCAGCACAGATACAGATTATTTCCGTCATCATAGAAAGTGCTATTGGCCAATACTAATCTAGACCCTTGTCATGCAGTTTGCTCCTTGGGCCAGCAGTATGGCATCACGAGGGAGCTTGTTGGAAATGCAGATCTCAGGCCCTGGCCCAAATCCACTGCATCAAAATCTGCATTTTAACAAAATCTTTAATTCATTTACACGCATATCAGCGTGACAGGCATCGGTCTAGATCTAGAAGAGAAATCAGAGGTTCTCGATTTTTAGTGCGCCTTAGAATCATATGGCGGCTTATTAGATACACATTGCTGGGAGAGTTTCTGATTCAGTGGTGTATTCATTTCTGAGGCCTGCCTAACAAGTAACCACAAATTTCATTTAAATCAAGAGACATTTATTCTCTCATTTCTGGGTCCTAAGAGTCTGAAATCAAAGTGTTGTCTGGGCCATACTTCCTCTGAAAACTTCCTTAAGTAGGGAAGAATCTTTCTGTGCCTCTTCCTAGCTTCTGGTGGTTTGCTGGCAATCTTTGGAGATACTTGCTGAAGCTGCAAACCTCACTCCCTGACTCTATCATCTTACTGTATTCTCCTCTTGTGTACCTGTTTCTCTGTGTCTGGCTCTTCTTCTTACAAGGACACAGGTCCTGTTGCATTAAGGGTCCACCATAGTCCAGTGTGCACATCTTAACTTAGCTAATTACATCCGTAATGACCCTGTTTCACATTCTGATATACTGTACCGCATCATTTTAGGGGGAAACATAATTCAATACACCACAGGAGGTCTAGGGTGGGACCTGACAATTTGCATTTCTAGCAGCTTCTCAGGTGACACCGATGCTGCATCAGGGGTCCTACTTAGAAAACCACAGGTCTAAAATGTCTATGAAACAGAGCTCCCTAGAATGAGAAGTTGGAGTGTACTATAGAAATAATTGTGTTCAGCTTCCCAAATGTACAGACCTTTATTTTAAAACATACTTGAAAGACTTTCACCCAGCCTGTGTGTGAATACTTCCAATGACAGAATTCTCATTACCAGCAGAGCAGCCTTCTCCACAGCTGTGCCTGTGAAAATGTGCACCCTTTGAACTTTCTGAATATCTGATGTATCAAGAGATCTGATGGCAGCTGAGTGTCTCAAGACTGAACACCACGTTTCCTCTGTGTGATAGCATCCCCAGAACCTCTAGGTACTGGCTTGCTCCTGAGGGCATACTTCTTGAGGTTTTTCGGGGTGCTGATGATGCCTCCTATTGGTTATACATTAATTAGAAATAGACACAGGAACCAACAGATGAAGATCTAAAGGTCAGCTTTACTTCTAGTAAATATATATTGGAGAGTGGACCTTGGACCTTGGACCTTGGCACAGTTAGCCTTCCTACTACTCCCAGCTCCCAGGCCCGGCAGAATTTATCTGATACAGTCAGACACAGAGAAGCAGGACAATTGAATACACACTGGGCAAGGGTTTGAGGGTCAGAGTTACAGTTATGACCACATAAAGAAAGGTACCACCTCTAAGAGAGGACAGGTATTCCTGAAAGAGAAAGGAAAGCTGTCCAACTTCTCTTTCCCCAGGCCCACTATCCAGTAAGACCTTCTCTCTTCTCTGGCAGCCTATTTAGCATCCATTCCCACTATTTTCCTTCTTTCAAACAGAAACATGATGTTATTTATAAGAGCTCCCGTCTTCCATGTTGCCTGAATGTCTGAGGAAGCTGTCCCTATTCCCGACTCAAGGCAAGCATAGTACCTCTAATCCCTTGCAAGGGATTTGTTTCAGAATTTAGGCTTAAGCCACTCTGCACATGGCATCACTCCAGAGCCTGCTGTTAGATCAGGGATGGGCACGTGACACAAACTAGTCTAATTAGATTGGATGTGAAAACTTTGGTTCAATGGTTGGAGGAGAGATTTTTCCAAGGAGGAAGCATTTTGTCTCAGGACTGACGGTAGCCATCTTCCAACGTCAAGAGGAACCAGTCTGAAGAAAAAGTCTCCATCTAGAGGCTAGAAGAGTTTGAAGAAGAGCAGAGAAATAGATCCCTGGTTCCAATTATAACATGTTTGCTCTATCTTTGGATATTTTTTAGTATAAAAGATACTAAATTTCCTTACTGTGTAATTTAGTCATATCAGTGTTTCTGTGATTTCCAGGTAAAATAATTCTTTTATTCAAATATTGAACCCATGACTTAGTAGAAGAAACAGAACTAAGCCTCCATCAGTGCTCCATGTAAATCCATGAATGCTGCTTTTAAAGAATGTGCTCTTCACTGGACAGATTACTCCAGACCCTGTATTACCGTCAACTCATAGGACCCAGCACAGGACCACGTGCCATGGAATACCCTCAATCATTTGTCCAAGAAATGCAGCTGCAGACCACATTAATATTTTTAGCAGGCATATAAAAGTTGTCATATTCAGTTCAGATGAACTGAAACCCCTAGAACATTTTTATTTAAATTAATGTCAAAGCCATCTGTCCCTAACCTGTATCTAATCAACAGCATTGTGTATGGAGTTTTCTTTTTAAATTTGTTCAACCTAAATAAATGCCTTGATATTTATTGCTATTTAATTGTATCTAGGAGATGCCAGCCTAGGTTGTGCTCAACTGAGATAATTTTTAAAATTGGTTCCATTATTTGTCATGTCAGCTATTCTTCCTATTTTAGTATCAACTTCAAAAAAGATACACATTCTTTCTGTATATTCATATGAACCAAATAGCAAAATGTTGACTGAAACAGCATTTTTAGAGGAAAGACTCTAAATTTCCTCATTGTTTCCCAGAAGTAGCACTCTCTCTTTGCATGCATTCCTGGCTTGGCCAGTAAAATAAGAATTTCTGCCCTTCCCAAAATGTCAGGATCATAACTTCTACCACTTGTAGTCCACTCCCTCTACCTCCAACCGTATTTGGTGCTTGGCAAACTTTGGAGAAGGCACTGAAAAGTGCCTGACTGAGTCCTTTGAAGCCACCTCTCCTCAGGGAATACAAACTCTCCTCTCCCACTGAGCCCTGAGCGGCCCCCAACGGAAGACCAGCAGTGGTCCAGCTATGCCCATGACTGGACAGGGAAGTTCAACAGTGTGAGGTTTGAATATTAGGAACTATTAGGGGACATAATATATAGGTGCATAATCAGCAATGTTCTCCCATCAGTTCTATCCAAAACAAAGCTGATGTTTTTCTCTGTACTGGATTGACACCAGTTTATTTATACACTGCCTCAGACTTTAGACATGTAAGAGCAATTTGTTATTAACTGGCTGTTCCCGAAGCTCAATCTTAAATAACTCTCTATGTTTGATTGTTCAACAGCTTCCAATCCATCAACATATATTACTACTGAGGACTTCAACATAATCAAGATTAAAGCAGGTCTATGAGATTCCCCTAACCTGATAGTTTAATAGTCCAAGTAAAAAGGGAAAAAAAATGAGTTAGGTATGACTTATTTTGAGCAAACTCATCATAATTTGAAACGACTGTTGTCTTACTGTGGACTGCTATAACCAATTACTGTAGACCGGGAGGCTTGAGCACAGTTTGGAGGCTGGGATGTCCGAGATCCTTGTGCCAGCAGGGTTGGGTCTGGTGAGAGCTCACTTCTTCTTCCTTGCTTGTCACTTTCTCATTATGTCCTCACACGGTGTGTGTGTGTGTGTGTGTGTACGGAGACAGACAGAAAGAAAGCTCTCTGCTGCTGCCTTTTATAAGGGCATTAATCCCACCATGATGGCTGTACTTTCATGACCTAATTACCACCCTGAGACCCCATCTTCAAACACTACTACAGGGAGGAATTGGATTTCAACATGCGAAAGTCGGAGGGTGGTGGCACAATCATTCATGCTCTAGTGAGGATCATATTCTTCTAAAAAACTCACAAATTATCTGTCGATCAGTACAATGTAGATGAGTATTAAAATGGAATAGCCTCCAAGTTATACATTTGCACATTTGCAGTTTCCATGATTCCCGCCTTTTCCCCTTTCTGAAAATCAGACTACTTCCCCATATCTCCCTTTTGAAGTCACTCACATGAACCCAAATTCCTCTGAGGTTTCTGTGGCTGTGGAATGGCACTTGAATTTCCTTGAGTCCCATGGAATATAATTCCCAGAATTATGCGATTTAGAGATTTGAGCTCATAAAAACCACCAGATGAACTTCTACCAAGTTTTGTCTCTTAGGAAAATTAAAACAAACTATACTACTTGTCACAACAAATGTTTCACCATCTATGAGAGATTCAGAGGTCCAGGGTTGGTAGCAATTGGTTATTTTGCTAGGCCTTTGGCCCTGGCCACTCTCATGATGGAAAGTAGCACCAGCTCACTTAGCTAGTGACAGCCTGGTCAGCTGACCAACCTCTCCATCTCCACTGTGTGTCCTGTGCTCTCCTTACCCTGTCACAGTGACTAGAACTTTCTATCTTTATGAAAATGATGCTGAAAGAAAAGCTATCTCTTTTTCTGATGGAAGTAAAAGAGATCATTAAAAGAGATGAAATTCTTGATTTGAAAGTTTGTGAAGGTCTTGAGTCAAATGCCTCATGAATACCAAGGGCCCCATGCATGTTGGTGGTGTGATGATTCATTGAAATGTTGATTCGTAGTGCACTGCCTGTATTTTTCTCCTCCCTTTATTCCAAGAAGGTGGTTGGGCCATTGGTTGGCTGAAGCTGAAGCTCTTTCGAGGTAAATTTGCTTTTTCTCCTCTGTGAAAGGCTAAGCATGTTGAAGGGTTACACTGGGAGTTCTAGAGGAGGATCAGAGAGAAGCAGACAAACAACTTTCCCAGGGAAGGATTCGAATTTGATGGGTGCAGAATGACCCTTACCAGGAGAGATGGCAAAGCCACAGAGGGCATGACCTCCAGCCTCACCGAATTCCACTATGGTGGAGAGCACTAGATTTCTACGGACCCTGGTGGGTAAGCAGAAAGAATAACAGGAAAAAAAAAACATGTGGCCTGAAGATTAGATACTTTGGTGGAGATTGCTGAATGTCATCAATATCTACTTTGCCTCCCCTTCCCAGGCACACAGGTCAACTCTATTTCTCTGCCAGCCCCCTGGTGTCTCAGTGGGGCCAAGTGACTGAGTCTGGGCTGATGGAATGGGGGTTGCAGTAATGTAGGCCACTTTTAGTTGGCCCATAAAGACATCCTCATGATCTCTCCCTTGTCAGCTCCAATTTCCTTCTGCTCTGAGCAGTAGGAGGATTGCCAAGCCCGGTGGACGACTGGAAAGCCCACAGTGGTCATCCCTGAGTTACCACCAGGAGCGTTGCTCAGGGTGGCTTCCTGCCCAGGAACGTCCTGATTGGACTTTGTGTGAGTAAGAAATAAACTTCTTGTCTCAAGACGCAGTGATTTGGAGCCCCTGCCACCCCGATACCTAGCATTAATGACCCTGTCTAAATCAGATGTCTCACCCTTCTTTCCCATGTCACACATGCCTCCCAGATGCTCACTGCAGTGCAGAGTAGAAGGGGAGGGACAAATCATAGCTGAGACTGAACTTCTCACTGGCCCAATGGGATCCTGAGACTTGAATTTTATTTTATTAAAAGAAAATACATTGAAGCAAGGCTTGACATTATCGACCAAGGGCTTTACCTCATTTCTCCATCTGAACTCCTTTTTCTTTCTGGAAAAGACGTAACTTGAGGACTCTGGCCTCTCTGACAGGCAAGATTCCCTGGCACACACCTACCAGTGGCTCTTGCTGCCCAGGTAGGCACCAGCTTCCTGACCTCCCACCCCACCCTTTTATGTTCAGCTCTTCCCGCTCTTTTCAGGCATATGGACAAGAGCCTTAGAACAGCAAAGAGGTGTGCCTGTCTTTCATGTCTTTAGCTTCTGCAGTCGATTAATTAGATTGAAATTTCAACTTCAGGCTGTTCTGCTGGTCTCCAGCCATTGCTGTCACCTGAAATGCTGCCTGCCTGCCACACAGGTGCTTTTGACAGCAAGAACCACTCAAAAGCCTCTCCACGCCTCTATTCCAGGAATAATCGGAGGAAAGCGTTGATGCCTGTAAAAGCTGAGTGCTGAAGCCCTCTCTGTCCACTGCTTCAGAAGAATGACTACCCTCAGTCTGCCTTTATTTCACATTATAGCTCTTCTTTTTCAATGAAAAGTCCCTGCTCTCTACTCATTATAAAGAATAAAGAGCTTTTCAAGTGTGAGTTGCTCAACCCAGAAGGGAACAGAGCTATTTTTAAGAAGGTTTCAACTCTGAGCTGTTACACCAGGCCAGCCTGCCAGCGCGGAGGTCTTCCAGGGAGGCCGAAGGGAATTGCAGCCTCTCTTCAGGAGGGGATATGCAGGAAGGAAGCTCCTGGGGCAGAAACATGCTAGCTCTCTGGCCCGCAGACAGCCCTGGTGCCTTATCCTGGCTGCTGTAAGCAGAACCTCTCTGCCTGAAGGGCGCTGGGGGAGTATTTTTTATTCTCACCCAATTGAGGTTTGCCTGCTGCCTTAGGTTTCTCACATCCACTTCATCCAAATGGGAAACAATCTGCTTGATTCTCATCCGGGAGCACAGGAAGGAGGGGGGCCGCCTTTATGTCCTCTCCTATCTTCATCAAGCCATATGCAACTGGCAGCCACCACGCTTCTCTCTGTGGGAAGAGGATAATCAGAGCTGGGTTCCCGAATGAAAGGAGGAACATGCAGAGTCACCTGTCTCCCGTCCAACTGTAGTAGAATCTTTGTGGCCTGCGTCAGCTCAGACCTCTTCTGAAGAGTTAGAGGACCTGGGTTCAAGTCTTACCTCTCAGAGCCTTTGTTCCCTTAGGGAAAAATGAGGAGAACACCACCATCCTCTCAGAGGTCCTGCGGGGAGGGTCACCCATCCTCATGTGGGTATGGAAAGGTTTGTTGACCCTTTAGTGCCAAACGCATGTTAATTATTGATCTGAGGGCTGTTGAGATACAAGCTCTTACTTCTTTCAAGAGCAGAAATGATAGTGCTGGATGACAAGGGAGAGACGGACAATTTGATAGACACTGTTAATGATTCAGGAAGATTAAGATGAGGTTTTCTATCCTTCAATTCCATTAAGCTTTTCCACAAGAGAAAAGGGGTAGGCAATCAAAACTATTCCATTGTTCTGGCAGCTTTGGGGAGTAAAAGACATGCATGGATGCTAAAATGGTGAGAGGGATAAAAAAATGACCAACTAATTTCATACCAAAAAATGGCTAAAGGCAAGAGAGAAACTTACTTGATCATAATATATCTTGTACCGTAGAGGTACAGACAGAACTTACAGAGATATACTTCAGTAAATATTTTAAGAAAAAATATAGGCAAAATAAGATGATATGAGTTAAGGGAAAAGATAGTGCACATATATGCAGGTGATAAGGTTATACTGTTACAAAGATGGGGCAACAAATTAGGCTCTGAGCTTCCAGGAGGCCAAAGCAGAAAGGGAAATACGGTGTTACCAAATTTATATCTTTCATGAGGAACCCCCTGCTGCTTCCAGTTCCTCATCTTTTTTTATCATGAGACTCATAAGCACGGATATGTATCTGCAGGAAGAGAATACTTAGGGAGTTTCATTATGGCCTTCCTCAAGTATCTGACGGGCTGCCAGGGACAAAAAGGAAAGATTGCTTTGGGTAATTCCAGACCACAAAACTAGAATCAATGAGTATAAGTTAAGAAGAACAGATTTTAGTTAAAAATAAAGAACTTTCTAACAATTAGAGTTGTCCATAAATGGAATGAGCTGTCTGGCAAAGAAGTGAGCTCCCTGTTACTGGAAGTGATCAAACAGAGGCTGGCTAACCATCTGTTCAGGATAAAAAGAATTTGTGCATAATGAGAGAATTATGCAACAACATAATAAAAGGCTCTACATGACAATTTTATTTATAATAGTAGGAAAGAAAATAGAATCAACCTAAATGTCCGCCAAGAGGGGACTAGTTCGATTATTATGGCTATTATTATTATTTTTTAATGGGTTTTACAGATGTTAAAAATCAATAAAATAATGACATGGGAAATGCTTAGAAGCTATTACCAAGTGAAGAAAAGCAGGCTACTTAAATAGCATATATATTTTGATACCATTTTGTAAAGTAAATTTGTGTTAGGGAAAACAACACTGAAGAGTATTTATATGGAATCATTAACAGTGATTACCATTAGTTTTTGAATTATGAATGATTTTCCTCCTCTGAGCTTCTCATGGTTTTCTAAATTTTCTACTAGCACTTACCACTTATGTAATTAGATAAAAAAAAAGGAAAAGGAAAAAAAACAACTCCGAAGTGTCTCTTATTAACTTTATTTTGAACTAACTAAATTATCCCTATAGATTTCTAAACCTAAGTTCTATGATTTTTACTTTAAATTTAGGTTGATTTCTTTTGTCATAAAATAACTTGTATTTTAAAAAGATTTTAATCAAATATAAACTACCTCCACACCAAAAAAATATATTTTCTCTCAAGTTATGAGTTTTTGGTATATGCATTTCTGATTGCTATGGCCATTCTCATCTGAAGTCTCTTTTGGAAGGATCTGGGATATAAATTTAAAAGTCTGAACAGTGGAGTAGAAGAGCTTAAGGACTGGAATCAGACACCCCAGGGTCTCATATTTTGGCTCTATTACATGCCAACCTGAGTTTTCTCAACTTTAAAATGGGATAATAATAGCAGCTAAGATTTGTAGCAGATTCACTATGTACCAGACACCATTTACTTTCTCTACAAGCAATGGAATCTCAAAACAATCACCTGAAGTGAATTCTCGTCTCCTTATTTTTCAGGTGATTAAACTAAAGCACAGAGAATTTCAATATCTTACCACGTTCAGGAAACTAGGAAGTGATGGAGTAAAAATGCAACCTCAGGCAGTCCAACCTTAGGGCCCATGGTATTAACCACCAGGCTACACTACCTTATAGACCTGCGAATGGATTAAATACATTAACATGAATAAAGGGCCAAACAGAAAAGTGGCAGTGAGCATATTAAGTTTCTCCCTAAACCCTTCCATAGCTATTGGAGCCCAGAAAATATTCTGATTGTTCTCCCAAGGCTGCATTCAGTCAACACACTGGGGAAATGTGGCTCTGTGGTAGGTCGCTTGTTATCAATGGCACTCATGTCAAACTCAGGGATATTAGAAATCATGTCCCACAGGACTCCATTCTGGGACTGATTCTTTAATATTTCATCAATGATTTACATGGATAGAAGAGAAAATAAGCTCCTAAAGCTGACAGATGATACATGCTGTTAGCAGATGACACCCATCGTCAGCTAGGAAGGCTAGCATCCAGGACAGGATTAGAATTCCAAATGGTCTGGCAAGATGGAGAAGAGGTGGAGGCAAAAACAATGAACTTCATTAGCAACTAGAGCAGAGTAATTCGTTTATTAGGAGGAAAACACAACGGAATAGCAAGGGGAGTGACGAAAAGGAATGATTGTGGTTGGAAGGAGTTAATGGATAAAGTTGCTCATAAGCTGGAAGTGAGACAGAAAGCCAAGTATGATTCTGGAAATGTACTGAAAAAATATGACTATGTTGGGGTATATCAACTTTCCCATTACATGTCATAACTTAAAAACTCTTTTTTGAGTTCTGTGTTTTGTTGTTTTTTCCCCCCTCAATATTGTTCTAGACATCTTGGAAAAGGCACATGGAAAGAGAAAGCAAGCATTGTGACTGCAAAAATGCAACCTGAGGAGACAGGAAAGGAATTGAGATCTTTTAATTGAAGAAGAAAACGTCGACTGCTGACAATTCCTTTAAGAACTGTTTGCTGAGCAGCAGCTTTGCACCAGCCTTTACGCTGGGTGCTTGGGAGACAAAGACTCAAGACCTGCTTTTTGCCCTTGAGAAGTTCAGACACATAATCCCTTTTAAATTCATAAAGACAGTTTTTTAGAACCTTGATATTCGTGTCATTCCTGGCTGATTCCCATGCCTCTCTTTCTTTCCTTCCTTCCTAATTTCCTCTTTTCTTTTGCTCCCCTTCCCTATGCTAAGGTCTGTGACTGCAGAATGGCAGGGTAGGCAGGTATGTCCAAAAGAGGCCTACCTCAGACTTTGTCAGGCCCCTGTCTTTTTACATTTCAAGGTCTTTCTATAAACTTACCTTTCACCCTCCATATACCCTGTAAAATTGCAGGCAATGAAACAAGGCTGGGAGAGAGAAAAGTAGGTTCCTAGGGGCTGAACAGTCAGCTTGGTTGGAGAGAACGCCAGAGGAGATATATTATGAATTTTATATTAAGGAATTTAAACTTTCCTGGGTTGATGACAGAAAGTCAACGAAAGTTTGTGAGAAAGGGAGTGATAAGATCCATTTAGAGTTTTACGAAGAGTAAGTTTGTCGTGGTGGACAGAGCGGATGCTTAGGCGGCAGAATGGAGGCAAGGGCTCTATTAGAAGTTAGTCATTACACTATCGAAAATAAGGACCCAGAGTTTGAAGAGTCAAAAGATATGTGGAACTGAGAGACACTGCAAAGGAAAAAGTTAGTAAGATTTGATGCCTAAGTAAACATGAGAATTAAGGGAAAGGAATTAAAAACAACCCATAGATAGTAGACAAGGAGTTTGTGAAATGGCAATATCATTAACACATGGGGTAGTGGAAAGTGAAGATGGTTTGTGGTAAGGGAATCATGATGGGCTCAGGGCTAGACAGGTTGTCTTTTTGTTGATGGAATATATAAATAAAAGCCATATATCCAACAGGGAGCTAGGAATAGATTTCCCAGGAGATCATCCTCACAGAGGTAATAGCGTGTTTTGGACACCTCCACCTGTATATCCCACTGACACATCACACTCTACATGCCTAACACTGAATTCTACTGTCATTCACAAACACAAAGCTTAATTTGTGTTTCTCTTCAAGGCTAATCATGCTTTTAAATACCCAGGCTACTAAACTCAGAGTCATCTCTGGCACCCTCATCTCCTGCCCTTCCATTACTACAAACAACTAGTCACTAAGGCAATTGACTGTAAGAGCAAAATATGTCATATATTAATTCCTATTGCCATAATTAATACTTGCATGATTTATTCCCTTAACTATCATCGTTTTGTAATGGATTTTCTTGTCACATAAATCTGTATTTTTCCACTGCCTACAGAATGAAATTTAGAGTCCCCCAGGAATGAACATACTTGTCCAGCTTAGTCACTGAGAATATCTACACACACCCAACCTGAGAACTCCACCGGCTTCCTTGCCTTACTTTAATGATGCCAGGCTTTTCTATGCCTGCGGTGCCTCTATTGACGCTGTCCCATTATTTTGGAATAACTTTTTCCACTTAAGGAGACTCTTTCAAGTTCTGAGTCACATGCTAGCCCTGTTGTGAGAGCTTCTCTGACCTCGTGTTGCTTTTTTTTGAAAGCAAGAACCTGAACCAGGGAGGTGGGAGCAGACATGGGAAGAAGCAAAGAATGTAATAAAAACGTATGCAAAGGATTATGAGGAGGACGGACACAGAGAAAGGAGACGTTAAAGATAAAATGACAGTCTTGGCCAACCCCAGCTGCCTGGGTAGAATTATGGTATACAAAAAAAAAGGGGATGAATTTGGCTTTGAATATGTTTGGGTTGAGATACCAGCAATGAATCCAAATTGAGGATATAATTGAAAAGCCTTACAGAAATGGAAGGGGTTGCTGGGGCCAAAGAAAAACATTTGGAAATTATATGCAATGAGATGGTACCAACTGGGTGGGGAACGGAGGGCCAGAGTTGATCTCCAGAGAAGAGTCTGTTAAGGAGGCTCGGGTAAGGACAGAGCTACTAACATGTTACCAGGTAGAAAAGGATTCACCACTGAGGTTAATTTATATATTTTCGTTTTCCTAAAAGGTAATTTTTTTACCTTTAACCTTTTATGGGAAACTTCCAATATCTGAGATGTTGTGCTTCTGACTGAGGAAACTGCTGATACTTTGCTCAAACTGGTTCCCTTTTGATGAAAAATTCTGATAAGCAGTGGTATGAAAATTAGCCATTTTTCTTTCAGAAGAGGTATTACATTCTTATATGAGGGTATCTAACCAGAACCACCAGCAACCAAATATTAGGCTATTGAATTTAAATAGAAGTGGGTTAACAGGGGCTGGTTTTCACATAAGGAACTGGTCTCAACATATGGTTGGGGGTAGGGGTGGGGCACAGCTGGAATAAGATGTGCTGGAATGGATTCAACTTGACTGAATCATCTTTTGAAAGAACTTCTCTTTAGCATAGGAGAAGTTCTTTGTTGTTTTTAGAGGACTTTATTAAAATAAAAGTATACAAATACATGCTTGTTGTAAAAATAGTCTAAATCCACAAATATAGAAGTAAATATGAAAGCGCCACCCCAATAAACAATTTGGCATATACTGTTTAAGACTTTTCAGAATACATACATAACCATATCTATATATCTATATATATCTATATATATCTTTTCTAAATGTGACTTGCCCAGCTTCTACCATCTCATTTCCCTTAAAAATAACAAGCTAGAGCAGGTAAAAATTACATTAATAAAGATTGCATTTGTACAGCACATCCATATGCCTCTCATTTCAGATGCAGTGTATCCTGGACTCTCACTCTGATGTTCAGAAGTAGACAGGGTAGGATTATTAGTATCAGTTTATAGAAGATGCCATTTGTCCAAAGCTACTTGTGCTGAATAAGTTATGTGTGAACTTGGGTCCTACATACCAAAGCAGCTTATTTTACACTCACAGTTTCCCCTCAAGGGGAGCTGCACATCCAGGTTGCCCCAGCCTCAGCTAAACTGTCCTACAGAGCATACAGCTCAAAACTGAGATCGACACACTTTTCAACATTGCCATGCAGTTACCTAGTTTTCTTTAAAGGAGAAAGGGGTGGCTTGCCAGCTCGATCTGTCAAATAATTAGATCACATCTTGAAGTGATGACAATGGCGGGTACAATGAAAAATCTACAGGACTCCACACTCTATGTAACCCAGCTAATAAATAATGCTGGCAATAGACATGTCCACTATTGGACCATGTGTTGTTAAAAAAAAGTAAGCTGACAGGTCCAAAATGGAGTCGCTTATGCTAAGCTCTATGTCACCAAACTGCTGCTTAACTGACAGTTTTGGCTCTCCCAGAAGTAGAATCTTAAACTAGTCAGTCAGGAATCAATCACCTTATAAGCACTAGTCAGGGAATCTGCCTGATAGAGCCCTGGTACCCCCTAAAGGGAAGTAACCTTGTAATAACCAATCCACTTTTTGCCTAGTAAAAAACCCTGCTCCCTTCTGCCTATAAGTTCTTCATTTTATGTAGGTCCTCAGAGCTCCTTCCTGTCTGTTAGATTGGATGCTGCCTGATGCGAATTGATTTTTTGCTCAAATAAACTCTTAACGTTTTTAATATGCTTTAGCTTATCTTTCAACAGTTCCAATGAAGAGAAACTTTGGGGGAGATGTCAGATGTGGTCTAGCAGAAAGAGCACTACTGTATTTCATTTCCGAGAAACATATTTTTTTCTCCACATTTTAATACCAAGAAATAGGCATTCATCCATCATACATATCCATGGGTCTTTGATTTGGTAAAGAGCAGTAAATTCAGGCTCATTAAAACTAGATGCTTGTCTAAACTCTTACATATCCCCATCTTAGGCAGGTCGTTTAACCTCCCAGTGTTGTGAATGTAAAGTGACACGCATAAAGCCCACTACAGGCTACACAGGAAGTGCTCTTGATAATAACTAACATTTATTTAGGGTTTACTCTGCTGCAGTTACTGTTCTTAGCACACTGAGGGGATTTTCTCATTTAATCCTCACAATGAACCTCTTAGGAAAGTCCTATAAATATCCCAGTTTCGTAGATGAGCAAAGGGAGATTTTGAAAGTTCAAATGCATATAGTTCTAGGTTAAAATCTGGTTAAGTGGCAATGCTGAGAGTTCAGCAAGGTAGTACAGGCCGGAGCCTCCCCAACTGACCCCAATACAATTGACCTACTTGCTGTCTAGGATTTCACATAATTGTCCTTTAGTTTTCCTTTTTCCTTTTTTATTACTCGACAGGTTCACAAACTGATTCTGATTTATATAAACTCAGATGCCTTCAGGATTATGAACATGCAGCTGGTGAGGGATGGCGAACAACATAATTCTCATTGTGTACACGCACGCGCACACCCCCCCACCACACCACACACATACAGTAGCAAAATTATTAAACAACACATCATATTAAACAAACCAGAAAAGAAAAACAAACAAAACAAAACCACCTTGGACTGGCTCTTTTAAAAAGTAAAGCAATTAAATTTATTGGAATTCCTTGCAATATCCAAAAAATGTACTGACTTCAGCTACTGGTTTGGGAACTTCTGTTAGGTTCCCAAGGAATAATCAATCTGCGTTCCAGAAGGATGACAACCAACCCGCAAAAAGTTCAGTCAAGCCAAAGGAGGCGGTGAAGAGGGGAAGTTAGCCCCGATGGATCCGTAACTTCTCAAAGAGAAGGACTCCAAAATGTGCTGTTAGTGGAGCACCTCCTATCGAACACGAGGTACTTTCTCGTCTCAGGCCTTACACCATGCCTTCCATCTTTACCTTACACCGTTTCTGAGAAGGAGGGATAGTGTTCCATTTTATAGATTACCTGACTGAGGCTCTAGGGAGTAATTTGTCCAAGGCTTTCAAAGACTCAGCTTTTCCAGTACATTCATCTAGGGGCACAGATGGGGGTATCACGGCACCAGTGAACACCCTCAGTTGTTCTTTTCAAAGCCCTGAATTTGACTTCATTAATAGTTCTGTGCTCTGTTTCTTCACCTCACAATTCCCCCAAACCTGGATCCATGCCTGTACGGGAGTCAAAAGGCTGTGACAAAAGCCATCTTGGACAAATCAGCCTCTGATTCCAGCTCCTTCCCAAACACCAGGAACCCCAGCCAGCTCCAGGACTGTGGGACTGTATACATACTGCATTTCTCCTGGAAGCCCTCCCTGAAATTTAGCGTTTAATTCTCCCATGCTGGTTCACCACGCAGAACTGCTTGGAGGGCAACGTTGCCTATATTTTTACAGCTTTGGTGTTTTCAATTAATTGCAAAGTTGCCCCTAGCCTGCAGGAAATGAGATGCGGAAGGGAAGGGGAGTGGATCTCTCCCAGACCTCTACAACTCTCAGATGATTCTAACAGAAGCAAAAACCCTCTTTAGCATTTGAAAGGGAAGGCAATTGTATTACTAAGCCTCCCTCAACCGCCTCCAGACTTTCCTCAGCCAGAGAACAAAGACAAAAAAAGCAAACACCACTTCACACCATTATTCCCTGGAGGTTAAAAGAGACCTCCCACTATACAAAAGTCCTTCTAAAGGTCGGCTTGGGAGGGTATTGAGGAAGGCACTGGCCGGGAACAAAACACGTGCTATCACTCAGGCGGGATGCTTCTGTTCTCCTTTCGGCACGTGCATAGGGTACATCTGTCAGAATTGGACGTTTTCATCCCCAATTTGCTGGTGGTCAAATTATACTTCCTTTGCCCTCCTCTGTCTTTTTCAGATTCTTAATTCCAGTTGAACTAAGAAAGCAGGGCCACCCTGAGCCAGGACAACTCCCTGGTGCTGATTCATTCATAGTCAAGTCAACAGCCCCTCACGGAGTGCATAACGTGTAGCAAGCACCGTGCTAGGAGCTGCTGGAACGTTGCAACCGTGTAAGAGCTGATGCCCTTGTCTGAGAACTTCAGTTCAAAGGGGAAGCCTGACATTCAACAATGAAATGCACACTCCATTATTTAAGTACAACCGGGATAAATGTTGGGAGGAGCACAGTGTGCAAAGAAAGCTTAATATGAGAGAGGCTGATCTCATCTGGGCTGTAAGTAGAGGGTGCTTCTTTGAGGAAGTGACAAGAGTAGGACTTGGCTGTGAGCCAGGGCAGCTGAGATCGTGCTGGGTGTTGGGGGTAGTAGGCAAAAAGTCCCTGACTTGGAAAAAGATGTCCTGGCACAGGGATTGGGAGAAGACTCATGTGGCTAGAGTCCAGAGGGCAAGCCAAAATGCGTCTGGAGTCTTGGCTGGAGGGGACCTTCTGGAGGGCTTTGCATTCTGTAGGTTTTTGCCTTCTATCTACAAACAGTGAGGAGTTGGTTACCCGATTTAATGAGGGAAGTGACTTAGGAAGTTTGCAATATATAGAATGAGTTTTAGAGTGTCAGACACTGGTTTAGGGAGACCAGTTAAATTAAAAAGCTATGCCAAAAAGTAGGATGAGAAGTTCTCAAATTTTAATGAATCACCTGGAGATTTGGTAAAAATGCAGATTCTGATTCAAGGAGTCTGGGTCAGGGCCTGAGACCAGCGGCCAAACTGCTGGTCTACACTACCAACACTTCAGTAACAGAGTTTTAGATCAAGGTATTTGCAATGGAGATGAAGAAAAGCAAACAAATATGAGAGCCATTGAATAGGAAGTCTTGCAGGTCTCTGACCTGGGCAACTTGGTGAAAGGGGGTAGTGGTCACTGAAAGAGGATGTACCAGAGAAGGAAGAACAAGCTTGGGTAAGAGGTGGAAAGCTCAGGTTTGGGCTTGTTGAGTTTAATATGTCTCAGGAGTCTCTAAGTAGGCTATGGTAATATGGATCTGAAGCTCAAGAAAGCAGATGAAGCCAGGATATAAAATTAGGAGCTATCAATATGTAAATGGTAATTGAAGCTATGAAAATGGATGCATCAGCCTAGGGAGAGAATAGACAGCAGAAGTCATAAATTCAAATTTGACTTGTTGGCCATCTGTTGGTCTTCTCTTAAGTATCTTAGGAGGAGAAGAGGAAAGATGAAGCAAATATTTAATAACTGAGTGGGGAGGAGAAGCCAGCAAAATAAAATCTGAGAAGAAAAGTTCAGAGAGATGGAAGAAAACTTTCTTTCCAGCAGTCATTGCCTTTCTTGCTTGCTGAGAGAACAGGTTTTTGACATGAAGGTGGCTTGAGATCAAAGGAAGTTAAACCCTACCTTTTGCCGCAGTGGCTGAGTCCTGGTTGATCTGAACTAGACATAAACTCATTCCCCTCTGCCTGAAGAATGGGCCAATAGGGAGCTCTGACCAACAAGATGAAAAAGGGGCATAGTTCAGGGTGAGTAGGGATTCAAGGAAGGCATTTTTCCTTCCAATTAAAATGAGAAGAACAAGAAAAAAGCTGCCCCTAGTTTGGGTCCACTGCACCTCCCTTTTCCAGCTCTAAACTCAGACAATAGTTTCAGAGCAACATCAGCATCTGGAATTGAGAGGAAATGAAATAAGGGTGAAAACTAAGGGTGGTGAAATTAAAAACTAAGAAGTGTCCATGTTGCCAACAACATAGCTGAGCTGCTAAGCTGGTCTGGATTCACTTCCTTTCAGTGTTTTACCAAGTGAGGTGATAAATGCCCATACTGCTTTAGCCACAATTAAGGGATTCTGTCACTTGCAGCAGAATTTATTTCCAGCTGTTAATTAGCATATATTGTAGAGTGACATTGTATAGTGTAGACCTGGAGTTAGATAGACATGGTTCAGATAGTGTTCAACTTTGGACATTTTGTGTGTTTCTCATTTGCAAAATCAAGACAATAAAGTGTCTATCCCATGAACTCTCATATACTGTTGGTGAGAGTGTAAATTAGTAAAGCTACTTTGTAATTGGACAGGATTTACTAAAACTGAAAAAATGCATAAAGCCTAGGCCCAGCAATTTCATTTCTAGGTAAATCTTAGAGAGATTCTTGGTCAATGCTTGCAAGACATGTACAAGATTATTCACTGAAGCACTTTTTATAATAGGAAAGAATTAACAACAGTCTAGATATTCATCAGGGGAAAATATACACATAAGCTACAGTATATCAATATGACAGTACACAATGGAGCAGTTTAAACAGATGGACTAGCTTTCTCTCTATATATCAACATGGATGGATCTCAGAAATACAATGCTGAATAAAAAAAAACAAATTACAGAATGAGACATGCAGCATGATCCATTTCTATATATTTTAAAAGGAGACAGTTACACAGTTTTTATAGATTTGTAAAAATATGAATAACAGATTGGAAGGACATGCATTACATACACTCAGGGATGAGGTGTAAAGAAGATAAGAAAAAAATAGGGGTCATGTCTAGACAGATGATTATATCAAGCTAGTAATGGAAGAGGATGACTGATTGAGTCAGTTCAATTCTGTGCATGTGCAGCTCAATCTTAGAAACAAAATAAAACAAACAAAATGTAATAGTATCGCTCTTCTAGGATTAAATGACACAATAGCCTAATGTCTGGCACATGGTGAGGCTTAACAAATGGTGGTCACCATCAGTATTTTTCAGAAGTTCCCCAGGTGATTCTAATATGGAGTCAAGGCTAAGATGCACTGGGATCGATTTACAGGGATAGTTTGGTCTCACTCCACTGTCCTCCTGCACAAGGTCCTTGAGCATCTTTGAGAGGGGACTTTCAGTTTGTTATAATCATTCCTGTGAGAAGAGTAATTTAGTTTGCATAGACTGTAAACAAAACACTGTAGGCTAGGTGGCTTAAACAACAGAAATGCATTTTTTCACAGTTCTGGAAGCTAGAAATATCAAGATCAAGGCTCCAGCACGGATCAGGTCTTGGGGAAAACTCGTTCACTTTCAGATGCCCACTTTTTCACTGTGTCCTCCCATGGTAGAGAGGATCAGGCTCCCTGGGGTCTCCTCTTATAAGGACACTAATCCTGCTGGATCAGGGCTCCCCCTCATAATCTCATTTAAATTTAATTACCTCTACAAGGCCCTATCTGCAAACAGAGTCACCTTGTGGTTTGGAATTTCAACATATGAATATGTGGGGGGCACATTCAGTCCATAACAAGGAGGTTGCACCGCATTGGGCTGTAGGGTGACTCAAGTGTAAGAAAACCCTTTATACTAAGCCCAAACCTTTCTCTTCCCAAATTCTTTCTACCTCTTAGTCTTAAATATGCAGAAAGGTGAAGAGAAATGGTAGGCAACTAACACAACAACTATTTTGCTAAGTAGTTTGCATATACTTTATCTCTCAAGCCTCCGGAGTATACTGTGAGGAAGAAAGCGTTATCTCCAGTTACAGATCAGAAAACTGATGTTAGGCAGGATAAGTAATCTGCACAAATTCATAAAGCTGATGAGTGGCAAAATGAGAATTCAGATCCAATCCTTTCTGTCTCCTAAACTCATGTTCTTTCTACTGTCATGCGCAGAAGTCACCTCTTCTACACAAACCCCCTGGGGTGTATGTGGGCAAGAGAGCTGTCTGCCGCCTGAGAACACCTGTGCCCGTCCAAATGCTGCTTCTGCTGTGTCTTTGTTTGCTTTTCTTCCTCCCCTGTATCTCATTCTTTTATTATTTTCTCATCCTAGCTTTGATTTACTTCTAGCATATCATAATCTTAATTTTCTTCAGTGTCTTTCCTGGATCCTTTCATTGTACAGACGGTAATACAGACCAAACTTAAGCATGTGTAAGAATCACACAGAAATATTGATTTACCAGGGGAGGTGGGGCCCAAGGATTTGCATTTCAAACAAGCCTTCAGGTGGCAAGGTTGCCACTGGTTGGTAGATCCCACTTTAAATGTGCTAATAAAGATAATTCCTTCAGCTTTTCCAACTAGCAGATCTGTAAAAAGGATCTCATAAGCCTTTTTACCCTCTCCTCTGGAGGGGAGATAGCTTGCACTTCTAGAACCTACTTATGGCGGGCTTAGATAAAAAAGCTTTGGGAAGCTAGAATCTTTAGGTCATAGGAGCAGAAAACCATAGTTCATCTATAATGTAATTTTTTTTTCCTGCCTGCTCTCCTTTCCCCCTTTCTCTGGAGTAGCTCTTCTCTTTTATTTTTAGGAAGTGCCTTTGGCCTACTTCATGTGACCCTGGTGGATCTGTCCATTCTGTGGACCCACATATTCCACCAAAGGAATGGAAACACAGGAGTCAAAAAGTAGGTCAGAATGTGTACACCATTTCCCTGGACCCAATGATTGGTCCAGCTTGTCATTCAACACATACCCATAAAGAGCTAGTCAGAATCCTTTTTCAGAATTTCCATGAATGCTGGGAAAAAAGAGGCCTTTTTTTTCTTGCTGTTGCTGGCTGTTAGTGATACTGGTAGCCATCTTTGTCTACACATGGAGGGAACATGCCTGAGAGTGAAGATACCACAGAGGAAAATAGAACCCAAAGATGGAGAGAGAGGGGGACAATTTTTAGCTTTCCTGAAGGCTATTTCTCCCTTAGACTGACATTCTCTTGAATAAATAAACACCATTTGCTTTAAACTTGTTAGAATTGAGTTTTTATTTCTTGCCACCAGACATAAGCTATGAAATGTGTCTATTTTGTTCAACACTGCAATCAATAACTGCTCAAAAAATACCAAATGAATGAACAAAGAGAGTTCCCACTATACAATTACTTTTCTGGGTCTCAAAATTGGCTAAAATACAGCTCTTCTTGGTAACTTCCTGTGGAAACTGCTTCAAAATCTGTCTTGTTTTGATTCCTGGGTTGTAGCACATACTGGAATGAGAATAGCAATTAACAATTCAGGCTCTGAGTTGGGCAGAATGGGATTCAAAGGATGGCTTTACAAGATGCTACTCAGTTGTCAACTCTCTGAAGGCTTTATTTTTTTCCACCTGGAAAATGAGAATAACATCATTTAGGAAGCAATTGCCAGGTGGGGCTGCTCCATTCCTCTTCCTCACTCTTCTGTGCATAACTGAACCTTCTCCTCTGGCCCAAGGTGAGCATTTTCCCCCAGCAGGGCCAGTGATAGGGACTTTGTTCCGTCAGAGCCTGATTAACTGTGCTTGGAGTGCAGACTGTGTGAAAACCCTCGGAGGTGCAAGGCAATTTAGACAGAGTCATTGATGAGAGTGACACAGACTGCAAAAAGAGCCAAGAGCCTCCCGGCTCTGTCCTTTCTATGCTTCCCTGAGCCTGCTTGTGCAGCAATACTGATTCATGAGCCAGTTCAGAGGCCTTCTGATAAATCTTTTTTGTTTATGTGGGATACAACCAAAAAGTCTTAATGAATCAATCCACCTCAAAGTTAGCTTTGAGAATTAAATAAGATGATACATGTGAGGTAATCCTCTCGATATTGGGGATATAATAAATGCTTAATGAATGTTAGTGGTATGATTACTTTAGTTTGACTTCCTATGTGGTAGACGTTATGTGGTCAAATAAATAAATCCCTGTTTATTATCCAGAAATCAGCTACATGGAGTTGCCCGTGTAAGAAGCAGCTTGGCTGTGAACTGGAGCCTGTACACTCATGTCTACTCTTATGCCTTTAGTGAAGGTAAGAATGGGATGGAGAGATTCTGATTCAGTAGCTGAGGCATGAGAAGGGGTGTCTAGAGCTCAAATATGAAACCACCAATTTTTGTCTCAGTTCATGGTATTGTAATCCACATGATTGTGCATTGAGTCCCCTATACAGAATTTTATTGTTGTTAACAACCATCTGATGAATAAATATGAGAGATGTCCTCTCAAAAAAAAAAAAATTCTGGCAGTGTGGAAGGACATATAGTAAAAAGTTCTTCTGATTGGTAGATACATGAAACTCCCGTTGTTTCTCAATTTTACGTCCAGTAGCAGATTACTCTTTGAAAAGTCAGAGCCCCCCAAGTTGATTTCATATGTATTACATATTTTAAATCATTCCATCTGCAGCAGGCTGAATAATGGCCTCCAAAGATGTCAGGTCCTAATCCCTGGAACCTGTAAGTGTTAGCTTCTAAGGAGAAAGGGTGTTTTCAGATGTGATACAGTTAAGGTGCTTGAGATGGAGCAATTATCCTGGATTATCTGGATGTGCCCTAAAGGCCACCACAAGTGTCCTTAGAGGTGGAGTGAGATTACTTGCACACACAGAGAAGAAGGCAATGTGAAGACAAAGGCAGAATTAGACACATGTGGCCACAAGTCAAGAAATACCAGCAGTCCCTAGAAATTGGAAAAGTCAAGGAAAGGATTCTCCCTAGAGCCTCCAGAGGGAGTACAGCCCTGCTGATGCCTTAATTTTTGTCTAATGAAATTGATTTTGAATTTCTGGCCTCCAGAACTGTGAGTAAATAAAATGCCTGTTGTTTGAAGCCACCAAGTTGGGGATAGTTTGTTACAGCAGCTGCAGGAAACTAATACATCACTCTAAATACATTAGTCAAATGGACTGAAAATTTGTCTAATCAGAAGCTGTAAGAGACAGAAACTTTGTTCTATCCATATAGATTATTTGGCCCTTTTCTTTCCTGCTAACTTGTCAAAGGCTGAGAAGAGTTGTTGTTGAGATTCAACTCCTCCTGGTGTATTATTCACAGACTGCCCCCAACTGAATCACCTTCCGTGGTAGGTACGTAGGTTGACCTGCTACTGAGGCAGCCTCCATCAGCCCTGGATCCGAATTGCAATCTCAGAGCCCTTAGGCACCTTCTGAAGGATGAATGAAAAAGTAGGGCTGACCACAGACAGGAAGCCTGTTCTCCCTCTTTTCTGCCTTCTTTAGGAGCAGGATGCAAGTTCATTGCACAATGGCCTTCACCCCACCTCTCCTTCCCCTTGGGATGGGGTCAAGTGAGGTCAGACCTCTTAGGGGAAAATCAACAATGTTGCCAGTCTTCTTCCTCCTTGCAGTTTTCTTCCCCTGAGGCAACTATCATTTCAATTTTTCTAACCCTGAAAAATATTTGCATTAAAAAAATTCTGGGGCATAAATCTGCAAAGAAGTAAAAAGCTAACCTTTTCAAACAATATTGCTTCTCTCTCACTTACCAAGTTTACATTTCCCTGTATGGCCCCAGAAGATGACTGGTTAGCCAGAGACGGGTAAGATTCCTCAAGGGAGGAACAACCTAAGACAGGCACAGCCGCAGGGGGGCCATCAGGTGAGAAATTGGGGATCAACAGAGGTGAGGTTTACAACCTCACCCCCCCTGCTTTGAGAGAAATCTTCTGCATCCGTGGATGTTTTGCTGCCCTTGTCTAGCTTGGATTAATACTTAGTCTATAGGCACACACCTGATCATCTACATTTGCCCTCTTACAGCACTAAACTATGTTTTCTACCTTTATCTTGCATCTACCTACCACTTCAGCATTTTATTAAAAATAAAAATAATAATAATAATAATAAGGGAGAAATGTGGGATTCACATATGAATCAAGTATAAAAATCCAGCATTTTATTAAAAATAATAATAATAATAAGGGAGAAATGTGGGATTCACATATAAATCAAGTATAAAAATCAAACGAATAATCATATTTGACCTGATTGTTTATAGTTCATGATGCGTGATCAAAACCGAAAGTGTCTGTGATGACTGCCCTTGTACTGTTCACCATGTAAGAACTTATTCACTATGTAAGAATTCGTTCACCATGTAAGAACTTGTTTGTTATGTTTCAGAAGATTGGAGGCTGTTGATAATTAGGCTTGGGGTTGATTAATGATTGTGCATTGAGTCCCCTATACAGAATTTTATTGTTGTTAACAACCATCTGATCAATAAACATGAGAGATGTCCTCTCAAAAAAAAAAAAATTCTGGCAGTGTGGAAGGACATATAGTAAAATGTTCAAGTTCTTCTCTCTACATCTTCTCATTTTAGTCCCTTCCATATATTTAACCAGTATTGAAAGCCTTATGTTTCCTTCCAGAAATTTCTGTAAATGCTTGTACACTCCCATTGGCATATGCACCTGTGTGTGTACTTGCATACATATAGACTTAGAAGCTTTTTGTTCTTGTTTTAGATTGATAACAATAATGGGAAAAGGTTAAACACTGTGTCAGAGCAACTTTGTTATGTCAAGACCTAGTATACAGTTAGGAAAAATAGGACACTGACACTAATGCTGGACACATTTGGGTAGATGCTACACAAGATTTTAACTACTGACTTTTCTGATTCTTCTTAGCCTGCAGAAGTGGTCATCACTCTCCCTCAAAGGCTAGCACTCTTTCCTTGCTTGAAGACAGTGCAGAAGTCTTACCCTGCAGACCAGTATGTACCCCTTCTTCAGGATCCACCCCCATTTCCCTTCCTGGTCATTAGGCCCATAAGTAAGATAAGTTCCAACATAAAACAGCTGGGCACATGAAAAAAAGAGACTCTACCCAAAGCAATTACAAGACACAACTAAAATATATTGGTAGGAGCTGGGGGAGCATTATGGGGACTGGATTCCAAGCAGGCTGCAATGATATATTGGAGAGGGGAGAGTTTATTGATTTGGATACTCCCCCAAAATATACCACTTAACACTCTGTCAAGGATCCAAGGAGATGGTGGACCTGAATTAGTTTTCAGATATGGAAGCAGTTGACTGAATCGTCACTTATAATGAGATATCCCAAACATTTGGAAACTGTGGAAAACAAAGATCTGAATAGATACAGACATTCAGAAACCCAAAGGATCATAATCTCCTTGTTAGAAGGAGGCTTATGGAGTCTTGTCCAAGGTCCTGTTACTAGATTCTGTTGATTCACCGAGAAGTCATTTCCATGGTACCCAAAAGCATAATTAGGATTGACATATGTAGTAGTTGATAAAACTCCATCTTTAGGTTTTTGCCCTTTGGGATAGGGGCTCTTTTAGTGGGGAAGACCAGGTAGAAGCCTTTGGAAGTATTCCATCCAAGAATATCACAACCCCAGGGCAGGATCCCTGGTCATATCTTACACCAAGCCACTCAGAAGCTACCTGCTTCATAGAGCGCTGAAATGGCCTGCTCAGGAAACATTTGAAATGTTAGCTTAGAGGCAACATTTTGCAAGAAAGGGCATCAATCCTCCAAGAGACTGAATCAAAAATTGTTTATGACACTGTATCTCGTAGTAAGATTAATTCATAGGTCCAAGAACCAACGGATGGAAGAAGAAGAGGTCCCAACTATGGTCTCTTCCAATGACCCACTGGGGACTTTGTCCTTTCTGCCCCTAGAGGTCTGGACTCTCTAGGGTTATTGGTCTTTCCTAGTTTCCAACAGGGGCACGCTTTTGCTGGAGGACCCAGCAAGTGTCCCATTGAAACATACTGCATCTGACCCCAGGCACTTCAGGCTCCATATGTTGGGACTGGCAGACAAGGAGAGGAATTACCATCTTGGCAGGTGTAACAGACCCTGGTTATCAGGAGGCAGGAGAGCTGCCTTTACACAATGAGGAAGGTGTAAATGTGTGTGGCATGCAGCTAATACACTTTTTTTTGTGCTCCTTTGCTCAATTGTGATGATAAATGGACATGTCAGCAACCCTGGCCTCAAGAGGGTCTGTGTGTAGGGCTCATACCCCTCAGGTATGAGTGTCTGGGTAACACCATCATATATGTTGACAAAACCAGCAGAAGTAGTGCTGAGAATGAGGTAAGAGAAATATAAAAGAAATATTGGATAAGAAACATGGTAAGTATCAGTTATGGGGGCGTGTACCTGAGCAAATGTATCTGAGTGACAGAGAGGGTGGACTGTAATGGATATGGGCATGAACTACAGTGAGCCTCTTCAAGGAAAGACGTGCTACCCAATCTGTCAGCTCCTTTGGAGTTCATCTCAGCTCAGACAATCGCCTTCCCAAGAATATCTCATTTCCAGGGTAGCCTATATCTAGTGACTTGTCATTGGGGGAATAAAGCCCTAGTCATTTTGGATTACTGTGGAATAACTTTGACTGGATATATATATATATATATTCCAGAGCTCCCAGTGGGGTTAGTTAAGACTTTGCCAGAACTGCCTCGTAGTTCGTCTTCTCCCTCTGCCCAGTATACTTTCTTCCCCTTCTTCCCATGAGTGTTGATTCCTAATAGTTATTCTTCATGTTAAAATACCTCAGAGTGTGCTGGAGAACTCATCCTATAATACCCACGACACTACCCCTACCCCCCAACTCTGAAGATGTGAGGAGGGTACCCCAAAGTGGCACCAGTATGGAATGGGGAATAAAAGCTTATCAGGGTGAGGAAAACATTTATGTGAAGGAGAAAAATAACAGCAGAGTTCAGAGATTTACCCTGCAGGGGAATTAATTGAACAAGTAAATATTTAAAAGATAGTGGGAGCCAGTTTTCTCACTGTTGGAGAAGATCAGTGTAAATACAGAAAAGGAGAAAATTAGAATAACCTCACGATCTTGGATTATTGGAGGCACCAGCATCAACTCTTCATTTTTAATATATAGATATAGATATAAAAATAAAAAATAGATGCGAGTGTGTGTGTGTGTGTGTGTGTGTGTGTGTGTGTGTGTGTGTGTGTGTGAAACTGTCTGTGTCCACTGGAAAAAAGTGGACATATTTTTCAGTGACATACAAAGCAGTGACATGCTAATAATAAGGAGCACATTTGGCATTCAGATGTGGCTTTTAAATACCCTTTTCACTGTAAGGAACTAGGGCTTATTGAAGAAATGTCTGATTCCAGAGCTGAGATAGGAAAAGTACAAAATGATCATAAAGCATCTTGTCCCGCATGGGGAAGGCAGTATATGATACTATAGCATCTTACTACACTGATGGACAGTGACTGTAATGGGTATGTGGGGGGGACTTGATAATAGGGGGAGTCTAGTAACCATAATGTTGTTCATGTAATTGTACATTAATGAGATCAAAATAAATAAATAAATAAAAAACATCTTGTCCTGGAAAGCATGTGTTTGTTAAGAATTGTGAAGGCTCAGAGAGTTTAGTTTACTTGCAAACTTGTAAGTTAGCCTGCCATGGATTCATTAATGCTCACAGAAGACAAGAACCTCCTGGGTCAGGTAGAAGGAACTCAATGTGTCATTAGTCAGGGCACAGCAAGCAGCAGAAGCTTCAACGTTTGGGTCGATTCCCCTCACCTCCAACAGCTATGCAGTGTGACTCCCAGGTGGCTGCTGCACATGCAGTGAGTCTGTGTTACAGCTGAGGAGCCCTGAACTTAGGGAACCTGAACTTTTAAAACAGGCAGTCAGCAACCTGCCTGAACTGTGCCCTGAGGGAGGAATTATCTGTATGCTACTAGACAGTAAGCACCCTGACCTCTCCTCTGGAGGAAATTACTCTGTCTTCTAAGCTCTTTGCTAAACTTCCTTGAAAAGATGATCCAGAATAAAAGCACAGTTAGTGTTTCTGCTCACAGATGTATAGAAATATGGGAGACTCATAGAAGGTTATCTTCTAGCCTTGCTCAAAAAATGATAAAGACATATCAAAAGGACACAGAAGCTAGCTTAAAGGGGATGTTCACTGGCTAAATTAGAAAAAAAAACAAGAGTGCTCAATGCAATAAAGGATTATAACCAATTGAATAAAATGGGAAATTCTATGTATATATGTATAAATTAATGACTATACATATAAATAAATAATTTCTTTTCCTTTCCTTCTCTGTTTTCTTTATCTGCCTTTCCCGACCGCTGTTCTGTGGGATTGAACTCCTTAATAATATAGTAGCGCATAAATCTTGGTTACAGGCTCTGCTTTGGGGGAAAGCCATGCTATGATGATATCCACTGTCTTATTTTCTACTTATCTGTATTCTTTTCCTTTTGATTTGTAGTTGATCTGAAACTATATTAGATATACTAGATATTAACTCCTCATAACTTTTAGATTTCCTGCTTTGTCCAAGGTATTCTCTGTTTTCAACGGAAAGCCTCAGTTTAGATATAATCCAATTCATTTCCCTTTTTCCCCTTTTGTCTTATAATTTACACTTCTAAAGTTTTGTATAAGCAGTCTTTCTCCACTCCTAGGTCACAATGACGTTCTATTCTATTCTATTCTATTCTATTCTATTCTATTCTATTCTATTCTATTCTAATTAATTTACCATTCCCACTTAAAAGATATCTACCTGGACTCCATCATTTTGTTGCTATATAAGGATCCACTTTTATTCATGTGCATATAGTCAGTAGGCCTTTAGTGTCACATAAATATGTCTGTGGTACCCACTTCTGTTTCTTTCGTCTATGTTCTGAACTGACCACAGTTACTGTGATGGCTTCATACTATGTCAAATCAGCTATGCTGGAAGTACATTTCCTACAGTTCTCTTTTTGGCCTGGTTCTGACTTAGTGCTGGCCACAAGAGACATTTTGCATGGTATTTGAAAGATGGTACGTAAAAATGGCAGCGTTTCATTTTCTCTATTATTATTATTTTTTAATGCTCTGAAGGTCAATGGTACAGTGTCATCTTGCACATGCTGCTACTGCTCTGCTAGCTGACCTTGTTAGGTCAGCCCAGAAGTTCAGCTCCTCCAACTCCTGCCACATCTCTTGCATCTCCAAGTTCTGCTCCCAGAGTGTGGGCAGCTCCACTGTGAAAGGCGCCATGTTCTCTTGAGATTGGGGGTGCTGCGAGACAGATGTTGGCTCCTCTGTGCCCCATGGGTCTCAGTCTGTCCTCACAGGTTCCAGCTTGCCCATGCTCTCAGCCACAAGTAGCCTTCCTTTCCAACTGCTGGTCTGTCTGACCTACAAGGGCTTCAGGTTCAACAGTCTGCACCAACACAACAGCATCTCTTCACCAGCCCCCCTAATGGCATTGGGCTAAACCCATTGTTCTTTACCATACTCTCTTTTTAGTTCCTTATTCACATAAATCATCCTGCTCTTTATTCTTATTATTTTTAATATGTTTTAATATTGTAAAGTTTTCTTTTCAAAAGGCAACATAGGTATCTGAGGACATTATTTTTCCATGTAAACTTTAGAGTATATATTTTCTCACAAGATTCAACTGGAATATTGACACATTAAATCTATTGATTAATTTGGGGAGAAACTACATCTTTAAAATACAAAGTTTGAGAGCATGAAGTCTTTTCATGTATTAAAATCATATTTATCCTCTTAATTAAGATTTGAAATTTCTCCCATAGATGTCCTGTGTATTCTGGGTCAGCTGGTTAATTTTAATAAAATATCCTTCAAAAAAATTTTTTAAGTTATTTTCTTCTTGTTGCAGAAAAAGATTGGCATCATTAAAAATACATACTTTTACTTGGCTATTGAGAATAAAGGCAATCCAGTTTTAGTGCAGTCAATTTTGTCAACCTTGCCAAAATTCCTTATTAGTTTTGGTCGTTTGTTGATTTTTTGTGTGCACTTGTGTGTGTGTTTTAAATGCATGATCGCATCATCTACACAAATCACAGATTATCTTCTTTTGAAATTCTAAATCTCTCTTTCTATTGTTTGTTTATTCTTTATGAGCTAGCTAGTACCTCCAGTACAATATTAAAGAGTTATGGTGACAGTCTGCCTTATACTATGTACATTTGGGCACTATTTTGTAGTAGAGGTATTGTTAGAATTGCAGTGAAGTTTGTATGACTGAGTACAATATAAGGGGCAGACTATCGCCACTACAGTTTTTTATTTCTCCATCTACAAAGGCACTTATTAAATTGCAAGGCACAAAAATATGTGGTATTTTGAATAAAGATTTACTTGTATCTTGAACCTTAAAAATGATTTTGTTTTCCTGCATACATTCAGTGGAATCTTCATATAATACAGAGCATTCTTAGACAGTAGCCTGTATGGGTTCATTATACAATTAGTATTTGTAATTATCATCTAGAGAAAGTATCACCCTACTGTTCAACATAACCTTACACTACGCTCTTCAAACTCTCATATCTTAGAACACACTAAGTTTTCTGTCTAGAATTCCTTTCCACTTTTCTTGATTTGACTGATATGGTCACCTTTAAGACTCAGCTCAGATGTCATTTCTTTCAGGAAGCATGCTCTAAATTCCCAGTTTGGATGAAATGCCCTTTGTTGGAATGCCCACGTGCAGGCCTCTCTCTCAGTTCTTAGATATTACATCTGTAAATTATTTGAAATTAGAGATTGTATATTACTAATATTTATACTCCTTGTGTTAAGGCCAGTACCTGAGACATAGTAATTGTTCATTTAATGGTTTTTGAATAAATTTGAATGGATGTGAACCATATAAAGAAATCACAGTTAGTATGAAGCATTAAATTACCTAGCTTACCCAGTAATCATGACCAGGGGCAGGCAATAGCCATGTTTGGGAGGATTACAAAGGGAATGGTAGCACGAATACCCACCAGGGAGGAAACGACTACATGAACAGTGGCACAGTCGTCCTGCAGAATACTCTGCAGTAGTTAAAAAAAGAGATGGTTCTCTATATGTGCTGAAATAGAAACATACATCTACAAAGTATATAAGACTTTTTTAAAAAACATTGAAGTTGAGGGTAATATACAAAATAAGTATTATATACCTGTCTTTGCAAGTCTGTGCATATGTATATTTGTGTGTGTGTGTATGTTTATTTTGTGACCGACTCTGATGCCTGCCTACCCACTAGCCCTTGTACCTTCTCTCTTGCAGTAATGTGTCTAATCCCAGGGCATGAATTATACTGGTTTAAACCATTATGGCAAACCATTTCTCTTTGACTATGGTCCAGGGGTATGTCACTAAGTTTTGGTTTGTTGAGAACTTTAGGAAAAGACTATCCTCTCACTAAGGGAAAGGCATGGAAAGAAAAAGCCTCCTTTCACCTACTCCCACTTTCTTCCTGCTTAGATAATGATCAAAATTGATATGTGAGGCTTTTATGCTTGGAGTTCTAGCAGTCACTATATGATCACAATGGGAGACCAATCTGACATGCTGAGAATGGCCTGGAAGAAAGATGGGAGAAGTCTGGACCCTTGACTACCCTGTGGGCTTCCAGACTGAGTGGGGAGCACCTATTTCCAGACTGACATCAACTGAAGAACAATTACCCTAATGGTTAAGTCACCACTGGTTGGATTTTCTGTCATTTACAACCAAAATGATCCCATTCGCTAAAGCGGCAGTGTAGTTTCACATCCATACTGTTTGAGCACTCCCCTTTACATTCTTAATTACAAAACATATATTACATATTTTTGTACTTTTCTATTCCCTACCTTTTTGCCATGTGTTTTACCCCATACCCTCTCCACAAGTTTTCTTACTTTGGCTCTGAACCACCTCCGCAGGGAAAACAAGAAAGAGTACCCCTCTCTAAGCCCTCTTGGGTTCCCAGCAGGACCGGATCTCTCTCTCTCTTTCCCTTGACCCTTCACCTCAAATGGCAGGTACCGTTACAGGCTCCCTTAACTCAATTAACATCTATTATGATATTATGGGATATTATGACCCTCTTGTGGGTATTTATAAAGTACAAATAATCACAGATATGAAGCTAGGACGAACTGGAATATGGTGAGTTTCAGGCATTTACTGAAGACTTAGGCTAGTCCAAATGTCTGTGTTTAATATTGCTCATCTGATTCTGCTGATTTGCTTATATACAGATTGTCTGGTAGAGCCAAATGGAAAGATCTCAATATAAGAAGAAAGAAGACTTCATGAACACAGTAAAAGAGACAAGGGTGAATGAGTGGGGAGTGGTGACAAAGGCAGAGCAGACCAAGTGTCATCGGCTAATGAGGACATGTCAAAGTCATAGTAAGAGGTGATCACTGACTTCCTTCATAAATACTTTCCTAGAATGTTCTCTAGAACTCCAAGGAGCTGAGTCCCCACTTTGTCAATTAATATTTCTGTGACCTTTGAAATTTGCCTTTATGCTCCTCGCTTACAAAGCAGGATCATGGCATTGTTGTGAGGCTCAAAGGAACTTATGCATGTGAAATTACTTGGAGAAGATTCAAGGGGAGATGATATATGGAAGTGTGAACCATCTTATTGAAGTTACTAAGCTCAAAAAGGAGAGAGATTTTGCTGACCATACACAAATGTTCTCTTCTTCTCCCACCCCTTTTTTTCCCAACATTTAGAACATACACTATATCTTTGTGATTAAGCCTTGTTTAGCCTCTGGAGCCGGAACATTTGGATTTGAATACTGGCTCTTAAGACCTGCTGTCTTTGTACGATCTTAGACACATCACACTTTTCCTATCATTTTTTCTCTATAAGTCAGTAGCTCCTCCCTGCCTTCTTCCTTTGAAAGAAATGACATCACACTGCAAGAGAAATAAATCCAAATTCTTGGAAAGATGATGACAAATCCCTCCCACACAGGCACCAGGAATGTAGGCAGTTGGTACAGGAGCAGGAACTTCTGTGATCTGAGTCAAATAGCTGCAGGGTAAAAACTCAGATACTTAAAATCTACAGGCTGGGAACTTAATGAGCATCAAGTTTTTCAAATAAAAAGGTTTTCTTTGTCTTTAGACATTTTTGTACCATCTTCGTAAAAAATATTGTGTTATTTAACAGTTTCTTAAAGATATGGGATTACTATTAAAATCAGTAATTCTTAACTCTATCAAAGCCCAACTCCCCTTTTTATGGTACATATTTCATAAGACCTGCTTACAGTTTTGTCATTAATAGGTTAAATGAATATTTAAATGAATATAATGTACATTTGAGCATAATTTCAAAAAAGCAACACAATACCTGATTGTAATATAAAGGAGTAGTAAAAGCAAAGTTGCTTATAATAAAATAATATGTACTTCAATACGTAAATGTTTAGGTGAGACTAATAGACATAACAACATAGTCAGATGCTTGCACCTGTATACAGAATTAGTGTAAGTGAGACTGCTATAAATGTAGACTGATACCAGTGTGTTCTACTGGAAACTCAAAAGCCATAGCATTGGTACTCACAATGAGATTTTCCTAAATGTTGAATAACTTATGGTAAATTTCTACCAAAATATGCATAGAAAATTTGGATCTATTAAACATCTTCAGAGAATAGTTGGTATTTGTCAAAATGGAGTTAGGCTCTAGGTTCAGATAATTAAAAATACCATTTTCACCTAAATGTATGTATTGATGGATGTCAAAAAGTATGTAAAATGTGGGACAATTCTATTGCAAGGGACTGTCCCATGCATTTAAAGATATAGTTGTATTCCCAGTGCCACCCACTAAATTCTAATAGCCATATGTTGTTGTGACACTATACAAACCTTTCCACAAGTGCTTAAAATGTTCTTGAAAAGTAATATCATCCTTATTGAGAAGTTTTGCTGTAAGCAGTGCCTGGCACTCAGTATGTGTTTAATACAGGTTTACTGATTGGATGGATGAATGAATGTACAGTGTTATATAACTTTAATTTTGGTTGGCAAATAACAGAAAACCCAACTAATTCTAAGACATATTAGAATTTATAACATTCTTTAAAACTAAGAAGTTTTGAGTTAGGGCACCCAGGGTTGGTGCCATAGCTCATGATGTTGTCATTGTCTAGGGTTCCTATTTTACTTCCATTTTGCTATCCTTGGCAAATTTATAATTTTATTGCTTTATGAACTAAAGATCACTGCAGCATTTCTGGCTCTTTCATCTGCATTTAAAGCAGATAAAGGGGAGGAAGAGGAAAGGATCATTTCTAGTAAACTCCCCTCTACCTATGGGCTAGTGTCATATAGCTTAGTGAGGGCTGCAAGGGAAGCTACGATTCTCCCACCGAAAGCGGTAATACTGCCATATAAAATGTAAAAAATTAGGGAAGGAAGGAATGAACGAATGAACGAACGAATGAAGGAATGAAGGAAGGGAGGGGATGAGGGAGGAAAGAAAGCAGAATGGAAAGAAAGAAAAGCTTTTAAGCACACTACCGAGCTGCCAAGAAAGATTTCAAGAAGCCAAAAATTGAAGTGAACACAGCACATCTAGGTCAGGAAATCCTGGGATGGCTTTGCCTTTGGCATCTGCATCGGACTCCGGTGATCTTGATATTTCATTTTTAATGTTTTCACAGAGAGCAAGGACGGGGGACAGAGGATGAAGCATCAGGCCTGTCCGATGTGTACAGTGTGACTCGAAGATGGAAAATGAAAAGGCAAGCCACAGACTGGTAGAAAATATTCACATGGACTTATATGCAGAATATATATAAAAATTCTTACAATTGAGTGTCAAAAAGAAAAACAATCCAATTTTTAAAAATGGGCAACAGTCTTATAAAGACATTTAAAAAAGGGAAAGTATGTTAATAGCCAATGAGTACATGAAAAGCTCTCAGGAAACAACATTCGTCATCAGGAAAATACAAACTAAAACCACGATGAGATACTATTGCACATCTATTAGAAGGGTTCAAATTAAAAATAGACTAACCAAAGCAAATGTTGGTGAGTATATAGAGCAATTAGAACTTGTGAACATTGCTGATGGGAAGGTAAAATGTACAAAAACTTTGGAAACTGTTTTTCAGTTTCTTATAATGTTAAACACACACATATATCCAAAAGAAATGAAAATATATCTTATATCTATACAAAAAACTCAAACATGAATGTTCATAGAAACATGATTACTAATAACCAAGACAAAATGTGGTATATCCATATAGTAGAATATTATTCACCCATAATGAAGAATGTGCTGATGCATGCTACAACATGATTGATCTTGAAAACATTGTGCTACAGGAAAGCAGTCAGACATAAAAGTCACATATTATATGATACTATTTATATAGCATATGTGCAGAAGAGGTTGATCCACACAAATAGGAAGCAGACTAGTGGTTGTTCAGGGTTGGTGGGGGTGCTGGGGAGAGTGGGGAGTGACTTCCAATGGGTATGAGGTTTCTTTTTGGAGTGACAAGAAATGCTCTAGAACTGGAGAATGGTGATGCTTGCACAAGAATGCTGAAAAAACATTAAATTGTACTCTTTAAATAGGTGGAGTGTATGGTATGTGAGTTACGCATCAATAATGTTGTTGGAACAAAGCAAAACAAACAAAATATATGTAAAGATTGCCAGCACTGCAACCATCTCAAGTTTACCACTGCCAGTGTCTTGGAGCACAGACTTCCAAACTCATTTCTGTGCATCATTTGTATTTATTTAAAGAATAGAGAATTGGATCATGCCTCCCAAAAGGGACTTTTAACTACAACACATATAATTTTAAAATTATAAAGTAATATTAGTTGAGGGGTTATTGTCCAGCTCTTCATCTTATGGGGGAAACTTCCAGTCTTTCATCATTAAGTGTGATGTTAACTATGGGTTCTTGTAGATGCCCTTTGTTCTGTTCTTAATTTGTTCTGTGGTTTTTTATTTGTCATGAAAGGGTGTTGGATTTTGTCAAATACTTTTTCTGCATCTATTGAGATGATTATATGGGCTTTTCCCCTTTATTCTATTAATATGGTGTATTATACTGATTGATTTTCATATGTTGAACCAACTTTGCACTGCCATAATAAATTCCACTTGGACATGGTATAAATCCTCATATATATTGCCAGATTCAGTTTGCCCTTATTTGGTTGAGGAAATCTTTTTTTATATTTAAAAGAATATTGGTCTGTACTTTTCTTGTGATGTCTTCATCTTGCTTTGATATCAGGGAAATATTAGTCTCAAATAGTGAATTAGGAAGTGTTCTTTCCTCTTCTATTTGCAAAAGTTTATGAAGAATTGGTATTAAATTCATCTGTGTATGTCTGATAGAATTCACCCCTGAGGCCATATAGTCCTGGGCTTTTCTTCGCTGAAGTTTTTTGATTACTGACTTATTTACTTGTTATGTAATTTTTCAGACTTTTTGTTTTTTTGTCAGTCAGCTTTGATAGTTCCTATGTGTCAGGAATTGGTCCATTTCATCTCTGTTTTCCACTTTGTTGGCCCCCAATTGTTCACTGAATGTCTTATGTCTCAGTCATCTCAGGCTGTCATAACAAAATGCCATCGGCTGTGTGGTTTAAATGGCAGAAATTTATTTCACAGCCCTGGAGGTTGGCAAGTCTGAGATCAAGGTGGTGGTTGATTTGGGTCCCGGCGAGGGCTCTCTCCCAGACTTGCAGACACATGCCTTCTGTTATGTCTGCGCACAGCCTTTGGTCCCTGCATGCACATGCAGAGCTCTCTCTCTCTCTCTCTCTCTCTCTCTCTCTCTCATTCTCTTCCTTATCTTCTAAAGCCCTTAATAGCATCTTGAGGGTTGCATCCTCTGACCTAATCTAATTCTAATTACCTCCCAAAGTCCTCATCTCCTCACACAATCACATTGGCAGGCAGGGTATCTACATGAGAATTTTGAGGGGGTACATATTCAGTTCATAATATTCTGTCCAAGGCTTTCACAAATTCATGTCCTTTTCACATCCAAAATACAGTCTTTCCATCCCCAAAACTCACAAAGTCTTAACTCATCCAAGCAATAGTGCTAAAGTCTAAAGTCCAAAGTCTCATTTAAATATTTAAATCACATACAGATAAAACTAGAGGTATAATTCATCCAGAGACAAATTCCCCTCCAGCTGTAAGCCTGTGAAGCTAGACAAATTATGTGCTTCCAAAAAACAATGGTGGGACAGGCACAAGATAGACAGACATTTCCATTTGAAAAGGGAGAAATAGGAAAGAAGGACGGGGTGACAGGTTCCCAGGTCTAAGGCCTAGAATTCCATCAGATCTTAAGCCTTGAGAATAATAATCTTTGGTTTGATGCTCTGCCTCTTGGACTACTAAACTGGAGGTCCTGCCTCTGTGGCTCTGTGGACAGGGATTGTGACCCAAAGACTCTATAAGGTAGGGGCCCCATCTCCCAGGTTCCCCAGGATGGTCCTGTTATCATGGCTCTACCTGGTGGTCCCACCCCAAGGCCATGTGGCGTCTGGTCTGTTGAAAGCAAGGTGGTGGTTGAATCATCTCCCTGGTCATTTTTTCTTCATCTTTAAGTATAGTTTACGTTCTAACCAAACAGCACTATTGTCCAGTCCTGTTAGATCCACAAAGTCCCACGGCCATTCTTCATATTAGTCTAACTCCATTCTCTTCAGTTCATACTGTCAGTGCTTCTGCTCATTTAATACCACAAACTCTTTTTCGGTGTGACAGTCCAGCCACACCCTTGGTGTTTTCTTTAATACATGCTTTCCAGTTTTTTGCAACATGGATAGGCTGAGAGTCTTCCAAATCTTCAAGTTCTGGTTTCCTTTTTAATTAACAATTCCTTCTTCAATTCATTTCTCTCCTCTTGCATTTTACTATAAGCAGCCAGTAGAAACTAAGACACTCCAACAATTTGTTTAGAAATCTCCTCAGCTAAATATCCAATTTCATCACTGGCAAATTCTGCTTTCCACAAAACACTAGAACACAAACACAATTCCGCCAAGTTCTTTGCCATTTTATAACAAAGATCACTTTTCCTTCAGTTTCCAATAACATGCTTCTCATTCCGTCTGAGATGTCACCAATGGCCTTGCACGTCCATATTTCTAACAGTATTCTATTTGTGATTATTTACTGTCCAAGAAGATGGAAGGTTTTTCTTCAGCTTTCTTTTGTCTTTCTGAGCCTTCACGAGTTTCACCAGAATTCCCCTTAACATCCAGATTTTCAGCATGTGCCTCAAAGCTCTTTCAGCCTCTACCCTTGTTTCAAAGCCACTTCCGCATGTTTAGGTATCTGTTTGGTCAGTACTCCATTTCTCAGTACCAAAATCTGTCTTAGTTAGCTCAGCCTGCCATACAAAATACCATAGACTGTGTGGCTTATACCACAGAAATTTAATTACCACAGAAATTTAATTTTTCAGTTCTGGCGGTTGGGAGGTCTGAGATCAAGGTGACAGCCAATGTTGTTCCTGGTGAGGGCTCCCCTCTCGGCTTGCAGAACACTACTTTCTCACTGTGTCTCACATGGTCTTTCCTCCGTGGGTGCACCTGGGCAGGGGGTGGGGGTTGGGAAAGAACGGAGAGAGAGAAATGCAAAGAAAGGGATGCTCACCAATTTCATCGTGAGATCCACCCTCCTGACTTATCTAGACTAATTACTTCCCAAAGGCCCCGTCTGCAAACACTGTAACACTGGACATTAGGACTTCAGTGTATGAATTTGGGGGGCACACTCAGTCCATAATATAATCATCTTTTAAAAATTTTTTGTAAGGTTGTTAATAATGACCCCTCTTTCACTGCTGATTTTAATTAATTTTAGTTTTCTCTTTTTCTTTTTGCTTGATTAGACTAAAGATTTGTCAGTTTTATTACCTTTTCAATGAACCAACTTTTGGTTTTATTGATTTTCTGTATTTTCTTTCTATATTTTCTTTCCTTTATTCCCACTTCAATCTATATTACTTCCTTCCTTCTGTTTGTTTTAGATTTAGTTTTCTCTTGTTTTCTATTTCCTTAAAGTGTAATGCTAGATTATTTATCTGAGATCTTTCTTCTTTTTTAATATAAATAATTGCAACTATAATTTTCTCTCTAGGCACTATTTTCACTGTATCCCAGAAGATTTGGTATGTTGTGTTTTCATTTTCATTCATTTTAATTTTTAATTTCCTTTTTGACCCTGTGATTATTTATGATTGTGTTTAATTTCCATTTGTGAATTTTCCAAATTTCCTTCTATTCTTAATTCCTAATTTCATTCCACTGTGACTGGAGAGCATATTTCACATGATTTCAATCTTCTAAAATCTATTGACACATGTCTTATGACCTAACATATGTTCAAGTATATGTTTCCCATATACTTGAAAAGAATATGTATTCTACAGTTGTTGAATGGAGTTTATATAGGTCTTTGTTAACTGAACAGTGTTGTTCAAATCTTCTATTTCCTTGGTGATTTCCTGTCTGCTTGTTCTGTCCATTATTGAAAGTGAGATACTGAAATATCCAACTATTCCTGTTGAATTGACTATTTTTCCCTTCAGTTCTATTAGTTTTTGCTTCATGAATTCATGTTGTTAGGTGTATGTATGTTTATAATTTTTATATCTTCTTGAAGGATTAACTCTATTATTATCAAAAGTCCTTCTTAGTCTCTAGTAATAGGTTTTGTTTTAAAGTCTATTTTGTCTGACATTAGTATGGCCATTCTAGGTCTTTTTTGGTTATTATTTACCTAGTATATTTTTTCCCATACTCTTACTTTCAATTTCTCTGTGTCTTTGAATATAAAGTGTGTCTCTTACAGATGGTATATAGTCGGATTTTGTTTTTAAAGGCATTCTGCTAATCTCTGCCTTTTAGTTCAATCCCTTTTCATCTAATGAAATTACTGATAGGATCATGTTTACATTTGCCATTTTTTAAATTTCTTTCCTATTGTCTTTTTTTTTTTTTGGCTCCTTCCTTCTTTCATTATTGACCACTTTTGTGTTAAAAGGATATTTTCTACATACTATTTTAATTCCTTTATTGTTTCTCTTACTATATTTTTTGAGTTGTTAGTAGTTGCTATAAGATGACAATGAACATCTTAATTTATAATAATCTGGTTCAGATTAATACCAATTGAATTACAATCGTATACAAAAACATTGCTTCTATATGGCTCCATCCTTTCTCCTCTTGTTGTTATTGTCATATAAATTACGTCTTTACAGATAGTGTGCATATATCAGTACTAGGAATGCTTTACAAATTTGTAAGTCATCACTGGACAGAGGCCTTGCTAGCCTTTTTGGTGTTGTTCTAGGTTTAGTATATATTCCACCAAATTGAGCACAACATGATTTAATATTGCCATTAAAAACTACTTTGGATTCAGTGTGGAAAACAAATTAAAGAGGAGGCCAATCTAGGGGTGAGAAGACTAGATATAAGATGCTGAAATATATCAGGCAAAAAATAATAGAGGTCTGAACTAGAATACTGGAGAAAAGATGTAGACAACAAATTTGAAAGATACTAAAGATACAATATTAACTAGCTTTGGTGACTGGATGTAGGTTTGAGCAAAAGAAAAGAGTTAAAAATGATTAAGTGTCTGTATAATGTAACTAAGGGAATAATGGTGCTGATCACAAAGTGAATACTGAAATAGAAGCTTGGGGAGAAAATATTATGAGCTCAATTTTAGACATTTTGATTTTGTGGTGCTTGTACAATATTTAAATGGAAATAGGAGATGTTCAGTAAAGATGGGATATCAAAGTTTGGAACTCAACTGAGCAATATGAACTATGAGTAAAGATTTTACAGTAATTAATATATAGATAGTAGTGGAAGTTTTGAGAGTTTATTGGAATGTCCAATAAGAATATATAAAATGATGATAGAAGAGGACCAAAGATAGAATCCTAAGGAACAGCAGTTTTTTGAGTTTGAGGAAATGAAGAAGATTCTTCACAAGCCAGTGAGAGTGGTTCTAAAAGTACCAAGAAAACCAGAAGAATGTGTTGTCACGTAAGTTGAAAAAAGAAAATATTTTGAGATGCCACACAAAATAAGGACCGTGTTGTTTTCACTGGATTTAGATTAGGGAAGTCATTAATAGCAGTGGCATATTAAATATTGCTGCAAAGTCTTTGCTATTCCTTCCTTCAAGAGGTGGAATCTTTTTCCCTCCCCTTGAATCTGGCATGGATTGGGCTAATATTGACCAATACAATGTGGCAGAAGTGAGATTGTTTAACTTCTGAGACTGGACAGCTTCCACTTTCACAAATTTGAAACACTCGCTCTTAGCGCCCAGGTGTCTTGCTGTAGGAAACCCACATTTGGCAGAGCCGTGGGGAGAAGGACTGACGCCCGCTGAGTTTCCAAGAGCCAGCACCACCTGCCCGCCGTGTGAATGAGCCACGGTGGATGTTCCCTTCCAGTCAAGCCTCCAGATGACCACAGTTCCAGGCAACGCCATGCGGAGTGGCATGATCCACTCAAGCATAGTCAATCTACAAATCATGAAAGACAATAAATGGTGGCTGCTCTTTTAAATGACTAAGTTTTGGGGCAGTTTGTTACTCAGCAACTGAGAACCTATTTTATTACCGTTTTGTAACTTCTGTAAGATCCTATGTCCTGTTGGGGTACTGTAGGTATAAACTGCCATGGGTATGAACAGTTACTTGAAGGATAGCAGCTGTACACACTATTACAATGAATTAATTGTGAAAGAGAGAAGCTATTTAGAGTGGTATATGTACAAAGGTCTGTATTTGACAAAGGTTATGTTAGTTTTTAACATAAAAAATTTGAGCAGTATTTAAGAATGTGTTAGTGTAAGCAGAACACATTGAAGACACGGAAGATGGATAGGTTAATTGATGGAGAAGAGGTTTCTGAGGGGATGGGAGAAAATGCTACCTTATTCAGGCTTCCCCAGAAAGGATACAATTGGCCTCATTAGACATAATCCAACGCAGAGGCTCTGATGGGTGATTCTCATCTCCTGACTCCTTGGCAGCCACTGTATGGAGAGCTGCCTTTGGCTCAGACATTCATCCCTTTTCTACTCATCTCTGGTTAAGGTCTGGGGTTGTATTGGTTAGGACATTTTGGGCCACAAGTAACAGAAGATATGTATCAAAGTGGCTGAGACATAAATCTGTTGCTAATTCAGGAACCCAATGGTATTATCAAGGTCCCAGTTTCCTTCCATCCTTCTGCTCTGTCGTCCTCAGACTTTTGTCTTCCTCTCTTCAACCGGCACCTAGAATTGCCGGAAGATGACTGTTACAGTCCTAGGGGACATGTTCAGAAGGTAATATCAAGGGACAGAAAGAAATGGGGTGTTTCTCCTTGCCTAACCCTTTCCCAGAAGTCCCACAGCAGACTTCTCCCCTAATGGTTAGAATCTCACCATGTGCTCAGTCAATAGCAAGGGTGATTTCAGATAAGTTACTTAACCTTTCTGAGTATCAGTGTTCTCATCTGTGAAATGGGTGGCATGGTACCTATATTAAGATTATTGTTAAGGAATAAAAACATTGCTTTAAAAGCACACAACACAGTGCTTGGCTCACAGAGCCACCTTTTATCTACTCCATCCTCCATACTATGTCTAAAGTTTATTTCCTAAGAACCAAACTTGAGGTTCTTCTCCTATTTAAAAGACCAATCAGGTCAATAAACCTGATTGACCTTCTGGTGCTGGAATCCACTTTCCTGAAAACACTCAGAAGAGAGCAAATATGATTAGATCTGTTAGAAAGGAAAAAGGCTGGATGGGCAACTAAGTACCAGCTACACGACACCACCGATGCGCAAGAAACTGCTCTGATTGCCTTGACTCTGGATGTGAGGATTCGTGTGTGCTGGGCAGAAACCGAGGTATCACAGTGTCCCCTCTGGGGTGCAAAGGGATTCAGTGCACAGGGTGGGAATCCAGGGCACAGATGGAGTACAGGTGCTGATGGATGTGTTTGGGTGATGAAGTGGGTGAACACTCAAGAGTGATTTATTCATATTCAACTGTATCCCTCAAAAGAGCGGCCCTGGGCTCCACCACAGCCCTGCATCTGAGCCAGGATAATAAATCATGAAGTTCCTCGAACTCCAAAAAGGTGCTAACGTGAATACCAAATACTATTTGTGTTAATCATGTTACTAAGTAAAAAAAAAAAAAGAAAAAGAAAAATACCATGCATTCTCACATGCCGTGTGCTTTCTCTAGAAACAATTAGATTTCCTTTCTAGACTGTCCTTTTGCTTATCTCAATAGACACAGTGCCACCTACTGAAAATAAGGCACCAATAGCCATGCTGCCCCGAGGGATTCCCAGGAGAACCCTCCCCTCTGTGAGCTCCCAGTCTCACCCACCTCCCAGATGGACTGGAGGGAGTAGGCGGAATCCACAGGCTGTTCTCCTGTCACACGCTGTAATGCATCTGTTCCCTGGTGCTTTCCGTGAGCAGCGAGAGTAAGACGCTCCTGTAGGGACCCTACGGAGCCCAGCCAGAAACGTAGTGTCCCTGAAAGCTCTGTTAAGCTATCCACTCGCTTTCAAACAGGTTACAAACTTACGCTATCCTGTGTAGATGAGATCTGCTTTTATGGGCAAACAGGACAAGCCTTCCCTTGAGCAATTATGATGTGTTTCTTTCCATGTAATAGTGTGGCAATGCATGAAAGTCCTTTATCTTTCCGTGAAATTTTTAGTGCACAGAATAGGCGAGAGTAGTAACAGGATCCGGAACATTCTCGGAACTGCTCTGTCTTTGGGATTTAGGTGGCTGTGAAATTCACTTCTGCCAAATTCCACATTCCGGTTAATTGTGCGCTCTCCAGGTTGTACTGTCTCTTGGTTTCATAAACGGAGAAGTGGAGAAACAAAAAGGAAGATCGTTGCTGACATTTAGTCACCGCAGTCAGCAATAAAATAGAAAACGGAAGCTCTTGGAAACACACAGCCTTCTGTAGGCTCTTGCCCTGTTCACCTTTCGCTTTATTGTTCTTCCTCCTGAGAATCTTGGCTCAGTCTGGCGGGTACCCCTTGAGGGACTATTTAAAGCTCTGGTTTGAATTGATTCTGATTGGGTTTTTGGTAGTCAGGCCTGGCATGCTTTCTATCTCCCCCTCCAAATCTGGCCCCATTTTCTCTATTACATTTGCTGCTCATTCTCTTTGCTTTCTTTTTATTAGATTTTCCAAAGCAAAACTTCCCACAGTTAAGTCTGTGGTCTGGTAATTTATCACAGGTATTCTTGAAATTGCCTCATTAAAAGGGGCATTTAAAGCTGAAACCTAAGCGTCTGTTACCATGGTAACCACGGACAACTATTTAGAACTGCCAGCTTATACCAGAGAGGTAAGGGCTGCTGTTGGCAGGAGAAGACTGAAGGTAGGCAACCAAAGGCTACCGGGCCGAATGGATGGCCTGTGGCCCGTGATGTGGAACTCTCCACCTCGCGTTGTTGTATATCCATCTAAGCCACAAAAAGTCAAAGCCTACTGGTGCCAGGATTCCAAATTCTCTACATCATGCAGTTTAGGAAATTGGGGAATGGGAAGTCCCTTTCACCATGAGGTACTGAGGGGAGTTTGGATTCACAGTTTTCAGAGTGAAACTTACTTGATCATCCTTTACCTGTTCTTGAGCCATTTACCTCTCTATACCTCGAATTATAAATTTAAAAAATTGACAATTAACTCCCTATTGTCACCAAGTTATATGAGTATCAATGAGGCACTGAATGGGAAGCCCTCTTGTAAACAAGGTGCTATATCCAAGGTTTGAAGTCTGCAGCTGTTCTCTAGAACTGCTTCTGGGTTGCCATTCATCAACTTTCTCTTTCAAGGAAAAGACAATTCTTCCAAAGCAGAATAGTGTCAAACTAACCTTACTGATTGACCTTTCCAAGCCAGGATTCTGCAGGCTTTCTATTGTTCACTAGGCCTATAAAAGAGTGAACACTGGCTATTAGGCATGTCTTCAAGTGCTATAAAGGTGGTTGCCAAAAAAAGTATATTTGATAAATAATAAAAGTTTCAAGGAGTACAAATTACATTCCTTCACCTGTTTTCTTTGCCTTTCCACTTGCAATTTCAGATAGAAGGTTAAAAAGAAAACCAGGAGTGGCAAGTATTGTATTAACACAGGGAGAAATGTCAGGTCAGGCAATGTATGTGGGAAATGTACAAAGATCTATGTAAAAAAAATGTAGCTTTATTCTTGAGAGTACTTTGTATGTATTGCTTTCTTGGTAGAAATATTCATTGAATCAATAGGATTAGTCAAATATGGCAGGAAAAATACATTTGGCAAGCAAAGTATGGAGGGATAGAGACACGATAATGAAGAAAATACAGTGTTGACATTTTTTTAAATTAAAGTATCGCTGATACACAATTTTATGAAGGTTTCACAAGAACAACATTGTGGTTTCAACATTCACTCCGATTATCAAGTCCTTACCTCCACATTGCAGTCACTGTCCATCAGCTCAGTAAGATGCTAGAGTCATTACTTGACTTCTCTGTGCTGTACTGCCTTCCCCGTGACCTACCTATATTGTGACAGCTAATTATAGTGCCCCTTAATCCCCTTATTCCTCCCCACCCACCCTCCCCTTTGGTAACCACTAGTCCCTTCTTGGAGTCTGTGAGTCTGCTGCTGTTTCGTTCCTTCAGTTTTGCTTTGTTGTTATTCTCCACAGTGTTGACTTTTTTATGACCACAAGAGAAAGGGGTGCAACTGGGGTGGAATCTTGGTACAAATTTTTATGCAACACAATAACTGGGAGCCTATGAGAAGAGGCTGAGGTATTGATGTGAGTGGATACATTAAACTGTCAGATCTAGCACTTCTTGGGGCTGCACCCTTTGCTGGTTTGCTTATTAGCACAGCTGAAATCAGCATTAATAAATGAGTGCATTTTTGATGACTCATTCCTGTACCTTCATGAAGGAACTAGGGTAGGCAGAGTTCATTCTTCAGATGGACGTAAGTTGGCAGTCTGCTACCACAGATGCTCTAACTTCTTTCCTTTTACCACAAGTGACAGAGAACAAAACCTTCCCAGAGATCAGTAAGGTGAAGAGGAGATCCCAGACTGTCAGAGATTCAGATCGGAATGGGTTCACCATCAAGAGCTATCTTGCACATGTTTTGAGAAAGGGTAGACAAAACAACTCCACACAGAATTGCTTGTACTGTCGTTGTTACTGAGAAATCTCCAAAAACACACCTTTTACTGTTACACCTCAGACTGTGCAAATCGTGAAATGTAGTTTCAGACTGTAGTGTAAGACCTATGGAGTGACACGTGTATTGCTGTAAATACTGCTCTTTATTATGGTTGCAGCTTGCTCTTCCTGAAATAAAATTCAGCATTTGCTGAATTTAAGTTTAGCTTGGCTTACTTTTCTGCCAAATACAGTGTAAGTATAGTGGATAATACACTGCGCTAGCTCTCTTTTCTATATCCACCCCAAATTTGAATGTTCTTATTGTTTATTATTGAACTTTCAGGCAAAAGCCAAATGGGGAAATTTAAGGGCGTACTATTTGGCATCAGAGAGTCCTAGTTCAGATCTTGGGTATGCCACTTACTTATCCTCACTTATATGTAAAAACTGGAGGACAAAAATGCTTATTTCAGATGGTCTTTAATGAGGTTTAAAGGAGCCAGTGGTACATTGTATCGGGGCACTTGCCTAGCTTCCAGAAATAATACCATGCTCTCCACCCGAGTTCTGAATCAGTTATGAGACAGACAAAATTAAGGCAGATGGGAGACATTATCATGGAAAAAGCTGGCTTTGTTGAGCATGGGCTTCCTGACACCAAACACCAGAAAGAGACAGACTTACCACCTGGTCACAAGCAGTCCTAGACAATAGGTCTCCCGCTGGGGAAAGGTCTTTGCTACTACACTTATGTCATGCCTGAGATCAGTCGAGAAGAGATTTGCTACAGTGAGAGGGAAGAGTCTGGATTGTAAAAACTCAGGGTCTTCCAAGATTAGCAGTGAGATAAATCACTCTCCCCTGGGCAGGGTGGAAGGTATCCAGGAGTGTTACAGCTCATGGAGCTCCCTTTCACAGGGGGAAACATCAGGAGTGGAGAGTAAGCGTTCCCACCAACAATGGTGAACGTGGTGCCTGGCACAAAGAAACATGTATTAAAAATTTTAAGTGTATTTGAGCAAAAACGAATTTGAGTCAGGCAGCATCCAAGGTAGTACATAGAAAGGAGCTCAGAGATGCTGTACAAAATGAAAGAAAGACTTATAGGCAGAGGGGAGAAGGAGTAAGGAAGTTATACTGGGCAAAAAAGCGGGTTGGTTATTGCCATGTTGCTTTCCTTCAGGGAATGGCAGAGGTTTGTCAGGAAGATTACTTAGCTAGTGATAATCAGGTGATTCCTGATTGGCATATGATTCCTTTCGTGGTTGAGATGAAACTGTAAGTAAGTCTTAGCTTAGTTACTACATAAGGCTTAGCATAAGGGACTCCATTTGGGGCCTGTTGTCTGGTTTTAAACATATGTCACCTATGCCTGTTATAATTACTGACCTTTAAGGAAAAGTGAAAATATTTACAAATTATATTTTGGCCCTTGATATGTGTGGGAGAGTGGTACGTGGCAATTCTAGGTAAGTGGATAAAACCTGAATAGTCAAAGTCTCCTATGCCCCCCCATGAATCTTCATTTTGGTAGAAAATGGGTAACAAAAAATACTTTTAAGCTGGGGAAAGACCCTCACGCTTACATCTTAGAACATGAACTCTAAGTGCATTACACAGAATGGGGGAAGCCACAAGCCAGGCACCATCCTGTGCACTTAGTACAGTGCCTCTCCCGATAGTCATCACAGTCTCCAGAACACTATGCTCTCACTACTCCAACTTTACAGTAGAGAAAACTGGAGCTATAAAAGTTGAAGTAGCTTACTCAAGATACTCAGCTTGTAAATGAAAAACCTAGAATATGATCTCATGTCTACCTGAAGCCAAGGGGCTCCATGCTCAGAAGGGTCCTGTTCCCAGTTTAATACTCTGCTGTTGTCATCTTGAAACTCTTAATTTTAGAACAAGGGGCCCCACATTTCCATTTTGCACTGAGACTCTTAAGTTATGGAGCCAGTCCTGCCAACACATCTTTTATTTCTTTTCTCCCCAGTCACTATTTTTACCAAATCCACAAATAAAATTCCCCCTTTAATCAGACCTAGGGGTATTAAACTTCTGTGGGTGGAGCATAGATATGTGGATGATTATATATGGATGTTTTTGTTTTTATATATATGAATGCTCACAATTCAGAGCCCAATCTCCATTATCAAACAATCCTTTCTCAGATTTTCTTCGGTTCCTGGCGTCCTCCCCAGGGCTGCAAGTGGGAGCCAGGCCAAGAAGTGGGGAGGAAAAAGTCTGAGGTTTAGTGGGGGGTAAATATGTTCATGTCTGACCACATGTGTCTGGTCGTATTCCAAGTCCAAGTCCAAATTAATTCAGGATTATCTTTTTGATGTTTTCCATATTTCAACTCCCGTCAGTTGGCACACATATTTAAGGGATGATGGAATGCATATTGGCACAATTTTGCAACTTTTTTCAGGCTATAGACCCACTGAAAAGCAAGACCATTCTTACAGAAGAACGTGTTACGTGTGAACAGCACTGTGCTGGTCCCAGTTTTCCATCACCTTATTTAATCATGAATTCATAAACGCGGAGGTAGTTGGCTCTCTTAATATCTTTTTGAAGAAAGAATTTTTTTTTAATTAGAGAAACATTTGAAAGTACACAAAGAAAGACTCTAGAAAAATCATTCTAAGCCCTCCTTATTTTGTTCGTATGTACACACACACACACACACACACACACACACACAGTCACAAAATGGAAAATAATGGGCACACAGTCTGTAACCTGGGGTATTTTTTTCTACTTAAGATACTGAGCATCAATATTTTTGAAGAAAACACTTTAATAGTTTTCTTGGGCATTTAAATTATTCCCGTTTTCTTTTTTTTTTTTTTTGCTGTGAAAACCATTGTAAAAAAAATCTGATCATTTACTTAGGCTAAAGTGAAATAGTCGATTCAAAGGGCCTGTACATTTTTTAAGGCCTTTGATATATATTACTAAACTGCCTACAGGTTTTTACTAATATGTGGTCACAGTGCATTGTGAGAATGAATTTGTATAAACCTCTTTTTAAATTTTGGATCTAAATCTATCTAGTTTTCTCCTTCTAACTGCTTGTCAAATCAAGGCACATACTGTGAAACTTAGGAAAGTCAAAGATTCATGACCACTACACTATACCTTCTATGTCTATGTGATTATAGAGACAATAAATTCTCTCCTTTCAAGAGAAGAACCTTTTGTGATTTACCATAACTTTAGCTATTATCTTTATTTACCAGAGCTCTGTTTGGAGACATGATTATTCCTTAAAGATACTTTTTGTTTTTAAAGATAGGTTCTAGTTTTCTCTCTGAGCTCTTTTCTTGCTAAATGATTATATGATTAATTTATTCTCTTACTGCCCTAGAACTTATTTACCCCCTATCAATGGGGGTTTCTGATGGTGGAACTGACAAAAGGATAGTTTCCAATCTGAAGTCTGAGTTAGTCATATTGTTGCATATTGTTGCCTAATTTCAACCTCTAAAAATGACTTGCAAATAAGAACTGATTCTAAAGAAAATAATTCTTCCAATTAATTCTAAATTTTTGATAGCCATCTTTATTATTGGGTGCTATTCTTTGGGGATTTGCATGGCTGTTAAATCTTGCATGGCTGAAAAACCAACCTTCTGAATAAGTTCAGATATTTGTTCAGATACTACTCATAGGGGCTCAGACACTTTTCCAAGTCCAAACCAAGTTTTGCTTTACTACAGGGGCATATTGATCAGGGACCACATCAGTGAGAAGTTTAGTAAGGAATTATTAAATAAGTTATCTTATAATATACTGTTTAACATGTATAGGGTCCTCTGTATAAAGAAACCCTGTCTGGCCAGAAACTGAGAAAGGGACTTGAGGGCATTATGACATGCTTTGAGAGATAAACTGCATTCTGAAGAAACATTTATTCAGTCATAGTAATAAAGTAATCATAATCCTTTCATTAATTGCTTCTATCTCAACTAACATTGTTTAGTCACCTAAAGGATGAAGAGAATAATAACATCAACTTGACCTTTAATTTGAACCTCAACCATGGGTCCTCAAACCTCTGTAGTAGCAGAGGCTGCAGGACGGGCGGCATGGAAGAACCCTTCCTATTGTTTCTTCATAACATTTTTTTTGGAATAGTGCCCTAAACTCTAAAGGTAATTTTCCTGTAGCATCAGGGGACTGCTTCTCTGTTTGATTATTAGATCAAATAGGAGGATGAACTACAAAGCTTGTCAGGGAGTCAGGAAAACTTTTTTTGGACACCACATAATATTTCGTTTCTGGCTGTCCTATTTTTTTATTTTGCTGCCAGGCACTCTACTCATTTTAGGCATCTTTGTTCATTTCTTTTATTATAAAGTTATCATCTTATAATATGCTATTGAACATGTATGAAGTCCTCACATTTTTAGGTAGCTAAAATTGGATTTAAATTTTTTTGTAGAATCCTGTTGCTTAGTAGTAATGGGGAGAAGACAGGAGTAGGGACTGGAAATAGCTATTTTTAAATTGTTAGCAAATTCTTGCTTGTCTAGAAAGAAAATTTGGAATTCCCTTTTCAGGACAGACTGTTCCTTTACTTCTGTCCTCAATATTCAGAGCTATGTGTCTTGGCTATGGGGGAGATGCCATCATGTAATGGACTCTGATTCAAAGTATATGCTGCACATGGTAAGATAAAACTCCATGTTTTCAGGCTGTTGTCTGTCAATTTCCACCATAAATGAGTCTTCAGTAAGCCATTCCAGGTTTCAAGTAGTCAGCCATTTCTGAGAAATGGGTCTGTGGTAAGACCATGTAATCCTCTAGAAACTTAGTCCGTAGTTGTACTTCCTTTATAAGGAAAACACTGTGATGACCTCACCTGGGCCAGATGCCTTGAAAGGGAATGTCCATTCTCCCTTATGATTTACTACAACCGGGTACCCCCTCTTACTACTGGGCCTATGAATTGGGTCAAATCTCAGCATGTTCTTGAGAGATGGGTAGATACTATAATCCAGGAGGAAATAATTTACACTCCAAAATAGTTTCAAGATGTGACTAATAATACAGATTAATACAAATGAGCAGAACAGCTGTAGGGTACATTCTAAAGGCATTTGTCCAAAGACAATATGATAGTAGATGAGGTTGAAATCATTGATATGGGTGTGCTTCCTAGAGATTCTGGATTTAATGTGTTAATGTGTGCTTTGGAGGTGGCTCTAATGTCTTTCTTGGTTGACTGACTAAAACTTGGACACAGTGGTGGCTTAACCTTTAATGACATGACATGCCAGAGCTTCCCTGGCATGATGTGGAGGAGGGAATCCACAGGCTTAGGGAGATAAGAATGTTGGGCTGTGCAACTTACATACCATCCCTTATGTTCCACTAGAAGGCCCAGAATGCACTCCCTTCATTAAGCCACTGGGAAATTTTTTTTTTTTGAGGGCATCTCTCATATTTATGATCAAATGGTTGTTAACAACAATAAAATTCTGTATAGGGAACTCAATGCCAATCATTAATCAACCCCAAGCCTAATTCTCAACAGTCTACAATCTTCTGAAGCATAACGAACAAGTTCTTAGATGGTGAACAAGTTCTTACATAGTGAATAAGTTCTTACATGGTGAACAGTGCAAGGACAGTCATCACAGAAACTTTTGGTTTTGATTACGCATCATGAACTATAAATAATCAAATCAGATATGATTATTCATTTGATTGTTATACTTGATTTATATGTGAATCCCACATTTCTCCCTTATTATTATTATTATTATTATTATTTAAAATAAAATCCTGAAGTGATAGGTAGATGCAAGATAAAGGTAGAAGACATACTTTAGTGCTGTAAGAGGGCAAATGTAGATGATCAGGTGTGTGCCTAGAGACTAAGTATTAATCCAAGCTAGACAAGGGCAACAAAACATCCACGGATGCAGAAGATTTCTCTCAAAACAGGGGGGGTGAGGTTCTAAGCCTCACCTCTGTTGATCCCCAATTTCTCACCTGATGGCCCCCTGAAGCTACTGGGAAATTTATCAGGAAGGAAATAGCTGCCTCTCTGGAACATTCTGTGGTTGTTCTCATTTAAAGGTCGACTGTCATTGAGATGGGCCCCCTGATTTGATTTTTATCTGTCTTGGTATGGAGTCTTCATATTTCTTTTTATTAAGGCTTATTTAGTTTCTTGGATCTGGATATGTAAGCATTTCAACAAATTTGGAAATATTTCAGCCATTATTTTCTCAAATATTTTTTGTGTCCCCTATCTTTTCCTTTGGGGACTGCAATTACATGTATGGTATGCTACTTGAGGTTGCTCCTCAGATCACTGATGCTCTGTTGATTTTTTAAAAATTTTCTCTCTGTGTTTCATTTTGAATAGTTTGTATTGACTTGTCTTAGTGTTCACTAAATCTTTATTTTGCAGTGCCTAATCTGCTCTTAATGCCATCTAGTATATCTTGCACCTTAGACATTGTATTTTTCAACTTCAGAGGTCTGATTTAGGTCTTTTTCATACCATGCTCTCTTTCTTTAACAGACTTTCTTGAACATGCGGATTATCATTATAATACACTTGATTACTTAGTTCTATTATCTGTGTCATTCTGGTTCTGTTTAAATTTACATTTCTTCATCATTATGGGTCATATTTTCCTACTTCTCTGCATGCTTGGTAATTTTTGACTGGATGCCAGCAATTGTGAACTTAACATTTTTAGATGCTGCAGATTCTTGTATTTCCATACGCATTCTTGAACTTTGTTCCAGGATACAGTTAATTTACTTGGAAACAGTTTGCTCCTTTTAAGGCTTGCTTTTGGGTTTGTTATTCAGAACTAAAAATCTAGGACTGGTGTTTTTTCCTACTACTCAAATAATTTATTTGTGAGTACTGTACCTGGGGTCCCATGAATTACAAAGTTTTTTATTCTGATTTGTGAGATCAAGAACTATTTCTAGATCTATGTGAGCTCTGAGGATTGTTTCACCTGCTCTACTTGAGGGTCTTTATCCAACCTTGGGTGATTTCCTCACATACATGTGTTGATCACTGCTCAGCTTTTAAGTAAGCCTCAGTGTATTAATAGGACACTTTTGGTGACAAAGAACAGTAACCCACCTTAGAGTAAATAAAAAATAAAAAGAGAATTTGTTGGTCCATAAGAAAAATCTAGGGATAGGATCCACTTGAAGACAGTGGATGCAAGAGTAAATGAGGCCATCTCTCTTGTGCTGATTCTTGCTCCATTTACTTTGGTTCTCTTTGCATGATATCATGTGATTCCTTACTGGAGATGGCTTCCTCCAAGCTGAGAGAAAGGTGGTCCCAAGTAGCGGTAGATTATATCATCATCCTTCTAGCTTTTTCAATAAGACCACATATCATATCTCCAGGAAAAATTGTTGGCCTGTTCAGGTTACCTATCTATCACTGGAACAAATACAATGCATAGGACGTCGATTGTTCTGACTGGCAAGGACAGAGTTCGCCCTACCTAAAACATCTAGATTGAGTTTCTGGTAGGCAAGAACAGTTTTGTTACTGCAAGATGTTGAGGGAGGGATGTTGGGTAGACAAAACAGCAATGATCAATGCCCTCAGTTTCCTCACCTGTAAAATAATCTAAAATGTGATAATATTTTTAGAGAACACAGTACCTGGTCTACAGTAAAGGCGCAATAACTCTTGTGTTATTAATAATCTGAGCTTTGTACTTCCAGGTATCAAACATTTGTTCACTTTTCTACACCACTAATCCTCAGTATGAAGTTTCTCCTTTGTCCCTCTTTGTTGAGAGTGACTTAAATTCCTTAGTTTCCAGGTAACTGGGTCCCTGATAATTTCCCATTGCAATTTCTCAAATATATCTGTTTCTGCCTTGCCTAAGGAGAGAGTTTATGTCTGCATCAAATTAACAGCAGGAAACAGATGGCCCACTAGAACTGGGTAATTTGAGGAGAGTTTCAGAAAGGGGTTATCAGCAAAGATGTTGGCAGGTTATAGGGAAATCATGATGCGTGGTGGAGGACCCTGAGCTAGTAGAAAGGTACTGTCATTCTCCAAGGCCTAACAGGACAAAAGACAGAATGGTGACTAGACCAGGGAGAGAGGGTACATGACAGGGTCGGGATATTCAGCCAGTCTGTAGTAATGCCATGGACAGGGAGCCAGTGATTAAATACCCTGGCCTCTACCTCTCGCTGACCTCCAGCACTCCCCCAAGGTGAACACCACTGGAAACATAGCTCAGAGGAGTTGGTTGTTAGAGCACAATAGGCCAGCTCCCTGCCTGGGGCCCGGAGAAGGGTGGTGAAGGGAAAGGAGTCGATTTGATAAACAAATAGGGAACATTCAGCATATCCTAGGTCTTGAACTGGGTTTGAATGATTTCCTGTGGGTGTGTGTATCATACCTATTTGCTCTCCCAGCCCAGTGGAGTCACACTGTTGTCCCTAATCTCAGAACAATCTATTCCTGTTCATGTTCACAAAACCTCTGTATTTTTCAAGACTTCCCTGGCTCTGACGCAGGGAATCCTGAACTTCTGTAACCTGGAATAGGGCAAAGGGTTGCTAGCGACAGCCAGGCATTAAGGAAGGTTGAACACCAGATGCAAGTGCCTGGAAATGCACAGCCTCATAACAGGAGATTTTGTTCTTGAGTTGTGAAGTCAATCATGCCATTTCTTGAAAGGCACAGCTTTGCTGACTAGTTAACTGCAGAGAATCTACATCCAGGAGAGCTGTTACCTTACGTGGGAGGTAAGGACTCAGGTGGGAGGAGTTGGCCAAGGCTGGCTTTAAGGATCCACCTCTCAGCATCTTCCAAACACAATTCATCTCATTTTTCAGAGTCTTTGGAGAGGAAGCCATGGTGGGGGGCAAGGGGAATAAAAACTGATAATAATAACAATAAAAGAGAGGGAAATGAGGAAAAAGTTGCTGGAAAATATACAGATAAAAGTGAAGTCAAGGGAATAGGGGAAGCATTAACAGAATGGAAAGGGAGAGGTACTAAGATAAACTTTCAACTCAGAAACCATAGGCCCTCCTTCAATCAGAGAGAAAGCGTTGGCCTTAGTCCAGATGAGCCCGAGGCCAAGCAGCTGCTGATGAACACAGATAGAGGAAAAATGCATGTCTGGCCCGGAGGTCTGTTCTTTATTTTGAATCCAGCCTTATCCTTTCTGGAACACCTTGGAAGCAACTCAGCCCAGCAAGTGAGGAGAAGAGAAATCCTGTCTGTATGTCTGGCAGGCCTGCACCCAGCAAGAGCTTTGCTGAGCCATTTGAGATCAGTAGGTGATTTCAGGCTGATCCCTCAAGAGATGGTGCCAGTGGTGGTTTGAGTATTTTGAATATATTACCTCATATCTCAAAAGAAAACTCACACCCAAGTGCCCCCTGGCTTAAGTGCATGTTTATTTTCACAGCCTTTGTCTTTCAGGGATCAGTACTCTGTTGCCATGTTGCTATAGTAAGGATGGAAAAAATAGAACCATTTTAAAGCTGTGCTGTTTGCATTTCCCGACAGTTAAGAAGCAGCCCATTATTAGCTGGTGGCTCTGTTGTGACATTGCTGGTGACTTTGCTGCTTTAGATTCAGCTCATGAAATATTTCCCCCCCAAGTACAGATATTTGTTTCTTTTTCCTACCTCCCCCCACCCACCACACACACACACTCTCTCTTTCTTCTTTCACCTTACCGGTTTCATTCTCATGCAAATGGAGGGGTTCATGGCCATCCATGCTCTTGGTGACCAAAGATGCTTGACCCAGTTTTACAGCATTGGACCCCTAGAGGCTACTTTCCTGCGGCCATCCCTGCATGGGCAAGAGAGCTGTCCTCGCCACGTTGGGGTGAGCTGGTGGGGAGTATCACATGCTAAGTGCAGGAGGGAGAGCCTGGCACAGGGGAAGGAGGGTCTGTTCTCTGTGCTGGGATGGGGTGCCAGGGCCTGAGTCAGGGGAGAAAGTTGTTCCATGATGGAGACTGGGGAGGATTCGGCAGAGGCCGATGTGGAGGGTTGGACACTGGCAGCATGAGACAGACCCCCTCCAGGATGCAGACAGTGGGGGCAACAAGAGATTGGCTGTATGCAGGGGCATCAATTCAATGAGAAATATACTGAGGGCAATTGGAGTCACACTTTTCATTACTGGAGGAGGGAAATAGACATAAAAGGAGAGAAAACTGAAACGCTGTGATGTAAGAATTGAATTAGAGATATTAGTATGATCTGGTTTTCAACATATGAAAATACAGAAGTAAGTTGAGATGTAAAATGTACTTGTGTGTATTCACATGCACTTCATATGTTGCCACCTTTCTCTAATGTGGGAATTGCTTCCAGATAAAAACTTTAAAAAAATGTTAATATGAGGTAACAGTACATTTAAAATGGAGGTACAGAACTGACAAGTGTTGTTGAAAGCATTAATGAGATCCTTCGTGTAGCGAGAATAACGCAGTACTTGGTACAGAGTAAGTTCTCAGTAACTGTTATTGTTGTCCCCTGGGATAAAAGCATGAGCACTATTCAGCATCTTGGTTATTTCTACTAAAACTAAATCTTGGAAATCTTTTCACAACAGTACATACCTTGTTTTTAAAAATTAAGAAATCTAGTTGTGTGTTCCTTACTATATTACTTTTATAATTAGAAAAACAAAAAACAGCAATCGTGGGGGATAATCTGCCTCAGTGTGTCATCTGCTGATGACTCATAATTTAATTAATTCTTGTTGCTAATGGAAACCTCTGGTGGAACAAGGCATAGTTGTACTTTGATAGCAGTTCTCTAGTGGAAAGAATAAGAAAAAACATATCCAACACCCAATCCATGAACACATGGATTATCACACTAATTTTTCCTACTTTAATAAAGCTCTGAATCAAACACACTGGGTAATTAAAGCAGCTATCAAAATTCACTTCTTCATTCATTTCTTCAGTCTGTGGACAAATCCCTACTGAAGGACTCCTAGGACACTGACGTGCTGGGGAGGCGGCAAGCAGGGAGCAAGACAGAG